>NC_041380.1:181508059-181592320 GCF_002162155.2 Triticum dicoccoides | reverse complement strand
TGGGCCGAGCGGGCCGGCGGGGATGTGGTCACGGGGGCCCCACGTGGCAGCTCCCGGTTGGGGCGGCGGTGATGTCCGGCGCGTCTGGACACGTCCGGCGCGCGGAGAGACGAAGGGGGCTAGGTTAGGGTGGATTTTATCCGGAATTTCGGGAGGGGATGCCTTTTTATAGGTAGAAGGAGCTAGGAGAGCCAAATGAGGTGCGGTTTTCGGCCACGCGATCGTGATCAAACAATCTAGATGATGGAGAAGGATTAGGTGGGTTCTGGGCCAAATTGGAGGGGTGTTGGGCTGCAACACACACGAGGCCTTCTCGGTCCCTCGGTTAACCGTTGGAGTATCAAACGAAGTCCAAATGGTACGAAACTTGACAGACGGTCTACCGGTAGTAAACCAAGGCCGCTTGGCAAGTCTCGGTCCAATCCGGAAATGTTTAATCCCCACACATGAAAGAAAGCTAGAAATGACCACCAGAGGAGAACGAAGCACCGGAATGCAAAACGGACAACGGGGAAAATGCTCGAATGCATGAGATGAACACATATGCAAATGCAATGCACATGATGACATGATATTAGAAGCATGACAAAGATAACAACACACGGAGACAAAAACCCAAACCCGAGAAAATAAATAACTTAACGCCGGAAACGGCAAGAGTTGGACTACAAATTGGGTAAGTTACATCCGGGGTGTTACAATCATCTTCATGTTGTTGAAGAGGTTCGTGCTCGTTGCCGTGGTCGAAGGGGATTGCCCTTGCTCGACCTTCTTGTCGCCATCTTGTTGTTGGAGGCCCAAATGATGTGGCACCTCGTACCGCGTCTCCATGACCGAAGGGAAATTCCCATGCTTGGTCATCTTCCTTGAGGGGCTTCCGAAGATGGAAGTGTCTCCCTCGCTCGTAGTTGGTCACCTTGTAGTTGAAGATGTCGATGTGGGCGAACTCACGGGAAGTAGGCAAAGATGCCGTACGTCCAAAGGCGAAGATGCCTTGATAGCACTTGGCGAAGATGCCGAAGTGGTTGGTGTAGCTGCAGCTCCGTCTTGGTGGTGCTCATCTCGCGGTCTTCTCTTGTGCTCATGAAGTTTGGAGTTGGTGTGAAGTAGGGCTTGTCGGGACTTGTAGGAAGGCGCATCTCGAGCATCTTCATGTTGATGGTGGCGTTGTTGCACTTGAGCTCGTAGTAGATGTCGTTCGTCGTCGTCATGCACATGTTGCTTGGAGGTGACTTGCCCTTCATGACGATGTGTATCACGAATGTGATGGTGGTCACCATGGAGATGTGGACATGGACGACTTGCGCTTGCATCTTGTTTGCGCTCTGAAGACTTGTGACTTGAATGTCGCCGCCTTGAGGATGATGAAGGGGAAGTAGACTTGATCAAGGCCCGAATCTCCTCCATCCTTGCATCTTGCTCCTCCTTTTGTCGCTTCGGAGTGACGAATGTCGATGAAGAGGTTCTCGATGCGCTCTCGTAATCTTGATTGTGCGCCTTGCATTTGTCGTTGTAGATCGAAGATTGACGCTTTGGTGATGTAGTTGTTCACACCGTCGTTGTTCTGGAAGACCGGAGATGAAATCCTTGCCTATCCATCACAAGATTCGAGCCAATATGAGTGGAGAAAGAGAAGAACGAATACCGAATGTACCTTGGCCGAAGTTGAAAGTGGATCAATGATCACTCCAATGTGGACAAGGAAATAGCACAATTGGTACCAATTCTTGTCGATTTCTCACACCTGCACAAGTAAGGCTTATGGTGGAGCTCGGTGAGGATAGTGGCACAAAAATTTAATGCAAAATGTTAGCAAGAGTCAATAATGTTGTAAGAGATTCACAAATTCGCAAGTGAAACAAGTAGACCAATAGCAATATGGTTGGCTCACGGAAACACACACACGGATAGATAGATGGGGTCGTGCAACCAAGGATGAGCACAAAATATGGAATCCACAGAAAACGCTCGTGTTGCACAACTCAAGAGAGATGCTAGCACGATTTCTCACTAGGCGGATATGACACTTGTGCACAACCTATAAGATGCAAAATGCGAAAACCAAGATAGCAATTGTGTATATGCGGGAACAATCTTCAGGCACAAAGGATGAAACCGATATGATATGGTATGTATCAAATGGGAGGTGTAGATCACTAATGTGCACAAGTAACGTTGCCGGCAATACTCAAATGTCTAGTCTCGATAGGTAAGTGACGCAAAATGGGCTAGGGGTTATCAATGCAAAGGCAAGGGAATATACAATGGAGGGGTACCACGATACCAAGATGATATGGAGGTTATCGTCCGTGTCGATGATGAGTTGCGGTGATCTTGATGGAGATACCAAGATGATGGAGACTCGTCCCTAAGTAGCCGAAACAACTTAGGAAACGGAAAAACCATAACTCAAAATCTCAAGGACAAAAGTCAAATGGTGGTAGCGAAATGCGGTTGATAGAGGCAAAGGTGTCCCGATGTTTCGATGAGATGGTGGCTATCGTTTTCTGTGGGAGTCGACCTTGACGATCCGACTATGAACGTGCGAGACGTCGCGCCTTAGCAATCGCTAAACCAACTTCCGAGGGTTATTGACCATGCCAGAGCACGATCAACCTGACCACGAGGGTCTGTTTCCTGCGAGAAAACGAAGAACAAGCAAGAAACTGAGATTGCAATCTGGATATTGCGAATATAAGATGAAACTTTATTGATCAAGGTGGAGTTCTGTGACGCCTTGGTCTGGTCGTTGAACACAAACGAAGTATGTGAAGTTGCAGCTATGGCGAACTTTTAATCTAAACAAAACCCAAAGCTTAAACGATGCCCAAAGGGCTCTATATATGGAGGAGAGAGGGGGAATTTCATGGCCCTTGGTGGAGGGGTCCGAAACCAACCCTAACTCTTGTTTCCCCACACATACGGACTCTAAAAACAGCCTATACTTAAGTACTTCAAAAATACATGGGCCCGGCCCAATCATAAGGTGACACAACACCTAAAATAGCTTCTGGACGAAATTTATGAAGTGGCATCTTGTATATTTCATCCCATGCTTCATGCACTCATTATGGTGGCTTCAGAGTCCTGGAATCATCACTTGTAACTCCGTTCTTGTTCCCCTTGCGCATGCCATCATCTCCATGCTTGAACTTGCTCCAAGGTTCATCTTTCTTGTCCAAGCTAGGCCCTTCATTTGTAAGCAAAACAAATGTATCCAATTTAGGCAGCATCATATTCTCATGAATATTGGAATCGTTGCCAAGAAACGAAAGTACCTGATAATTGAATTGGCGTGCGCCAGCTCTAGTAATCGGTCTATTATGTATAGCAGCAGGGGCTATGGGTGTAACAGTGGTATTGATGTCCTCATCATCCTCCCCTTCTTGAAATGAAGTCGTCCTCGACGAAAGTTCATCATCCTCACCCAAATAAGGCTTCAAATCTGCAATGTTAAAAGTTGGACTAACCCCAAAATCTGCAGGCAGCTCAAGTTTATATGCATTATCATTTATTTTCTCTAACACCTTAAAAGGACCATCAGCACGTGGCATTAGCTTTGATTTGCGCAAATTAGGAAATCTATCCTTACGCAAATGTAACCAAACAAGATCTCCAGGTGCAAACACAACATGTTTTCTACCCTTATCTCAAGCAAGTTTATATTTAGCATTCATACGCTTAATGTTTTCCTTAGTTAACTCATGAATTTTTAAAATCAATTCAGCACGTTCTTTAGCATCAAAATTAGCCTTCTCCGGAGATGGAGGAGGCAACAAATCAATAGGTCCACGAGGTAGGAAACCATACACAGTTTCAAAAGGGCACATCTTAGTAGTATAATGCAATGAACGATTATAAGCAAATTCAATATGAGGCAAGCATTCTTCCCACATTTTCTTGTTATTCTTCAAAACAGCCCTAAGAATAGTAGACAATGTTCTATTGACAACTTCAGTTTGTCCATCAGTTTGGGGGTGACAAGTAGTACTAAAAAGCAGCTTAGTCGCCAACTTAGCCCATAAACATCTCCAAAAGTGGCAAAGAAATTTTGTATCACGATCTAAAACAATAGTATTTGGCACACCATGCAAGCGAATAATTTCACGAAAGAACAAATCAGCAACATTAACAGCATCATCGCTTTTATGACATGGTATAAAGTGTGCCATTTTCGAGAACCTATCCACGACAACAAATATGCTATCCCTCCCCTTCTTTGTTCGAGGTAAACCTAAAACAAAGTTCACAGATATATCCTCCCAAGGAACACTAGGTACAGGAAAAGACATATATAAACCATGAGGATTGAGTCGTGACTTAGCTTTTTGACATGTAGTGCAGCGAGCAACAAAACGCTCAACATCCCGTCTCATCTTTGGCCAAAAGAAATGTGTAGCAAGTATATCCTCCGTCTTCTTGACGCCGAAGTGTCCCATTAATCCTCCTCCATGCGCCTCCTGCAACAACAAAACACGAACTGAGCTAGCTGGAATGCATAGCTTGTTAGCACGAAACACAAATCCATCGTTAAGAACGAACTTGTTACAAGTTCTCCCTTCCTTACAATTCTGCAATACATCTTTAAATTCAGCATCATGAACATATTGTTCTTTGATGGTCTCCAAACCAAATATTTTAAAGTCAAGTTGTGAAACCATAGTATCAGCAATAACATTTTATTTACCCTTCTTGTGTTTAATGACATAAGGGAAAGTCTCAATGAATTCCACCCATTTAGCATGTCTACGGTTCAGTTTTTCTTGACTTTTAATGTGTTTCAAAGATTCATGATCAGAATGTATAACAAATTCCTTGGGCCATACATAATGTTGCCATGTTTCTAAGGTCTGAACAAGAGCATATAATTCTTTATCATAAGTAGAATAGTTCAGACTAGGCCCACTCAATTTTTCAGAAAAATATGCAACATGTTTGCCATCTTGTAAAAACACACCTCCTAATCCAATTCCACTAGCATCACATTCAAGCTCAAAAGTCTTATTGAAATTAGGAAGTTGGAATAAAGGAGCATGTGTCAACTTATCTTTCAATACCGTGAAGGCTTCTTCCTGTGCGGTACCCCAAACAAAAGGAACATCCTTCTTTGTAAGCTCGTTGAGAGGTGCAGCAATGGTGCTGAAATCTCTCACAAAACGCCTATAGAAACCAGCGAGACCAAGGAAACTCCTCACTTGTGTGATCGTTTTGGGCTGCGGCCAACTCTCAATAGCTTCAATCTTGGCTTTATCAACTTCAATTCCCTATGGAGTAACAACATAGCCAAGAAAAGATACTCGGTCGGTGCAAAAGGTGCACTTTCCAAGGTTACCGAGCAAACATGCATCACGTAGAGCAATAAAAACAGCACGTAAATGTTCCAAATGTTCCTCCAATGATTTGCTATAAATCAATATGTCATCAAAGTAAACTACCACAAATCGTCCAATGAAAGCACGTAAAACTTCGTTCATTAACCTCATGAAAGTACTAGGTGCATTAGTTAACCCAAAAGGCATGACTAACCACTCATATAATCCAAACATAGTTTTAAATGCTATTTTCCATTCATGTCCCAATTTCATACGAATTTGATGGTATCCACTACGCAAATCAACTTTGGAGAATATTGTAGAGCCACTCAATTCATCAAGCATATCATCTAGCCTAGGAATAGGATGACGATAATGAATAGTAATATTATTAATGCCTCTACAATCAATGCACATACGCGATGTACCATCCTTTTTCGGCACTAAAATGATAGGAATAGCAAAAGGACTAAGGGATTCGCATATATAACCTTTGTCGAGCAGTTCTTGTACTTGACGCATAATCTCCTTCGTCTCCTCTGGATTGGTACGGTATGGTGCACGGTTGGGTAATGATGCACTGGGAATTAAGTCAATTTGATGCTCAATCCCTCGAATTGGTGGTAATCCTGGTGGCACGTCTTGTGGAAAAACGTCAGCGAACTCCTGCAAAATGTTAGTGACAGCAGGAGGAAAAGAGGAAGGCACGTACTCCAATGAAAATAATGCCTCTTTGCACACAAAAGCATAGCAAACAGATTTGCTAAAATCTAGATCATCAATATCAGATTTGGTGGCAAGTAAACAAGCACTTTTCCATTTAATTTCAGAAGCAACACTAGATTGTTTATTATTAGGCTGCATTTGTTGCTCAAATTCTTTTGCCATAATCTGATTTTCACTCTTATTTTCTCCTGTTTTGCTTTATTAGCTCTATTAATATCATCTTTCAAAATGGAATCAGGAGTCATAGGAAGCAAAGTAATATTTTTATACTTATGAACAAGAGTATACTGATTGTTTCTACCATGGTGTACAGAATTTTTATCAAATTGCCATGGTCTACCAAGTAATAAGGAACATGCTTGCATAGGTACCACATCACAATCAACATAATCAGCATATCTAGAGATACTAAAATGCACACAAACAGTACGTGTTACCTTAACCTTGCCGCTGTTGTTGAACCATTGGATGTAGTAAGGATGTGGATGTGGTCTTGTCGTGAGAGATAGCTTCTCCACCATCTCCATGCTAGCCAAGTTATTGCAGCTCCCTCCATCTATGATGACCCGAACAGAACATTCCTTCACAATTCCGTTTGTATGGAACAAATTATGCCTCTGATTTTGCTCAACTTGTGTAACATGCACACTCAAAACACGTTGAGAAACTAAACATTCATACATGTCAGCATCTTCAGCAGCCATGTATTGCGTCTCATGATTAGAATCATCTCCACCGTGTTCTTCACGTGTAATAAGAGCCAAAGTCTCCTCATCATAGTCACTAGCGGACTCATACCCACCATCCTCGGTAGCAATCATCACACGCTGAGATTGGCATTCTCTCGCAAAATGTCTTCTTCCCTTACAACGACGACAAATAATATCACTTGTGTGCCCTGTTGATGCCATGGAAGAAGAAGAGCTCTGCGTAGGTCCAGCAGGTGTGCTCTTGGCAGATAGTGGTGGTTGTGCCTGCTTTCTTGTATCACGGCTGGAGGTGGCACCTGATGGAGGTGCTGGTGGAGTGGAAGTAGAGGATGCACGTGGTGTCCATGATGAAGATCGACATGAAGAAAAGTTAGTTCGCGCCAATGCCTGTCGATCCTGCACTTCACGTTCAGCTTTACAAGCAAGTTGGAATAAACGAGTGATATTATTATACTCCTTATACTCTAGGATGGTCTGAATCTCTCTATTTAATCCACCCATAAAACGTGCAAGTATAGCTTCATTCTCCCCAACAATACCGCATCTAATCATGCTAGTTTGTAATTCCTGATAATATTCTTCTACAGAATTTTTTCCTTGTCTTAAACGCTGCAATTTTTGAAGTAATTCACGTTGATAATATGGTGGAACCCAACGAGTACGCATAGCAGTTTTCAAAGCAGCCCAAGTAGCTGGAATAGGATATAATCTACAATGCTCAGACCACCAAACACATGCAAAACTAGTGAATGCACAAACAACAGCAGGAACACGTCTCTCCTCGGGATATTGTAAACATGTAAATCGTTGTTCAGTTTCTAACTCCCAAGTAAGATATATATCATGATCTCGTACCTGAGGGTGAGCCCTACCATTGCCATTATTTGCATGTGGACGGCCTGATGGTTGCTATGCTGGTGGTGGCACGTAGTTCTAATTTTGATCAACCTCATCCTCGTAATCTCCGGCAAAATCATCCTCCTCCGCATCAGCAGGAGGAGCCACAGAAGTATCAACAGCAGCACCAACAGTTTGGCCAGGTGCAAGAGGGAGACGGCTCGCTCGGCGGAGGGCTCTTTCACGATGTGTAGTTAGTCGTTGTTGTTGTTGTTGTTGAAGAGGTGCGTTAGGAGCAGCCGGTGGTGGTGGTGGAAGACGCGCGAGCAATTCATTAAACCTGTTATCGAGCTTTGTTTCGAACGTCTTCTCCATGGCCTCTTCAAATATGTTTAGCACATCTTGCACCTGTCCAGTCATCATTTGCTGAAATTTATCATGCAACTCCTTATTCGTCATGTTCTCCCAGTCATTCTCATCGGCTTGTGATCCTGCCATGGTTAGCAACAATAGAAACACACAAGAATATGATCCTACAGACTACTAACAAGAGGTGGTGGTGGTGTCACAAATCCGTCAAGCAAATCTCAAATTCTTACCAGTTCTTACCCAGCAGCAGGCGGTGATCGGCAACCGTCGTAGTCAAAACTCTCAAAGCTTGGATAGAGCGATTACCAGGGAGAGTCGAACGCACGACGTAGATGTATGTGGAGCTGTGAAGGCTTATAATATGGTAGCAAAAAGGGTCAGCAATAATCAATTCAGAGATGCAAAGTTGAATAAATGCTCAACGACGGTACTGTGCTGGTCCTAGGCTAGACCGTGCTAGAGACGCGAGCCTAGAACACTAACAAAATCACGGCGCTGCACGTAAACAATGGAGGAGCACACTCTAATTTTTTTTTCTTTTTTTACTTTTTTGCACTTTTTTTCCTCTTTTTTTCCCTCCGCAACAATTTTTTTTCGAAAAAGTCTACAAATGGTCTAAAAACTGCCTAGCCAGAATTTTCCAGACTTAGTTTTTTTTAGTTTGGAACTATTTTTCTTCTGCGGGTAGCACGGAATCTCAGGAGTCCTACTCTGTCATGACTCGGAGTATGGCGTGATCTGGAACTCGAAAACAAAGCAACAGATACTGGACTCGGACTAGGACTGGTGGCGGAGATGAAACTGGTGGAACTCGGACTGTGGTGGTATATCTGGACTCGGATTGGTGGTGGTATATGGCGATGGTATATCTGGACTCAGATTGGTGGTGGTATATGGCGATGGTATATGTGGACTCAGATTGGTGGTAGTATATGGCAGCGGCGATGTATATGGTGGGGTGGTGGTATATGGTAATGAAGATGACGATGGTGCGGCGGCGGCGTGACAACCTGTGAACAGAAGTCAAAACTCTAAAGGACTAGACGCTAAGACCAGCAACTTGACACGACGATGCAACCGCAAATTCAACAAAGCAAATACACAAAAGATTATGCAAAGGCTCAGATTGGTTCGGATAGGATGAACTAACCCTAATTTTTTTGGCTTTTTCATGGACTGTAGGTATGAAGAACAGACTCGATCTAATCTATGAAAAACTGTAAAATCTCATCGAGCAACCTGAAAATCTGATACCACTTGATAGAGGCAAAGGTGTCCCGATGTTTCGATGAGATGGTGGCTAGCGTTTTCTGTGGGAGTCGACCTTGACGATCCAACTACGAACGTGCGAGACATCGCGCCTTAGCAATCGCTAAACCAACTTCCAAGGGTTATTGACCACGCCGGAGCACGATCAACCTGACCACGAGGGTCTGTTTCCTGTGAGCAAACGAAGAAGAAGCAAGAAACTGAGATTGCAACCTGGATATTGCGAATATAAGATGAAAGCTTTATTGATCAAGGTGGGTGATGCAGAGCATCCCATGATCATCCCCATGGAACTACCATCGTCGCATCAAGAGCTAATAGGACCCATGACACGAGCACTCTTTCCTTAGTGATATCACATATGATCCACTCGAGACATGGTTACTACCTAAGTCCGATATGCTATGCATGATCAGGTGTCAAGAGGAGCCTCCCGAAGATGCACGTGAAGACGGACAAGCCGCCAAGTCCATGGATGAAGAAAACCAACGGAAACGGGCAAGTTCACCTTCCAGGCCCCAGACATCCGGCCAAGACCCCGGACATCCGGCCTCCCTCGAAGCCCCGAAATCGGGCCCTCTGTCCGGAAATCCGGCCTCGTCTATCCAGAGACCGTAGAAGTCTTCACCTCCAGCCCGGACATCCGGCCCGACGCCCGGACATCCGGCCTTTCCTGTCTGTGAACAGTAAAGGGCCGAAGCCCATGTACCCTCTCGCCCCCCTAGACTATATATACTTCATCCCCTTCCTCTTTCTAGGGTTAGCGTTGGTTTCGCTCATATGTGAGATAGAGCTTCGCTCATCCATACTGATCTCCTCCTCGAGAGAGACTGCGGCCCCTCTTCGGAGAAGATCAACTTGGATTCAAGACCCCCCTCTTGGGCGGCCCCATCAAGACCTCCTTCTAGGAGAAGAACCAGTTACTTTGTATCGTCCTTTGTTGACCTTGGATCATCGTGTATCTCTTTGTGTTTCGAGGATCTAGCACATGTGTAATCGAATCTTGTTGGTTTGAGTGATTCTCTTGTGTTTTCATTCGTGAATCCCCTCCTGTTATTCGTGTTTCCCTTTGGGATCCGCTCCTTTCGTGAAAGATCGGCCATCTAGGGTTCCACCCAACATCATCTTGGTATCTAGAGCCACGTTGATCACGATTTCGGAGCCTCCCCGTTGTGTTTCTAGCCTTGTTTTGTTTTTCATCCTAATCCAAAAATTGCCCCACAATAATAGACCCAATTTTTTTTGTGATTTGTTGGTGTGATGAAGTTTTGTTGGATTTGATCCGCGGATTTCGTGTGTTGCAGGTAGTCTAGCATTCCCCCATCTTTTCCCCAAATTCCATCAACAAAATATTCCGAATTTTGTCCCGGATTTGACCTCTCCATGCGGTGTTCTTCGAATTCGTCCACGGATCCAGCGCCCGGACATCCGGCCCGACCAGCCCGGACATCCGGCCATCACCCCCGGACATCCGGCCCCTGGCAGCAAAACAACCCATCCACCATACGTTTCCCGCCTAACTCTCGCCAAATTTCGTTCCGGTGCCCACATACATTTCCACATACCTCCACCACTTCCGCATAGCACCAACCCAGCCTTACCCGCTACTAACTCCGACAATTTTGCCAAATTTTGCTTTGAGAATTTGAGTTGCGGTACCGTATCCTTTTGTGTTTCGGCTATCTAGGTACAGTTCGACATCGACATCACCGCTGCTCATTTTCGCCACGGACGCGTCATCAACAATGACCACCTCGACTACGACTTGGTATTTGTGCCACCATTTTTGACACCATACCGGAAGCAAGACCGGTAACCTCATCTTGGTATTGGACATATCACTCTTGCCATTACATTGATAGCCATCATAGCCTTACTCCTTTGCGTTGCTTACCCATCGAGACTAGCCCTTGAGTATTGCCGGCAACGTGACTTGTGCACATTAGTGTTCATACTTCCCATAGCATACATACCATCATCGTGTGCATCTCTTGGTATCATCACTTGTGTCACAAAGTTGTTGTCACATACTCAATTGCTATCTTGCTTCATGAAACATTGCATGAGAAAAGAGCTCAAACATCAAAGAGCCAAACAAGCTTTTAAGCAAAAGAGGAAAAACAAGCAAAGAGCAAGAACCATAGCATCATACCGCATTAAGGTTGTCATACTCGATCATCTTGGATCAATGCATAGGAACATCATACATATAGCATACTTGGGATAGAAGTCGTTGCATTTTTGCTTAGTAGGTTGTGCACAAGTTCGTATCTGCCTATTGTGCAATCGTGCTAGCGTCTCTCTAGTGTTGTGCAACAAGAGCATCTTGGTGAATTCCACATTTTGGCTCATCCTTGGTTGCATAACCCCATCTTATCTATTTGCGTGTGTGTTTCCGTGTACCATATCTTGCTATTGGTCTACTTGTTGCATTTGCCAATTCGTGAATCATTTCCAACATTATTGAGTCTCACTTACAATTGCATCAAATTTTGTGCCACCGTCCTAACCGAGCTCCACCATAAGATTTTACTTGTGTAGGTGTGAGAACCGACAAGAATTGGTACCAATCGTGCTATTTCCTTGTTACACATTGGAGTCATCTTTGATCCATTGTCAACATCGATCAAGGTACATTTGATATTGGTTCTTCCCTTTCTTCCACTCACACTTGTCTTGGAATGATGGATAGGCCAAGTACTTCTACCAACCCACTCTTCATGGAGCAAGACGACAACAGGAACTCCTTCGTCCCCAAGAGTCACCTCTTTGGTGCACAACATGCTTTGCATCAAGAGCAACAAGCTATGAGTGAACGCATCGACAACCTTGCCGCTGACTTGCGACTTTCCGAGCAACATACAAGGGACTACTTCGACCACAAGCTCGACGATCACAAGGAAGAGAATGACGCAAGGATGGACGAGATTCGCGCTTTGTTGCTCAACCGCTCTTCTTCCACTTCAAGAAGGCGCCGTTCAAGTCACCATTCCCACTTCACCCTCTCCGGCTCAAGTACGCCAACATCAAACACTCTTCGTCGAGCCGCGCGCAAAGAGCGTCAAGCAAACCTCAATCCACTTCGAGACACCGACTCGCAAGAACATCGACGACGTCAAGTCGAAGAAGCCTTTGTGCTAGCTCGAGAATGGCAACGCCAACGTCAACAAGAACAAGAGGAGCGAGCGCGACAACATCAAGATGCACAAGATGCCGAGGCTGAACGCCAAGAACAACAATTACGCAAAGCTCAAGCACTTGAAGCGCAACTTGCACTTCATGAATCAAGTCGTGCCGTAGACGATCGAGGCTGACAAGCTTGACTACATCAAGAAGCACTTCATGATGAAGCTCAAGAAATAATTTACCAAAGACGTGTGCATCGACAGGCTCCTCCTCAAGATAGACAAGCTCCTCGTCAAGATAGACAAGATCCCCCTCAAGCGAGACAAGAACATCAAGTCCATCGAGAGCAAGAAGACAATGGACCCAATCCTCGCCAAGAGCAACATGAGGAAGACATCCAACTTCGCCAAGAGCACCACGAGTTGAACAATCATCTACAACATGGGCGTCATCATCCCCGACCCCAACACAATGAAGAGCAACGCTACGGCAAGCTCAAGTTCACCATGCCCAAGTTCAACGGAAGCAACGATCCCGAAGAATACCTTTCATGGGCATTGAAAGTTGACAAGATCTTTCGTTTGCACAATTATGAAGAAGAGAAGAAGATCGCGATGGCATCCCTTGAGTTCCAAGACTATGTCCTCATTTGGTGGGAACAAGTCATTGAGCGCCGCGAGGCAAGAGGTGAACCACCCATCACTACTTGGGCACAAATGAAGGATGTCATGAGAGCACGCTTCATGCCTACCTACTACAGCCGCGACCTCTTCAAGAAACTTCAACAACTCAAGCAAGGAACCAAGAGCGTTGAAGAGTACTACAAGGAAATGGAGATTTCATGATACGAGCTAATGTCAAAGAAGATGATGAGAAAACTATGGCAAGGTTCTTGAATGGACTCAATCATCCTATCAAGAAGATCGCCGACTTCCAACCATACTCGAACCTCATCGAGCTAGTGCATCAAGCTAACAAAGCGGAACGGCAAGTACAAGACGACTTCAAGTATGCCAAGTTCTCATCCAAGTCCTATGGCCTCTCCAACAATCAAGCTTCGACGACTCCAACACCTTCTACCTCAACCAAGCTTTCTACAAGCAACGGCGACAAGTCAAGTTACAAGAAAGCTTCGACAAGCTCAAGTCGTCCTCCTACTACAAACAACTTCAAGAAAGCTCCATCATCATCTACTCCACCCGATGAGACCATCAAGACAAGTTCTATCAAATGCTTCACATGCGGAGGCCGAGGCCACAACTCCTTCGAGTGCACAAACAAGCGCACCATGATCCTCAACGACGACGGAACCTATGACTCCATGAGTGAAGGAGAAATGGAAGCTCTTGAGCAAGTGGCCATGCACCGACAAGTGAACAATGAAGATGAAGATGACCAAGTCTTTTGCGATGAAGATTCAAGTCCCGCTCTTGTTGTCTCCAAGGTCTTGACTCTTCAACATCAACAGGACGAAGATCAAAGATGCCATATCTTCCACACAAAGGCCGGCATCAATGGACGTTCCGTCAAGGTCATCATCGATGGAGGTAGTTGCCACAACTTAGCAAGTGAAGAACTATGCTCCAAGCTCCAATTGGTCAAGATGAAGCACCCTCACCCTTACAAGGTTCAATGGCTAAGTGACACTAGCACCATACAAGTCGAGCATAGAGTACAAGTCTCTTTCAAGATTAGCGCCTATTAAGACACATTGGAATGTGATGTCCTTCCGATGACCGTTTGCCACCTCCTCCTTGGACGGCCATGGAAATTTGACCGAGGTGTCATTCACAATGGGCGTACAAATCACTATAGCTTCAAGATGAAAGGGAAAGAGCTCGTGCTACGTCCTATGTCTCCAAGCCAAGTGCTCGCCGACAAGCAAGCCACCCATCATGGAGAAAAAAGTGAGAGAGCGACCCACCAAAAATAGAGTGAGCGCCACAAGACCAAATTGAGAGCCTCCACGATGAGCGACAAGAAAAACTTAGTTCTCTTTGCCACCAAACATGAGATGAGAGAAGTGTGTGAGAACGCATCAAGTGTCCTACACTATGTCCTCTTGTGCAAGGACGAGGTCACAAAAACTAACAACTCTCACGATCTACCTTTGGTGTTATCTTCTCTATTTGCAGGAATTCCAAGATGTTTTACCCGATGAGCTACCTCCGGGTAGACCTCCACTACGAGGCATTGAGCACCGAATTGATCTCATCCATGGAGCGCCGCTTCCCAACAAAGCTCCATACCGCGTCAACCCCGAAGAAACCACAGAAATACAAAGGCAACTAAAGCATCTCATAGACCATGGACATGTGCGTGAAAGTTTGAGTCCTTGTGCCGTACCGGTCATTCTTATGCCAAAACGTGACGGTAGCTTTCGCATGTGCTCCGACTGTAGACATATCAATGCTATCAACGTTAGATATAGGTACCCCATTCCACGCCTTGATGATATGCTTGATGAACTTAGTGGTGCCACTATCTTTTCCAAAATTTATATTAAAAATGGTTACTATCAAATCCGCATACAAGAGGGTGATGAATGGAAAACTGCTTTCAAAACAAAGTTTGGTCTCTATGAGTGGTTAGTCATGCCTATGGGTTTATCGGAAGCACCCGGTACTTTCATGCGTCTTATGCATTACGTGTTTCGCCCTTACATTGGTGAATTTGTTGTTGTCGACTTTGATGATATCCTTGTGTTTAGCAAATCTCGCCAAGATCATGTCACCCACCTTCGCACTGTGCTACAAAGTCTAATATGGAAAAATGCCTATTTGGCGTTGACAAGCTTGTTTTCTTGGGTTTCATAGTTTCTTCTACGGGTGTTCATGTTGATGAATCTAAGATCAATGCTACTAAACCTTGGCCCCAACCAACCAATTTGCAACGAGTGAATAGTTTTCTTGGTTTAGCCGGTTTCTACCGTAGATTTGTGAAGGATTTTAGCACCATTACTTCACCTTTGCATGCTTTGAGTAAGAAAAATGCACCGTTTGTTTGGGGAACATCTCAAGATATTGCTTTCAATGAGATTAAGAATTTGCTTACTCATGCTCCCGTGCTTGCATTACCCAACTTCGACAAACCTTTCGAAATTCATTGTGATGCTAGTGGTAATGGTATAGGAGGCGTGTTAACGCAAGAGAAGCGCCCCATTGCATACTTTAGTGAGAAACTATCCGGAGCGCATCTCAATTACCCCATCTATGACAAAGAGCTATATGCTTTAGTGCGAGTTTTGCATGAATGGGAACATTACCTTCGCCCACATGAGTTCATCATCCATACCGACCATGAAACACTTAAATACCTTAAGGGTCAAACTAAGTTGAACAAGCGTCATGCTAAATGGAGTGAATTTATTGAGTCATTTCCCTATGTCATCAAATACATTAAGGGTAAAGAAAATGTTGTGGCGGATGCGCTTTCCGGTATATGCATGCTTGTCACTAACCTTGAGTTGAATGTCATTGGTTTAGAGCATATCAAAGACTTCTATGAACATGATCCTACATTTGCCATACCTCATGCCAAGTGTTTGATGCATAATTATTGGCCATACCTTATGCCAAGTGTTTGATGCATACTTATTGGGATCGATACTACATCAAAGATGGATATCTTATGAGAGCTAACAAACTTTGCATCCCCGAGTCCTCTATTCGTTTGTTGCTTTTGCAGGAATCTCATGGAGGCGGACTCATGGGACACTTTGGACGTGACAAGACATTTGCTACGCTCTCCAAGAACTACTTTTGGCCCAAGATGCATTGCGATGTCAATCGCTTCACTAACCATTGTTCTACATGTCGCAAAGCTAAGTCTAAAGCCCAATCTCGTGGCCTCTATATGCCACTTCCAATTCCATATCAACCATGGGAAGATATTAGCATGGACTTTGTGCTTGGTTTGCCTAGAACTCGAAATGGCAAGGATTCAATTTTTGTTGTTGTGGACCATTTCTCCAAAATGGCTCATTTTCATTCCTTGAAACAAGATAAATGATGCTTCACATGTTGCAAAATTGTTTTGTAGGGAAATATTGCGCCTTGATGGAGTGCCAAAGACGATTGTCTCGGACCGCAACGTCAAGTTCTTCAGTTACTTTTGGAAGACCTTATGCGCCAAGCTCGGAATCAAGCTCTTGTTCTCTTCGGCATACCATCCACAAACCGACGGCCAAACGGAGGTCACCAACCGTATTCTCTCCACCCTACTACGCGTGTTGATAAAGAAGAACATCAAGGAGTGGGAAGAGTGCCTACCCATCACCGAGTACGCCTACAACCGAGCAAGACATTCGACTACCGGCAAGTCCCCCTTCGAGGTCGTCTATGGATTCAACCCATTGTCCCCATTGGACATTCTACCTCTACCGCTTCAAGAGCGCACAAACTTGGACGCGAGTGCCCGAGCCAACTTCCTCAAGAAGATGCATGAAGATACAAGGAACACCATCGAGCGCCAAGTACAACGACTCGCGACCAAGCTTAACACCAACAAGAAACCCATGATGTTCCATGTTGGAGATCTTGTGTGGCTACACCTTCGCAAGGATCGCTTCCCCAATGAACGCAAGTCCAAGCTCCTACCACGAGCGGATGAACCCTTCAAGGTGCTTGCACGCTACAACAACAATGCATACAAGATCGACATCCCACGCGACAAGTACTCCATGAGCGACATCTTCAACATCAAAGATCTCTCCCCGTACCATGGTGATGAGGATTTCGATCCGAGGTCGGATCTTTCCCAAGGGAGGGGAGATGATGCGGAGCATCCCCTGATCATCCCCATGGACCTACCATCATTGCATCAAGAGCCAAGAGGACCCATGACACGAGCACGAGCCAGAGCTCTCGAGAACAATGTTACTTCTTTCCTTAGTGATATCACATATGATCCACTCGAGACATGGTTACTACCTAAGTCTGATATGCTATGCATGATCAGGTGTCAAGAGGAGCCTCCCGAAGATGCACGTGAAGACGGAGAAGCCGCCAAGTCAATGGATGAAGAGAACCAACGGAAACGGGAAAGTTCACCTTCCAGGCCCCGGACATCCGGCCAAGACCCCGGACATCCGGCCCATGGAGATGCCACCACAGCAGCCGCAACCCAGCCAGAAAAGCTATAGGGCACAGACATCCGGCCTCCCCCGAAACCCCGGAAATCCGGGCCTCTACCCGGAAATCCGGCCTCGTCTATCCAGAGACCGCAGAAGTCTTCACCGCCAGCCCGGATATCCGCCCCCCCAGCCCAGACATCCGGCCACTCCTGAATCCCCGGACATCCGTCCCGACGCCCGGACATCCCGCCTCGCCTGTCTATGAACAGTAAAGGGCCGAAGCCCATGTACCCTCTCGCCCCCTAGACTATATATACTTCATCCCCTTCCTCGTTCTAGGGTTAGCGTTGGTTTAGCTCATATGTGAGATAGAGCTTCGCTCATCCATAACGATCTCCTCCTCGAGAGAGACTGTGGCCCCTCTTCGGAGAAGATCAACTTGAATTCAAGACCCCCCTCTTGGGCGGCCCCATCAAGACCTCCTTCTAGGAGAAGAACCAGTTACTTTGTATCGTCCTTTGTTGACCTTGGATCATCGTGTATCTCTTTGTGTTTCGAGGATCTAGCACATGTGTAATCGAATATTGTTGCTTCGAGTGATTCTCTCGTGTTTTCCCTCCTGAATCCCCTTGTGTTCTTCGTGTTTCTCTTTGGGATCCGCTCCTTTCGTGAAAGATCAGCCATCTAGGGTTCGACCCTACATCAGTGGGGTTCTGTGACGCATTGGTCTAGTCGTTGAACACAAACGAAGTACGTGAAGTTGCAGCTATGGCAAACTTTTAATCTAAACAAAATCCAAAGCCTAAACGATTCCCTAAGGGCTATATATATGGAGGAGGGAGGGGGAATTTCGTGGTCTTGGTGGAGGGGTCTGAAATCAACCCTAAGTCTTGTTTCCCCACACATACGGACTCTAAAAATAGCCTATACTTAAGTACTTCAAAAATACATGGGCCTGGCCCAATAATAAGGTGATGCAGCACCTAAAATAGTTTCTGGACGAAATTTATGAAGTGGCATCTTGTATATTTCGTCCCATGCTTCATGCACTCATTATGGTGGCTTCAGAGTAGTGGAATCATCACTTGTAACTCCGTTCTTGTTCCCCTTGCGCATGCCATCATCTCCATGCTTGAACTTGCTCCAAGGTTCATCTTTCTTGTCCAAGCTCGGCCCTTCATTTGTAAGAAAAAACAATGTATCCAATTTAGGCAGCATCATATTCTCATGAATATTAGAATCGTTACCAAGAAACGAAAGTACCTGATAATTCAATTAGCATGCGCGAACTCTAGTAATCGGTCTAGTATGTATAGCAGCAGGGGCTGTGGGTGTAACAATGGTATTGATGTCATCATCAGAAGTGGTGGTGCACTAGGCAATGCGGAAGTGGAGGTTATGGTGGTGGACTATACACAGTGTCGGAGTTGAAAGCACGGTCCCTAAGTAGCCTAAACACCTTAGGAGACACAACTCACAACACAAACAAAATTGGGTTAAGTTGAGGTGGCGGAAGTGTATGGTGGGCAAGGTTATGCGGAAGTGGTGGTGGTGGTTGATGAAGAAGCGACCATCCCTAAGTAGCCTAGACACCTTAGGAGACTCAAATCACTCCTCAAGCAACCACTAATGCGATGGGGAACAAAATTGGTTAGGTTGCGGAAGGCTATGGTGGTGTAGCGGATGATATGGTGGAGGGCCTAGGCAAACATGCCAAATTTCAAAAAACTTGATGGAGTCAAAAGATATTGGTGGTATTTTTTTGGGAAGGGGGATGTAAATAGCTTCAAAACGAGCTAAAGAGCGTCAAAATCGGAGTTCGAATGAATTAGTTATGGCCAAAACAAAATTTTAGCGAAGTCAGTTTTTACAGGTAGCGGACGTCCGGAAATGGACGGATGTCCGGTCGCCGGACGTCCGGTCAGGTCGGAAATCCGCTAATTTCAGCTCGGGTTAGGGGTTCCAGTCGTCCGGTAAGGTCGGACGTCCGGTGCTTCCTGGGTCTCCGGACGTCCGGTAAAGTGACGGTCGTCCGGTGTATCGGGGTCAACTCCAGATCCGAGATTCGGGACGCGATTTTGGGCGGAATTTGGGGATTTTGGGGTCAAAATTGATGAGATTTCGTGGATGAAAGATGGGGAAACTTGGGGAGATGCTAGATCCACTCGAAACCAAGCAAATCCATGGATCAAAATCAACAAAACATCATCAAACCAACAAATCACAAAAAAAATTGGGGCTATTTTTGGTGGGGATTTTCGAATTTAGGACGAAATCAAGCAAAAGAAGGCTAGAAAACGGTGGGGGAGGCTCCGAAATCGTGATCAACGTGGCTCATGATACCAAGATGATGGTATCAAGAGACAACCTGGCTCTGATCCAAGATGATGTAGGGTAGAACCCTAGTGGCCCGATCTTTCACGAAAGGAGCGAATCCCGCGATGAACACAAAGATCACGAGGAGGGAAACAGGGGGAAAATCACGAGGGGAACACAAGAGAACACTCAAACCAACAAGAATGATCACACATGCGCTAGATCCATGAACACAAAGGGAGATACAAGATCCAAAGTCAATAACGGACGATTCAAGAGGTAACCGGTCTTCTCCGTGAGGAGGTCTTGAATCCACGGGGGGATCTTCCCTTATAAAGGGGGCTTGAATGCAAAGGGATCTTCTCCGAAGAGGCCGCAGTCTCTCGCACGGAGGAGATCTGATATGGATGAGCGTAGCTCTGTCTCTCAAATGAGCTAAACCAACGCTAACCCTCAAATGGTGGAGGTGGAGGAGTATATATAGTCTAGGGCCACGAAGGGGTAAGTGAGGGCGAAGGGATACATGGGCTCGGCCCGATACACTATGCACCGACAGGCGTCGGACGTCCGACGGGTACCGGATGTCCGGTGGCTCATGAGGGTCCGGTCGTCCGGTACTTGTCGGACGTCCGGCGTTTTGGCTCGGTTGACGTGGTGCCAGATTTCCGGAGACGCTCGGACGTCCGGTCGCTGGAGTGTGCCGAACGTCCGGGACTTGTCGAACGTCTGCTCGTTTGGCTCGAGTGCGGGATTGCCGGTCGTCCGGTGGGTCTTCAGGCGTCGGATGTCCGGTCCCGACTGGTGGTCCGGTGGCTGGAGCTTCTTCCGTAGCTCTTCTTCTCGTTCCTCGCGCTTGGTGTCCTTGCCTTCTTGTCCATGGTCTTCCTCTTGGTTCCTGGTCATGCATAGCACACATGTTTGAGGTAGTAGCCATGTCTCACGTATGGAAAGTGATGGTTCGAAGAGGAGCGAGTTCACCTTGTTTCCAATGGTGTATAGATGAGGTCTCGTCTTATGTTCTCTTAGGGCTTGGAGAGTAGTCGGAGTGTACATGGGGATGAACGTGGGATGCTCCGCATCATGGTTGAGGACGGTGGAGCGTCAGGGGGCCCACGAGGCAGGGGGGTAGGGCGCGCCCCCACCCTCGTTGACATGTGGAGGCCCACCTAACGTGGATCTTCCTTCCAGTATTTTTTATATACTAGTTGACCAGTTGCGCCAAATGACGCAGAGACCCGCTAAAGCCATGTTGTCGATGAAAATAATTTCATTTTGCAAGAACATATGGCGTAGAGACTCGCTAAATCCATGTGCACTTTGAATTTTTTTCCATGATATAGTTGGTTTAGTTGTGGGCAAAGACATATGATAAGAAAATTTACCCCTTTAATAAAAAAAGAATGGAGACTATTGTCTATAATGGGACCTACACACACATTTTAATTTATCTCTGATCCAAATGGCGTAAAGTCTGATTTGGTACCATGGGCACGTTGAAAATATTTGTATTTTTCAATAACTTTATGTTTGAGCAAGCGCAAAGACCATGTAAAACCCAAAGTGTTTTCAAAATATTTGACTTGGATAGTAGAAGTAGTAGGTTTTAGCAATTAGTTAGGGTAGCATGCATATTTTGTTATTTTATTCAGGCAACATAGAGCCAAATGGCGCAAGGTATATGACATACAACTTTACCGTGATGATGCGATGCAATATATTCCTTGACTTAATTGTGTTCAAACACATTAGGAGATCAAACCCATAATTGTTGTACCTCCCTGAATTAAAACCCAAAACACCCAACATGGCCTTTCACAATAGGAAAAAATATTAGCACAAAGAGAGTTCAGATGTTACATGTTACATAAGACTTTAGCTTGAGCAACTGTTATATGTATATAAATTTCCTACTTTTAATAACAACAGCAAACAAGAACCTTCCTAAAGAGCAAACTCCCTTAAGCTGTGTTCGGTTCACAGGGAATTGAAGAGGTTTGGCAGGGATCGAGGGGGGATTAGATCTCCTACAAGTCAAATTCCCCCCAAATCCCCTACAATCCCTGTGGGAAGAGGTGTAACCGAACAAAGCTTTATGCAGAGTTGTCCTCTCATCTGTTTCAAAATTCAACTTGTGCACACTGGCAGTGAAACATTTTATCAATGCACAATAAAATATTGAACACATAGAATAGTCTAGTTGGGAATCCAAATGATTGACTTTCACACATCAGCATACACTCAAATCATAGAAAATTTATTCTTCCGGAAATGAAAACTAACATCCACAAGTCACATGCTCCACCCGCCCTTTGGACTGCTCTTCTCCTCATGCCTCCTCTTCAATCACTCACCACATTAATAACACCTGAATAAGAAAAACCACTTATGAATTATACTGGCATGCAAAATATTGTATATTGTGAAGCATAGCAATGCCACTAAGTAAGATGTGCACTCTCATATATATAATAATGGTCTACTATAAACCCATATATTTTCTATCAAAAGTTTCTTTTTTGTGAACTATACTATCTATAAAAGATAGGTCAAATGGTTAAAAAATGACATGTAAACAATAAACACAACCTATAGCCAGTAACCAATTAGCAAAGCCCTATTTTTTGCAAGGCCGACATCACGGCCGCCATCACTCATGGCCTGCCTTGGAGGAATGACATGAAGGTTGCCAAAGGTCAGCGCTACTGCGGGTGTTTCTATTCACATCATCAATAGATTATGTATGCACCTAGGTAATTCCAAGTTTTCATTTAGATATATCCTCTTCAAAGGATATGGGCTACACGGTAGCCTGGACAGGAAGCTGCAGCCTAAGACAACCTAAATCAGCAAATATAGAAATTACCCTGCAGTTCTAAAGATCTGAAATACAACCGCACGGACAAATTTTTGCTGCGAAAGAACCATACGTGCATATACAATAGCGTGTTGTTGATTCCACGGAGCAAATTTAACATCAGCTAAGGTGATGCTTTTGTTGTGCATGAACTCATACACAATCACGTTCTTCTTGTCTTGCTGACTGTAAGCAGTGAATGTTACTAGGTTCCAATGATGTATTCCAGAAAGCAATGCTACCTAAAATAAGTAGACCTGCACAACAGACTACATGTAAGCCAGCCAACTCATCAGGACAATGTTGGTAAGAAAAGAAATGCATGAGCATATGGTACATTGTAATGCAACGATGCAATAATAGGATGATATGGATGTTCAGTAGACCATTGCAATAGACCATGAGAGAAGGTGCACATAATTGAACTACTTGGCATAAAATAAGACAAGTTCATCATCTAACAACAAGAGCCTACACTGGTATATAATTATAGAAGATATTAGGTATGCAGATATGATAATATATAACCCTATTCGATTATTCCATTTGATGTGATGCTAAGAAGCACACATAGAGCTGTCTATTTCTTTTCTCAAAGAAAATAACACCAGGATTATTTTCAGTAAGAAGTGCACACGACAATCATGCCTCAGTTGATAAATAATAAAGGATTAATCAGAAAATAAAATAAACGACTCAAAGGGCATTGTATATTTGTATTGTCAAAAAATCTACAGCTCCTTGAAAGAAGGTCGTTCTACATAGTAACTAAGCAAGCTTACGAAGGACTTGTGATTTAATTTGAAAATCCTATTATGTGCAAGTAAAATCATTCTAATAACTCTATGGAGCTGCAAAGATATACTCCAAACAATGATGAGATACAGTGACAATTCTGGTACAGAGCATAATGTTCATGAGATACATACAACGAAAATTGTGGTATGGGAATGGCCAATTAGGATCCCTGATCTTTAACATATACCTAATATCCAAACTTTCAACTATTATGGACTGATGCATATGTGTATGTAGTTAGCTGCACGTACAATATATTCCTTCATTTGAAAACACTTGTCCTTTTAACCTCTCAAGTTTTAGTTAATTAATCAGTCACATATAATTGTCAGTATATATACATACATGCATGGATCGATCCATGCTTGCATGCATTAGGCAGATAGAAGTACGTGAACATACTCTAGGACATGGCATCGTGCTTGCTTCTGTCAGGAGGGGCGATTCCCGGAGCAAGCGAGCAGCTACAGCAAGCTCCTCTGTCGTCGCTTTCACATCCTCCATGTACACTTATGTCAAGAACAAAAGGCACAAATCATAAGCTTCTTAACTAACATTTGGCATCTCGTACTGCTAGTGCTAAGAAAACACAACTGAAAGCTATCGTCCTCCCCTGAGCACTCCTCCTTGTGCATTTACAAATAGCTAGTGTTTGCATCTCCAATCTCAAAGGCAAATCGAGATAATTAGAGAGAGGGAGAGAGAGATTTTGTAGGGGACTCACACGCACACTTAGGTGTCAAGAATTTCTATGAATTGGACATAAAACAGTTATATATTGGTGGAGTATGGCGTAAAAAGGACACTGAATAGAACAAGAACATGTGTTTTTCTTACGGTTTGCAACGCTCATTGTGCACTATAAAAACAGTGTGCAAGCCATTGACCATAGCAACAGCAGATACTTGAATTTTTATCTTAGTAAATGAAATATAGTGAATTGAATGAAGTGAAGCCCTCGGCTAGATCAACAAACCATTTTGTAAAGCAAATGTAAAGGAAGATACCTACAAAACATGGCTTGAACTGAACAATGTGCATTTACTCAAGCTGAAGATAGTTGCGTAGTAACCAAACACTGGACTACTAATCCTTGTTCGACTTTTCCTTATCAGCTGTCCTTAAAATGTTGCTTCACCATATAAAACTATTAAGTTTTCATTATCTTCACAACTATATCTATCTTTTGCATTTGGTGACTTACAGACAATAAAAGATTAAGAGGGGGAAAAATCAACAAAGCATGGGAAAAAACTCACAAAATTATGCAAAGACATCTTTAGATTTAACAAAGGATGTAGGTTTGGATTAATTAAGGACATGAACAGTCACCTTGTTGTTGAAAGATCTAAAGAAAATAATTGTTGAGAAGATGAAATGCTTCCAGGATTTCATACAGAACTGTTTGCTAGTGCTATGTGGGTCATGATGCTCACATAGGTATGTTTATCGCTTTGGGATAAGAAGTGTATTCTGCCCAGGGAAATATTTAGGCAAGGATGTTGATCTGCAAATTTGAGGTAGAAAAATGTTTATTTTCCTAGGTACTGACTTGCAAGTGGTCTACAATTCAGTGAACAAAGAAATGTAGATCAAACATGAGATCCTAATGACAGACACCACTAATTATATTGAACGAAATAACATTCTATTCTTGGTTGAAATCAGCAAGGAAGCAGTACGTACCTTAGAAAGGTCTCCTCAGCCTGAGGGCACACAAGTAAGGTGGCCCCTGAAAAAAATGAGTTCATGCTCCATGCGTCCGTCCAATATCTCCGTCTAGTATCCTTTATTTGTTGTTTACTATTCTGTCCCCATACTTGTACATGGTATTCAATCATAGCTTGTCGTGTAGCTTGCAATTGGATTTGATGACGCATGTTTAGGGAGACCCTACCGACAGACACCACCTATTATATTGAGAAATGTTAGGGTTCTTTTTAGAATCATGTAACCATGGATGTTCTACTAATGCAATCAACAATGCCACAAAATAAATAGTGAAATTGTCTGATGCAATTATTAAAACTCTGCAAGTTAATTATCCATTGCTCATGGCTATGGCATAAAAAATACATACCCCAATGTAAGATTGAATTCACCATCATGAGAGAGAGAGAAAACATTCTGTATGCTATTACACAATGGGAAAGGTAACATCACTAATGCTCACTGAGTACGTGTGTTGTAGTAAACCGTGTGATTGGATCTGGATCTAGCGTCTGTCGAACAAAGTCTTTAGCAGGCTCAGATACTCCGGGCCTTGGGTCTCTTTTGAAATCTACCACAGAGCACATAATTGCTTGTGCTACTCCCTGTTCAGAATCTGCACAACATCACAACAATTTGTAAGGTAAGTAAGTACCTTCCAAAAATGTTTGCACACCACAAAGAAGTATGTAAAGTATAACTCCTACAATCCAGACATCGATTTCAGGGCCACAATTGTGCTTTAATACCTCTGGGAGCATGTAGTATGGACTGGCTACAATTTTAGTAATCCGCCCACCTGCACATAGAAGCCTTCATCTGTGAGAAGTATTTATGCAAACACATGCTGTGCGACTTGTTCTACTGATCAAAGAGAAGCAGCAAAAGAGGAGAAAATTCAGCAACCTGCAAGCTGAAGATGACCAGAAACGGATACCACATGGACTCCCTCTTCTGCCACGCACTGCCTCCCTCTTTCTCAGCCAGCTTCGGTTGTCCACTGTTCAGCCACCATTGTTTCTCCCATCATCCCTGTTTCCGGCTTCATTTTATGCTCTGCTGCACGGCCTTGTCATTTTTTCAAGCGCATAGTACAGAAACTAAATATCATGTAGAAGCATATATAGATTCAAAGCAAAAGTAACCTTGGATTGAAAATCCTGAAGGAGGAAGTATGGAAGGCACCTGACTGAAGTGGCCCGTGGGCATCGGCGGTGTTGGCTCTGTCTTCCCCATCTTCCTCACCGTGGATCACTCAGCTAGCTCCATAGAAGAGGAGATGGTGAGAAGAGAAGGGAAAGAGGAGGGGGTGCATTGGTGGTCGAGAGCAGGAGAAGAGGAGAGATGCGAATGGCTGAATGACTAATGTCGGCCGATGACCATCTCCCATCTGCCGCTGCACCTCCCTCTCCTCTTTCCTCTCTCCTTCTCCCGCCTCTCCTTCCTTCTCTGTTCTCTCTCCGTCATATTCCTTCTCTCCTTCAAGGACAGATCCATGGCCCTGTCATCCATGAGGTAACCGCCGCATGGTGGAGCAGAGGCACCGCGCGACGCGAGAGAAGAGGGAGTCAAGGGTGCAGATCTGGCCGACGGAGTGGTGGGAGCGATAGCCGACCCGAGGACCTTGCCAGGCGCTGGATCTCGTCGGTGGCAAATCTTCTAGTGCTGCGGCTGGTGATGAGGGAGGAGGGAGATGGTGTGACGGTGTGGTGAGGGAGTGAGGAGGAGGGAGGGGTGTGGCGGCTGGGGACTGGGGGCTAGGGTTCACGCCCACGCCCAACCACAGGCCCATACGTCGCCAGTGCGGCACACGAGGAGCCAATTGGCATCGGGGAAAGGCTCACCCAGCCAATAGACATCTGAAATGAGCCCACCCGTTATTGGGCATTCAAAGCACTACGCGGTGAAAACAATTGATTACCAGCTAGTGAAAATCTGACGGCTGAAACGACCTAGTTGACCAGATCTAACGGCCAAGAATAGCCCATCGCGAGGGACGGCCATGGGAGCGAGTTGGCTAGCCTCTGTATAGTTTTAAATTCCAAAATAATTCTCCGTTGATTTTTAGGTCATTCCGAGAACTTTTATTTCTGCACAAAAATAACACCATGGCAATTCTGCTGAAAACAACGTCAGTCCAGGTTAGTTCCATTCAAATCATGCAAGTTCGAGTCCAAAACAAGGGCAAAAGTGTTTGGAAAAGTGGATACGACGGAGATGTATCAACTCCCCCAAGCTTAAACCTTTGCTTGTCCTCAAGAAATTCAGTTGATAAACTGAAAGTGATAAAGAAAAACTTTTACAAACTCTATTTGCTCTTGTTGTTGTAAATATGTAAAGCCAGCATTCAAGTTTTCAGCAAAGATTATGAACTAACCATATTCACAATAACGCTTAGGTCTCATGTTTACTCATATCAATGGCATAATCAACTAGCGAGCAATAACAATAAATCTCGGATGACAACACTTTCTGAAAACAATCATGATATGATATAACAAGACGGTATCTCGCTAGCCCTTTCTTAGACCGCAAAACATAAATGCTGAGCACTTTTAAAGATCAAGGACTGACTAGACATTGTAATTCATGGTAAAAGAGATCCAGTCAAGTCATACTCAATGTAAACTAACAGTAATGAATGCAAATGACAGTGGTGCTCTCCAACTGGTGCTTTTTAATAAGAGGATGATGACTCAACATAAAAGTAAATAGATAGGCCCTTCGCAGAGGGTAGCAGGGATTTGTAGAGGTGCCAGAGCTTGGTTTCGAAATAGATATGAATAATATTTTGAGCGGTATACTTTCATTGTCAACATAACAACCAAGAGATGGCGATATATTCCATGCTACACACATTATAGGCGGTTCCCAAACAGAATGGTGAAGTTTATACTCCCCCTCCACCAACAAGCATCAATCCATGGCTTGCTCGAAACAACGAGTGCCTCCAACTAACAAGAGTCCTGGGGGAGTTTTGTTTGCAGTTATTTTATTTGATTTGCATAAAGCATGGGACTGGGCATCCCGGTGACCAGCCATTTTCTCATGAGTGAGGAGTGGAATCCACTCCTCTTGAGAATAACCCGCCTAACATGGAAGATATGAACAACCCTAGTTGATACATGAGCTATTCGAGCATACAAAATAGAATGTTTATTTGAAGGTTTAGAGTTTGGCACATACAAATTTACTTGGAACGGTAGGTAGATACCGTATATAGGTAGGTATGGTGGACTCATACGGAACAACTTTGGGGTTTATGGAATTGGATGCACAAGCAGTATTCCTTCTTAGTACAAGTGAAGGCTAGCAAAAGACTGGGAAGCGACCAGCTAGAGAGCAACAACAGTCATGAACATGCATTAAAAATAATCAACACCGAATGCAAGCATGAGTAGGATATAATGCACCATGAACATAAATATCGTAGAGGCTATGTTGATTTTCTTTCAACTACATGTGTGAACATGTGCCAAGTCAAGCCACTCGAATCGTTCAAAAGAGGATACCACCCTATCATACCACATCACATCCATTTTAATAGCATGTTGGCACGCGAGGTAAACCATTATAAGCTCCTAGCTAATTAAGCATGGCATAAGCAACTACAATCTCTAATTGTCATTGCAAACATGTTTATTCATAATAGGATGAATCAGGAACAATGAACTAATCATATTCACTAAAACAAGAGAGGTCGAGTTCATACCAGCTTTTCTAATCTCAATAAGTTCATCATATAATCATCGTTATCGCCTTTCAGTTGCATGGACGAATAGTGTGGATAATAATAATAGTGCATGTGCATTGGACTAAGCTAGAATCTGTAAGCATTCAATTCAAGAGATAAGACAAGGTAATATGGGCTCTTTGTCAGATCAACAATAATGCATATAAGAGCCACTGTAACATTTCAATTATGGTCTTCTCCTCTTGACCACCAAAGAACAAGAACAAAAATAAAACTATTTACACGAGAAAGCTCCCAACAAGCAAAAGAAGAACGAGAAATCTTTTCGGGTTTTCTTTTTAATTACTACTACAAGCATGGAAAGTAAACTAGCTGAAAGCTACAACTATTTTTTTCTTAAGGTTTATTAAACACACAAGAAGAAAGCATAAAAAGGAAAATAAACTAGCATGGATGATACAATGAAAAAGTATGAGCACCGACAACTAGCAATGAGTGTGTGAACATGAATGTAATGTCAGTGAGAAATACGTACTCCCCCAAGCTTAGGCTTTTGGACTAAGTTGGTCTATGGCCACGGCTGGCCTCGCGGATATCCAAAGTAATAGTTGGGGTCATACTGTGAAGAAGCCTCGGGTTGCCACTGGTTGGCAATCACCTCCGAATACCACTGGTAATCGGACTGTCGTGGAGGATCAAATTGTGGTTCCGGCTCTGGCTCTGTAGCTGATGTAGGGTTCCGATAGGCGTTAATGGCCTCCAATGGAACAAGGTACTTGCCTGCAGATAAATCGAACAAGGAAGGAGTAGGCAGGGTAATAGTCTCACGATGATTTTTAGCAAATATTAATTTGTACTTAAGCGCCTTTTCCCTATTCTTAACAATAAAATCATGTGCTACCATACTATTATAAGCTAGATAAACAGAAGGCAGCAACTTCTCTTCCTTCTCGTAATGCCTAATAGGTATGTTAAAGTGTGCAGCGAGGCGCGAGGCGAAGATGCCTCCAAGGACAGGGCCCTTCGTACGGTTAAGATTTAACCGCTTTGCAATAATAGCGCCCATACTGAATGTGTCATCACGGAATAAGGCATGGCACAAAATAACAATATCAATGGCACTCATGTTTCCACAGTTTCCGCGCCCAATTAAGCATCTACTAGCAAATATAGCAAAGTAACGTAGAACAGGAAAGTGTATGGTAGTAATTCGTGCGTCGAAAACCTTCCCCGTTTCCCCTACAGTAATGGTATCAAAAAACCCATGCACATCGTCACGATGTGGTTCCTCTACACTTCCCTCGAAAGGGATCAAACAAACCCGACAAAAATCTTGAAGTGACATCTCCTTATGCTCATCATATAAATAAAAATTCCACCATAGGTGGTGAGCTCCTAGCATGGAAATGAAAGTTTTGCACAAAGATATTGGTGAGTAAGAGATACTGTTCGCGTTGGTCGTGGAGGAAGCCGGTGAGGGCTGCATTCTCAGCCAATTCATAGAAATCATCATAAATCCTGGCTGCTCTCAAGAAATCATCACAAGGCCAGTCACATGGCCGAACCTCCGTGGTGCGAGGAAAATTATATTTGGGCCTCTTATCCTCCTCACTTTGTGTAACGCCCCGGACACACCCGCCGGTGGTCGTTACTCCTGGCGGGATCTAGACTGGCCCCACAAATCAATACTAGTCTTTTCTACGCACTTTGTCCTCACTCGTGCGCACCCGGGAGCAACTTCCCGGTTGGTCACCCATCCTGACACTACTCCAAGCTGAGCACGCTTAACTTTGGAGTTCTGTCCGAATGGGCTCCCGGAAAAGAAGGAATTTCTTATTGATATGAGTAGTCTATCATCCCTAATAAGCCAGGCCATCACATACACCCCCACTCAGAAGAACCGACGTCCTCGTCGAGCCACAGGAACGTTCCCTCTTGGCACATACGTCTATGCTTCCAGTTCAGTACATGTGCCATGCCGTGTGCCACGATGGGTCACAAACGTCATGAACAACATGACCAGGCACCTGTCCGCAACCATCCATGTAACCGCGAGGGTCGGCTCTGATACCAACTTGTAACGCCCCAGACACACCCACCGGTGGTCGTTACTCCCGGCGGGATCTAGACTGGCCCCACAGATCAATACTAGTCTTTTCTACGCACTTTGTCCTCACTCGTGTGCACCCAGGAGCAACTTCCCGGTTGGTCACCCATCCTGACACTACTCCAAGCTGAGCACACTTAACTTTGGAGTTCTGTTCGAATGGGCTCCTGGAAAAGAATGAATTCCTTATTGATATGAGTAGTCTATCATCCCTAATAAGCTAGGCCATCACAATTTGCTTATCCTTCGAGCTTCGGCTCGATGAGCCCCTCAAAAATCTTTTCATCTTTTTCTGAAAATTTCTGAATTTTTTAGTAACTTCAAAATAAAAAGTGAACCAAACTCAACAAAATTGATAGCAACTACTCCTACAAGTGCCTAGAGGCAATATCATGCATCAAAACTACTTTTGACCATATAAATTTGACATGCAAGCTCAAGAACAAGGTCACCTAAGCAACAAAAATATGCAATGAATAAAGCACTAGAACAAAAACTAATTGGACCATTGGAGGAGTCACATACCAAGGAATAATCCCCCAAAGCAGTTTTTTGAATGGAGCTTTGAGCAAGGAGATCGAAAATAGTAGCGAAATGTGCTTGGACTCGGGTTTGAGCTGGTTATTAATGTTTGTGGGAGGAAGAAGGAGTGTGTGGTAGCTAGAATAAGTGGAGGGGAGTCACCGTGGGCCCGCGAGGCAGGGGGTGTGCCCAGGGAGTAGGGCGCGCCCTCCACCCTCGTGGCCAGGTGCTTGCTCCCCCTGTTGTGTTCTCAGTGCCAAATATTCTCAAATATTCCAGAAAAAAATCATATTTAAACTTCTGGGCATTTGGAGAAGTTTTATTTTCGAGGTATTTTTTATTGCATTGATAATTCAAAAAACAGACAGAAATTACTATTTTTGCTTTATTTAATATAAATAACAAAAAGTAAAAAGAGGGTATAGAGAGTTGTGTTTTCTAAATTCATCCATCTCATGCTCATCAAAAGGAATCCAATAACAAGGTTGATCAAGTCTTGTTAACAAACTCATTCCGAATAACATGGAACCGGAGAATTTTCGAATAACACTAGGTTACCTCAACGGGGATATGCACATCCCCACCAATAAGAATATAATATTTCTTCTTGATAGTAGGAAGAGGAAATTCAAAACCTCCAAAAATAATCGATGGAATTTTTCCAATATAGTTGATACTGTGGACTTGAGGTTGTTTCCTCGGGAAGTGTACCGTATGCTCATTACCATTAACATGAAAAGTGACATTGCTTTGGTGCAATCAATAACAGCCCCTGCAGTATTCAAAAAGGGTCTTCCAAGAATAATAGACATACTATCGTCCTCGGGAATATCAAGAATAACAAAGTATGTTAAAATAGTAACATTTGCAACCACAACAGGCACATCCTCACAAATACCGACAGGTATAGCAGTTGATTTATCAGCCATTTGCAAATATATTTCAGTAGGTGTCAACTTATTCAAATCAAGTCTACGATATAAAGAGAGAGGTATAACACTAACACCGGCTCCAAGATCACATAAAGCAGTTTTAACATAGTTTCTTTTAATGGAGCATGGTATAGTTGGTACTCTGGGATCTCCTAGTTTCTTAGGTATTCCACCCTTAAAAGTATAATTAGCAAGCATGGTGGAAATTTCAGCTTCCAGTATCTTTCTTTTATTAGTGAAAATTTATTTCATGTACTTACCATAAGGATTCATTTTAAGATATCAGTCAAACACATGCGCAATAAGATAGGTCTAATCATTTCAGCAAAGTGCTCAAAATCCTCATCATCCTTTTTCTTGGATGGTTTGGGAGGAAAAGGCATGGGTTTCTGAACCCATGGTTCTCTTTCTTTACCGTGCTTCCTAGCAACAAAGTCTCTCTTATCATAACGTCGATTCTTTGATTGTGGGTTATCAAGATGAACATCAGGTTCAATCTCTACTTCATTCTCATTACTAGGTTGAGCATCAACATGAACTTCATCATTAACATTATTACTAGCTTCATCTTCATTACCAGATTGTGTTTCAGCATCAGAAATAGAAATATCGTTAGGATTCTCAGGTGTGTCAATAACAGGTTCACTAGAAGCATGCAATGTCCTATCATTTTTCTTTTTCTTCCTCTTAGAAGGACTAGGTGCATCAATATTAGTTCTCCAAGAATCTTGCTCAATTCTCTTAGGATGGCCCTCAGGATACAAAGGTTCCTAAGTCATTTTACCACCTCTAGTCATAACTCTAACAACATTATCATTTTTCTTACTATTTAATTCATTGAGCAAATCATTCTAAGCTTTAAGTACTTGTTCTACTTGAGTGGTAACAATAGAAGCATATTTACTAATAAGTTTAAGTTCACCTTTAATATTAGCCATATAATCACCCAAGTGTTCAAGCATATCAATATTGCGTTTTAATTCTCTACCAAAATAAGCATTGAAGTTTTCTTGTTTAGCCATAAAGTTATCAAACTCATCCAAGCATGGGCTAGCAAACTTAGTAAATGGGATTTCAGCTTTATCATATCTACAGAGAGAATTTACCTTTACTACCTGTGTCGGGTTATCACGACCTTGTATTTCTTCAATATGTGATGGATTAAGACCATGTATTTCTTCAACAGGTGGCAAAATTAAGACCATGTATTTCTTCAATAGGAGGTAAATTCTTAACAGCTTCAACTTTAATACCTTTTTGCTTCATAGATTTCTTTGCCTATTGCATATCTTCAGGACTGAGAAATAGAATACCCCTTTTCTTCGGAGTTGGCTTAGGAGTTGGTTCAGGAATTGGATCAGGAAGTGTCCAATTATTTTCATTAGTCAACATATTATTCAATAAAATTACAGCTTCATCTGGTGTTCTTTCCCTGAAAACACAACCAGCACAACTATCCAGGTGGTCTCTGGAAGCATCGGTTAGTCCATTATAAAAGATATCAAGTATTTATTTTTTCTTGAGAGGCTGATCAGGCAAAGCAGTAAGTAATTAGAGAAGCCTCCCCCAAGCTTGTGGGAGACTCTCTTCTTCAATTTGCACAAAATTATATATTTCCCTTAAGGCAGCTTGTTTCTTATGATCGGGGAAATATTTAGGAGAGAAGTAATAAATCATATCCCGGGGACTATGCACACAACCAAGATCAAGAGAATTAAACCATTTTTAGCATCACCCTTTAATGAGAACAGAAACAACTTAAGGATAAAGTAATAGCGAGTTTTCTCATCATTAGTGAATAGGGTGGCTATATCATTTAATTTAGTAAGATGTGCCACAATAGTTTCAGATTCATAGCCATAGAAAGGATCAGATTCAACCGAAGTAATTAACTTAGGATCGATAGAGGAATCATAATCCTTATTAGTAATAAAGATAGGTGAAGTAGCAAAAGCAGGTTCATATTTCATTCTAGCATTCAAAGTTTTTTGTTTCAACTTAGCTAATAACTTCTTAAGATCACTCCTATCATTGCAAGCAAGAAAATCTCTAGCAGTTTCTTCATCCATAACATAGCCCCCAGGTACAACAAGTAATTCATATCTAGGGGGAGAGTCTTCATCATCATTTCATCAATATTATCAGTTTCAATAATTTCATTCCCTCTAGCCCTAGCAAGTTGTTCATCAAGAAATTCACCAAGTGGCACAGTAGTATCAAGCATAGAAGTAGTTTCATCATCAGTATCATGCATAGCAGAGGTAGCATCATCAATAACATGCGACATATCAGAATTAATAGTAGAAGTAGGTTTAGGTGTCGCAAGCTTACTCAAAACAGAAGGTGAATCAAGTGCAGAGCTAGATGGAAATTCCTTACCTCCCATCATAGTTGAGGGATAAATTTTGGTTCTTGGATATTTCAAGTTCTTCATAATGATAAGCAGATATAAATCCCAAGTGACTCAAAGAATAGAGCTATACTCCCCGGCAACGGCGCCAAAAAATAGTCTTGATAACCCACAAGTATAGGGGATCGCAACAGTTTTCGAGGGTAGAGTATTCAACCCAAATTTATTGATTCGACATAAGGGGAGCCAAAGAATATTCTCAAGTATTAGCAGATGAGTTGTCAATTCAACCACACCTGGAAACTTAATATCTATAGCAAGGTATTTAGTAGCAAAGTAATATGATAGTAGTGGTAACGGTGGTAAAAGGTAACGGTAGCAAAAGTAACATTTTTGGTGTTTTATAGTGATTGTAACAATAGCAACAGAAAATTAAATAAGCGAAGAACAATATATGGAAAGCTCGTAGGCAATGATCAGTGATAGAGAATTATGCCGGATGCGGTTCATCATGTAACAGTCATAACCTAGGGTGACACAGGACTAGCTCCAATTCATCAATGTAATGTAGGCATGTATTCCGAATATAGTCATACGTGCTTATGGAAAAGAACTTGCATGACATGTTTTGTCCTACCCTCCCGTGGCAGCGGGGTCCTAGCGGAAACTAAGGGATATTAAAGCCTCCTCTCAATAGAGTGCTGGAACAAAGCATTAACACATAGTGAATACATGAACTCCTCAAACTACGGTGATCACAGATAAGTATCCCGATTATTGTCACTTTGGGGTTAACGGATCATAACACATAATAGGTGACTATAGACTTGCAAGATAGGATCAAGAACTCACATATATTCATGAAAACATAATAGGTTCAGATCTGAAATCATGGCACTCGGGCCCTACTGACAGGCATTAAGCATAGCAAAGTCATGGCAACATCAATCTCAGAACATAGTGGATACTAGGGATCAAACCCTAACAAAACTAACTCGATTACATGATAAATCTCATCCAACCCATCACTGTCCAGCAAGCCTACAATGGAATTACTCATGCACGGCGGTGAGCATCATGAAATTGGTGATGGAGGAAGGTTGATGAAGACGATGGCGATGGATTCCCCTCTTCGGAGCCCCGAACGGACTCCAGACCAGCCCTCCCGAGAGAGTTTAGGGCTTGGCGGCGGCTCCATATCGTAAAATGCGATGAATCCTTCTCCTTGGTTTTGTTTCTCCCCAAAAGTGAATATATGGAGACAGGGTTGAGGTCGGTGGAGCATCAAGGGCCCCATGAGGCAGGGGGCGCGCACAGGGGGGTAGGGCGCACCCTCCACCCTCGTCGACAGGTGGAGGCCCCCTGACGTGGATCTTCCTTCCAGTATTTTTTATATATTCCAAAATAATTCTCCGTTGATTTTTAGGTCATTCCGGGAACTTTTATTTCTGCACAAGAATAACACCATGGCAATTCTGCTGAAAACAGCGTCAGTCCGGGTTAGTTCAATTCAAATCATGCAAGTTAGAGTCCAAAACAAGGGCAAAAGTGTTTTCAAAAGTTGATACGACGGAGACGTATCAACACCCTGCTCAACCCGGTGCCCCTGGGCGACCGTGCCACCCAAGGTTGGATGCGCCCGGGTCCCCTGAGCACGCCGGTGGGAAGAGCATCGCTGGAGATGCCCTATAGCGCCGGCAGCCGGCGTTGAGCGCCTCCTCTATCTCCCATCGCGCCAGCGCGGGAGGTGGAGGACGAACCTGCCAGCAGGCCCCGCCTGTCGGCCGGTCAGCATGGATGAGCCATTAATGTGATGGCCCCGCCTCGTTTAAGTGGAGACGGGCTCTGCATGCTGCCGCTTCGCTCAGGGAAGGCGTATTTCTGCGAATACGCCTCTTGCGTCGACAGCCTGCGCGCGGCCATGTAGCTGGGCCGGCCCGTTGCCTATCTGTCGCCCTATGCACAGGATAAGGGTAATGCTCTATTTTTCTTTTTCTTTTCCAATGAGTTACTAAAAATCCACAGCTAATTCATTTCGTGTCCAAATTTGATAATTCAAATTTCTAGTAGTTCCTAAATTCATGATCAATCACATGGTGCTATTTGCATATTTTTTCAGAAACCTTTCCTTCACAAATATTTATGGAATCACCTTTTTTCCATTTTTGTAATAAACTTTAGCAAATCACATAGAGACCATTTTTGATCTAAATTCCATGATTAAAATTCCTAGATACTTATATGTTCATAACTTAGTTTTGAACATTTTTTCCAATACTTTCAATGCCCCATGAAATATTGGTCCATTTCTCCATATATTGCCAACTTTGCAAATTCATAGAAAATCATTTGAACTCCAAATCAAGTGAAACCAACTCCTAGATGCTTCTAGAATCATTCTTTGTTAAATGGGTGCCTTTAATCATTTCTCAAAAAAATATTTTTGTACACTTCTTGCAAATCCATAAATCCCTTGAATCCCTCATATTGAAATGTTCCAAAATATCCATGGATCCAATCCCAATGAAACCACTTTGGTCGTTTTTAATATGACTAGTGGTGTCCTAGAAAAGTCTAAATCACATTTTTAGAGCAATTTTAAATTTGCCTTGTTGTGTTGCTTATTGTGTTTGTTTTCGATGTTAGTTGACGAAGTAGACGGAATACTTGGAGTTGGGCCAAAGATATTTGAAGACCTCGAAGACTTTGTTAAAACAGGCAAGCAGCCCTTTGACCATGATGAACCATTTTACATCATAATAGCATTTTCGTTGTTTCCTCGAGTGCATGATACATCTTGAATGGCAACCTTGCTAGGCTTGCGTCCGATGCATACCCCGTTGATACTTGCATTGTTCATGACTCTATCCTTGTTTAGAGTTGTGTTGATGGGTTGGACAAATATGCTATAGTAGTTGGCCACGCAAAATGGGTCAGGGTTATGCATGGAAAGAAACAAGTGTGGTTTGACATACTTGCAAATAGCCCAAGTGGGTGCCACTAATGCCCTTGGGAGATGATGATGAACTAGGTCACTGATTGGTGGACAAGTAGTGTACCGAGGCTTGATGAAAGTGTTGTTTACAGAGATGGATTAGATTTAAGATTGTCTAACGTCCCAACCAAACATGTACAACCACACTACCCCTTATGGGACGGGGCATTATTGATTACCTAGTTCGTGCTAGCATGGATGCCCGCATTACTAGTGATGGGAGTGGCGTGGTCACCCTCGGGACGGGGTCGTGCTTAGATAGGTGGCCATGACTGTTTTCATAGGGCACCGGACACACCGTTGGTACCCCCGTGCTCATGTTATCTGATAGATATGGGATCGTGGCTCCATAGAACTAAAACATCACAGTCGGCGTTCTGGGAACGCGGGTCCCCAGACTTGCCTCCATGCGGCCCACGGCATGGCTCTGCAAGCAGGCCCGTACGGCCCATCTTCACTAACAAGCATTCAAGACCCTCGTGAGGGGCCAAGCCTCGCGAGACCTCCTCAGGAGCAGCCTCACTAGGCTGGCTCATGAGGCGCGGAGAAATCAAGGCCAGGCAAACCTCGCGAGGTTACAATGACGTGAGCCATGATGATCGAGACCAGGCGGGCATTAGCGCACAGTGTCCTTGTTTCCTCTTTGGTGCTAAGGAGGCAGGCGCGGGCGAGGAGTACCAAGGCGTCAAGCAAAGGTTCCCATATCGGTGCAACAAGACCAAGACCAGCATGACACCAAGACGGAAGTCACCTGATGTAGGGTAGAACCCTAATCGCCCGATCTTTCACGAAAGGAGTGGATCCCGCGAAGAACACGAGGAACACAAAGAGGGAAACGGAGGAAAACGAGGGAAAACACAAGGGGAAACACAAGAGGAACACTCAAACTAACAAGAACAAGTCACACATATGCTAGATCCTCGGATACATAGAACGATTCACGGTCCACGGAAAACTAGGGACGATACAAAAGGGTAACCGGTTCTTCTCCGTGAGGAGGTCTTGATGTTCTTCCCTAAAGAGGGGTCTTGAATCCGCTTGGGGGATCTTCTCCGGTGGAGGCTCGAATCTCCGAGGAGAAGGTAACCAAGTGGATGAGCAAAGCTCTCACACAAAATATGACCTAATCCTTTGCTAACCCTAGAAAGTTGTACAGGATAGAGTATATATAGTCTAGGGGGGTAGAAGGGGTACACGGGCCTCGGCCCTTTACTGTTCGCAGACAGGGAGGCTGGATGTCTGGGCGTCGGGCCGGATGTCCGAGCGTTCGCGGAGGGCCGGATGTCTGGGCTGTGGAGGCCGGATGTCCGGGCTGGTGAAGCTGGCCATGTTGCTCTTGGGTTCGGTGGGGTCCGGATTTCTGGGCTGGGAGCCGGATATCCGGGACCTCGGGAAGTGCTGGATGTCCGGGCTTGCGGAGCCGGATATCCGGGGCCTGTAGGTACTTGCTGGTTGAGCAGCTGCAGGGGAAGGCGTTCCAGGGGCCGGATGTCTGGGGCCTGGGAGATGTTCTTGGCTCCTTCCATTGGTTCTCCTCATCCGTGGACTTGGGGACTTGTCCGTCTTCATGCGTATCTTCGGGAGGACCCTCTTGGTACCTAATCATGCACAAAATCTCCGACTTAGGTAGTAGCCATGCCTCATGATGCGGAGCATCCCACGGACATCACCATGTCAAGAGTCCGTTTGGCAAGTGACACGTTCGACATCCACTTCACATACACAAAGGTGAATCATCTCCTTTATGCGTGTTCACTTGACCCCTTCGAGGATGGTATACTACTTGACACTCCACTGTGTGCATGCATAGGTATTGTCGGAATGCTACAGACGATGAGGAGGAGTGCGAGCGCAAGTGTACAACTACACCGTCTGTGAGGGAAGTGTGGAAACGAAGATGCAAGAAGAAGAGCTGCCAAAGCAGTGATAGAGGGAAAGGTGTCCCGATGTTTCGATGAGATGGTGGCTATCGTTTTCTGTGGGAGTCGACCTTGACGAACCGACTACGAACGTGCGAGACGTCGCGCCTTAGCAATCGCTAAACCAACTTCCGAGGGTTATTGACCACGCCGGAGCACGATCAACCTGACCACGAGGGTCTGTTTCCTGCGAGCAAACGAAGAACAAGCAAGAAACTAAGACTGCAATCTGGATATTGCGAATATAAGATGAAAACTTTATTGATCAAGGTGGGGTTCTGTGACCGTCTTGGTCTAGTCGTTGGACACAAACGAAGTACGCGAAGTTGCAGTTATGGCGAACTTTTAATCTAAACAAAACCCAAAGCCTAAACGATGCCCTAAGGGCTGTATATATGGAGGAGAGAGGGGGAATTTCGTGGCCCTTGGTAGAGGGATCCGAAACCAACCCTAACTCTTGTTTCCGAACACATACGGACTCTAAAAACAGCCTATACTTAAGTACTTTGAAAATACATGGGCCTGGCCCAATAATAAGGTGATGCAGCACCTAAAATAGCCTCTGGACGAAATTTATGAAGTGGCATCATGTATATTTCGTCCCATGCTTCATGCACTCATTATGGTGGCTTCAGAGTCCTAGAATCATCACTTGTAACTCCGTTCTTGTTCCCCTTGCGCATGCCATCATCTCCATGCATGAACTTGCTCCAAGGTTCATCTTTCTTGTCCAAGCTAGGCCCTTCATTTGTAAGCAAAACAAATGTATCTAATTTAGGAAGCATCATATTCTCATGAACATTAGAATCATTACCAAGAAACAAAAGTACCTGATAATTCAATTGGCGTGCACGAGCTCTAGTAATCGGTCTAGTGTGTATAGCAGCAGGGGCTGTGGGTGTAACAATGGTATTGATGTCCTCATCATCCTCCCCTTCTTGAAATGAAGTCGTCCTCGACGAAAGTTCATCGTCCTCACCCAAATAAGGCTTCAAATCTGCAATGTTAAAAGTTGGACTAACCCCAAAATCTACAGGCAGCTCATGTTTATATGCATTATCATTTATTTTCTCTAACACCTTAAAAGGACCATCAGCACGTGGCATTAGCTTTGATTTGCGCAAATTAGGATATCTATCCTTACGCAAATATAACCAAACAAGATCTCCAGGTGCAAACACAACATGTTTTCTACCCTTATCTCCAGCAAGTTTATATTTAGCATTCATACGCTCAATGTTTTCCTTAGTTAACTCATGCATTTTTAAAATCAATTCAGCACGTTCTTTTGCATCAAAATTAACCTTCTCCGGAGATGGAGGAGGCAACAAATCAATAGGTGCACAAGGTAGGAAACCATACACAATTTCAAAAGGGCACATCTTAGTAGTAGAATGCAATGAATGATTATAAGCAAATTCAATATGAGGCAAGCATTCTTCCCACATTTTCTTGTTATTCTTCAAAACAGCCCTAAGCATAGTAGACAATGTTCTATTGACTACTTCAGTTTGTCCATCAGTTTGAGGGTGACAAATAGTACTAAAAAGCAGCTTAGTCCCCAAGTTAGCCCATAAACATCTCTAAAAGTGGCTAAGAAATTTAGTATCACGATCTGAAACAATAGTATTTGGCACACCATGCAAGCGAATAATTTCACGAACGAACAAATCAGCAACATTAACAGCATCATCGCTTTTATGACATGGTATAAAGTGTGCCATTTTCGAGAACCTATCCACGACAACAAATATGCTATCCCTCCCCTCCTTTGTTCAAGGTAAACCTAAACCAAAGTCCATAGATATATCCTCCCAAGGAACACTAGGTACAGGCAAAGGCATATATAAACCATGAGGACTGAGTCGTGACTTAGCTTTTTGACATGTAGTGCAGCGAGCAACAAAATGCTCAACATCCCGTCTCATCTTTGGCCAATAGAAATGTGTAGCAAGTATATCCTTCGTCTTCTTGACGTTAAAGTGTCCCATTAATCCTCCTCCATGCGGCTCCTACAACATCAAAAGACGAACAGAGCTAGCTGGAATGCATAGCTTGTTAGCACGAAACACAAATCCATCGTTAAGAACGAACTTGTTCCAAGTTCTCCCTTCCTTACAATTCTGCAATACATCTTTAAATTCAGCATCATGCACATATTGATCTTTGATGGTCTCCAAACCAAATATTTTAAAGTCAAGTTGTCAAAGCATAGTATAACGACGAGACAATGCATCAGCAATAACATTTTCTTTACCCTTCTTGTGTTTAATGACATAAGGGAAAGTCTCAATGAATTCAACCCATTTAGCATGTCTACAGTTCAGTTTTGCTTGACTTTTAATGTGTTTCAAAGATTCATGATCAGAATGGATAACAAATTCCTTGGGCCATAAATAATGTTGCCATGTTTCTAAGGTCCGAACAAGAGCATATAATTCTTTATCATAAGTAGAATAGTTCAGACTAGGCCCACTCAATTTTTCAAAAAAGTATGCAACAGGTTTGCCATCTTGTAATAACACACCTCCTAATCCAATTCCACTAGCATCACATTCAAGCTCATAAGTCTTATTGAAATTAGGAAGTTGGAGTAAATAAGCATGTGTCAACTTCTCTTTCAATATCGTGAAGGCTTCTTCCTGTGCGGTACCCCAAACAAAAGGCACATCCTTCTTTGTAAGCTCATTGAGAGGTGCAGCAATGGTGCTAAAATCTCTCACAAAACGCCTATAGAAACCAGCGAGGCCAAGGAAACTCCTCACTTGTGTGACCGTTTTGGGCTGCGGCCAACTCTCAATAGCTTCAATCTTGGCTTTATCAACTTCAATTCCCTGTGGAGTAACAACATAGCCAAGAAAAGATACTCGGTCGGTGCAAAAGGTGCACTTTCCAAGGTTACCAAACAAACGAGCATCACGTAGAGCAATAAAAACAGCATGTAAATGTTCCAATTGGTCCTCCAAAGATTTGCTATACATCAATATGTCATCAAAGTAAACTACCATAAATCGTCCAATGAAAGCACGTAAAACTTCGTTCATTAACCTCATGAAAGTAGTGCATTAGTTAACCCAAAAGGCATGACTAACCACTCATATAATCCAAACTTAGTTTTAAAAGCTGTTTTCCATTCATCTCCCAATTTCATACGAATTTGATGGTATCCACTATGCAAATCAACTTTGGAGAATATTGTAGAGCCACTCAATTCATCAAGCATATCATCTAGCCTAGGAATTGTATGACGATAACGAATAGTAATATTATTAATGCCTCTACAATCAACGCACATACGCGACGTACCATCCTTTTTCGGCACTAAAATGATAGGAACAGCACAAGGACTAAGGGATTCGCGTATATAATCTTTGTCGAGTAGTTCTTTTACTTGACGCATAATCTCCTTCGTCTCCTCTGGATTGGTACGGTATGGTGCATGGTTGGGTAATGATGCACCAGGAATTAAGTCAATTTGATGATCAATCTCTCGAATAGGTGGTAATCCCGGTGGCACGTCTTGTGGAAAGATGTCAGCGAACTCCTGCAAAATGTTAGTGACAGGACGAGGCAAAGAGGAAGGCACGTCCTCGAATGAAAATAATGCCTCTTTGCACACAAAAGCATAGCAAACAGATTTGTTAAAATCTAGATAATCAATATCAGATTTGGTGGCAAGTAACATGCACTTTTCAATTTAATTTCAGAAGCAACACTAGATTGTTTATTATTATTAGGCTGCAGTTGTTGCTCAAATTCTTTTGCCACAATCGGATTTTCACTCTTATTTTTCTCCTGTTTTGCTTTATTATCTCTATTAATATCATCTTTCAAAATGGAATCAGGAGTCATAGGAAGCAAAGTAATATTTTTATCCTTATGAACAAGAGTATACTGATTGTTTCTACCATGGCGTACAGAATTTTTATCAAATTGCCATGGTCTACCAAGTAATAAGGAACATGCTTGCATAGGTACCACATCACAATCAACATAATCAACATATGTAGAGATACTAAAATGCACACGAACAGTACGTGTTACCTTAACCTTGCCGCTGTTGTTGAACCATTGGATGTAGTAAGGATGTGGATGTGGTCTTGTGGTGAGAGATAGCTTCTCCACCATCTCCATGCTAGCCAAGTTATTGCAGCTCCCTCCATCTACGATGACGCGAACAGAACGTTCCTTCACAACTCCCTTTGTATGGAACAAATTATGCCTCTGATTTTGCTCAGCTTGTGTAACCTGCTGTAACACCCTCGATGCGGCTATATCTCCCACGTGTCGAAGCACGACTTAGAGGCATAACCGCATTGAAAGAAATGTCGCAAGAGAGGTAATCTTCACACAACCCATGTAATACATAAGGAAAAGAGATACATTGTTGGCTTACAATCGCCACTTCACACAAATACATGAATAAAGCATTACATCATCCAAATACAATCAGGGCCCGACTACGGAGCCAAAATAAAAGAAGAACCCCAAAAGCGACAAAGATCCCCGATCGACCCCAACTGGGCTCCACTACTGATCAACTGGAAACGGAACAACATAAAGGACAAGATATTCATCGAGCTCCTCCTTGAGCTTGGTTACGTCATCTGCACGGACCCATCGGCACCTGCAAGCTGGGTTTGGAAGTATCTGTGAGCCACGGGGACTCAGCAATGTCACACCCTCGCGATCAAGACTATTTAAGCTTATGGGTAAGGTAAAAGGTATGAGGTGGAGCTGCAGCAAGCGACTAGCATATATGGTGGCTAACATACGCAAAAGAGAGCGAGAAGAGAAGGCAAAGCACAGTCGATAAAAGTATGATCAAGAAGTGATCCTAAAAACAACCTACGTCAAGCATAACTCCAACAACCGTGTTCACTTCCCGGACTCCGCCGGAAAGAGACCATCACGGTTACACACGCGGTTGATGCATTTTAATTAAGGTCAAACTTCAGGTTTTCTACAACCGGACGTTAACAAATTCCCATCTGCCCATAACCGCGAGCACGACTTTCGAAAGTTCAAAACCCTACAGGGGTGTCCCAACTTAGCCCATGACAAGCTCTCACAGTCAATGAAGGAATAGACCTCCTCCCGAGACATTCCGATCAGACTCGGTATCCCGGTTCTTCAAGACATCCTCGACAATGGTAAAACAAGTCCAACAAGACCACCTGATGCGCCGACATCCCGATAGGAGCTGCACATATCTCGTTCTCAGGGCACACCGGATAAGCTAAGCGTATGGGAGCCAATGTAACCCAAGTTGCCAAGGGACGGCCCCGCACGGTGCTCTGGGTTGGACCAACACTTGGACAAGCACTGGCCCGGGGTTTAAAATAAAGATGACCCTCGGGATGCGCGACTCCCAAGGGAAAAAGGCTAGGTGGCGAATGGTAAAACCAAGGTTGGGCCTTGCTGGAGGAGTTTTATTCAAAGGGAACTGTCAAGGGGTTCCCATTATAACCCAACCGCGTAAGGAACGCAAAATCCGGGAACATAACACCGATATGACGGAAACTAGGGCGGCAAGAGTGGAACAAAACACCAGGCATAAGGCCGAGCCTTCCACCCTTTACCAAGTATATAGATGCATTAAATAAATAAGATATATTGTGATATCCCAACAAGTAAACATGTTCCAACAAGGAACAACATCTCCATGTTCCAACAAGGAACAAACTTCAATCTTCACCTGCAACTAACAACGCTATAAGAGGGGCTGAGCAAAGCGGTAACATAGACAATCAACGGTTTGCTAGGACAAGGTGGATTAGAGGCTTGGTTTAACAATATGGGAGGCATGATAAGCAAGTGGTAGGTATCGCAGCATAGGCATAGCAAAAGAGCGAGCAACTAAGCAAGCAAAGATAGAAGTGATTTCGAGGGTATGATCATCTTGCCTGAAATCCCGCAAGGAAGAAGAACGAGTCCATGAAGAAGACAAACGGACGTAGACGAACGGGTCCTCACAAAGGCGACGTTACCGGAACCAACCCAAAGAAGCAAACACCGGAAAGAAGCACACAACATAGTAAACATCCAACACATGAACATGGTATGATATGCGGGATGCGGGATGCGATGCATATGCATGATTTGACAAGGAATGCATGAACCTGGCCTCAACTTGGAAATCCAAGTGTTCCACTGGAAAGGTCAGATGAAATCGCTTGAAAATGATATAAAGATCGCCGGAATCGGAATTACGAAATGGCAAGCAATTAAAATATGACCACGTTCTATGATTTACAGCAAGTAGCCATCTAAATGCAACAAGATGAACATGCTACAGCACCCAAACAAGACAAAAAATACATGGCAGGGATGCATTCATGATGCTTAACAAAAGATGAACACTGAGCTACGGCCAATTCATCCATTAACAGGTTCAAACAAGCATGGCAAAAATGCATATGGTAAACTGATTTCAGACTTAGTGAAATTAACACTAGCTTGGAATTTCAGATTAGATAGCACTCTTCGGAGCATGAAAACTATATGCTACAGGACCTGAACATGGAAAAGTAAAGCATGGCATGGAGCTACTCAAACAGATTAACAAAAGTCCCTTAGTGACCTTGAGCCAAAAGGGATCAGAAAATACAATTGCAAGCATGTGAACATGGCAAAAACATAATCAGTTCTTAGACTTGGTGAAAACTGGAGCATGCTGAAAACAGATATCAAGTAGGCATGTTTACGAGCTCGATGCACTCACTATGGAGAAAGTCGTGACAAGCTAAGCATACATCAATCAAGAATACACAAAATGCAAGCTAGACATGGCAAGAACAATAGCATAGCATGCACGGATCAACTACAACATCCTCGGCAAAATTGCAAACAAGTAGACAATCTTCCCAGACTCACGAAATAGAAAAAGTAGAGCTCGATTGACTCAAGCTAGGGTGCTCCATAATTGCAAACAAAGACAGGGATGGATAGATCACTACAAGATTAACAAAACATCCTTACTGATCATCCCCAAAAGAGGCGCGGATCACTAGGAAACAACATGAACATATGGCATAATGAAATAAACAGATCAAGGACTTAGTGGAAATGCTAAGTCCCTGAAATCAGCATTACCAAGTGCCTCACTTGGCAAGCTTGTGCTAGTCACCACACACATCACAAAAATACATGGGTTGCACCTTTGGAGAGATGGCAAAACCCTTAACAAAACACATGTAGAGCTCATGGACATATCATGCACACATTAATCATGGCGAAAATGAAAAATATCTAAATGGAGCAGCAGATCTGGCAATTATCTCAAGTAGCCCTCTTCTAACAGCATTTCGGGCATCAAGATGAACTCAAAAGAAAATGATGCAATGGAATGAAATGATGTACTCTCTGAGTCGAACATTTTGATGTGCTATATGCATGAATCGGAACTACGAATGCAAAGTTACGGCACGATGAAGTTAGGCATATGAATCTGGGAATTTCGGGGACTTAGTGGAATTTCACCTTGCGGGAAAAGTCAATGGGTGGACGAGGTGGTGCGGGATGAGAGGATCCGGGGCACGGGGAGGCTGTTTGGATCCGGGGACTGGTGGATCTGGTCCAGCCTCACCGGATCTGGCCGGAGTTGACTCCGGTGATGGGCGGCCGGCGACGGGGATTCCGGGCGGCGGAGCTCTTCCGGCGAATTCGCATGGAAACGGGGCGGCGAGGTGTGCAGGAGGCGGCGCGGTGCACTGCGGCACACGGTGCGGCAACTGCACTGGCGAAGGGCGGCGGTGGCCGGAGCAGACGACCACGGGCGGCGGGGCGGCGGTGACCAGCGGCGACCCGCGGCGGCTCGGGCGGGGCCTGGCGGCAGAGCTGAAATTGGGCGGCGGCGCGAGGAGATGGGCCCCGCGGGCCCAATCCGGGCCGCGCGGGCCGGCGGCGGGGCTGGAGGAGAAGAGGGCGGCGGTGTGAGGTGGCGAGGCCGGATTGGCTGAGGGTGAGGGCAGACACGTCCGGTTGCCAGGCGGACATGTCCGGCGGCGCGAGGAAGAGGGAGGCTAGGGTTCATCCGCGAAAATTTCGGGGATGGCCACATATATATAGGTAGAGGAAGCTAGGAGAGTCCAAATGAGGTGCGGTTTTCGGCCACGCAATCGTGATCGAATGCTCTAGATGATTGAGAAGGTTTAGGTGGGTTTTGGGCCAAATTGGAAGGGTGTTGGGCTGCAACACACATGAGGCCTTTTCGGTCCCTTGGTTAACCGTTGGAGTATCAAACGAAGTCCAAATGGTACGAAACTTGACAAGCAGTCTACCGGTAGTAAACCAAGGCCGCTTGGCAAGACTCGGTCCAATCCAGAAATGTTTAATCCCCACACATGAAAGAAAGGTAGAGAAGACCACCGGAGGAGAACGGAGCGCCGGATTGCAAAACGGACAACGGGGAAAATGCTCGGATGCATAAGATGAACACGTATGCAAATGAAATGCACATGATGACATGATATGCAATGCATGACACGCAAGCAATGACAAGGCACAACAGCGAATAATTGGACGACACCTGGCACATCGGTCTCGGGGCGTTACACCTACACACTCAAAACACGTTGAGCAACTAAACATTCATACCTGTCAGCATCTTAAGCAGCCATGTATTGTGTCTCATGATCAGAATCATCTCCACCGTGTTCTTCACGTGTAATAAGAGTCAAAGTCTCCTCATCATAGTCACTAGCGGACCCATACCCACCATCCTCAGTAGCAATCATCACATGCTGAGATTGGCATTCTCTCACAAAATGTCCTCTTCCCTTACAACGACGACAAATAATATCACTTGTGTGCCCTGTTGATGCCATGGAAGAAGAAGAGCTCTGCGCAGGTCCAGCAGGTGTGCTCTTGGCAGATAGTGGTAGTTGTGCCTGCTCTCTTGTATCACGGCTCGAGGTGGCACCTGACAGAGGTGCTGGTGGAGTGGAAGTAGAGGATGCACGTGGTGTCCATGATGAAGATCGGCCTGTAGAAAAGTTAGTTCGCGCCAATGCCTGTCGATCCTGCACTTCACGTTCAGCTTTATAAGCAAGATGAAATAAACGAGTGATATTATTATACTGCTTATACTCTAGGATGGTCTGAATCTCTCTATTTAATCCACCCATAAAACGTGCAAGCATAGCTTCATTCTCCTCAACAATAGCACATCTAATCATGCCAGTTTGTAATTCCTGGTAATATTCTTCTACAGAATTTTTTCCTTCTCTTAAACGCTGCAATTTTTGAAGTAATGCACGTTGATAATATGGTGGAACCCAACGAGTACGCATAGCAGTTTTCAAAGCAGCCCAAGTAGCTAGAATAGGATATAATCTACAATGCTCAGACCACCAAACACATGCAAAACTAGTGAATGCACAAACAGCAGCAGGAACACGTCTCTCCTCGAGATACTGTAAACATGTAAATCGTTGTTCAGTTTCTAACTCCCAAGTAAGATATATATCAGGAACATATCTACCCTCAAATGGTGGAATATTCAATTTTAGTTTAGGGAGATGGTCATGATCTCGTACCTGAGGGTGAGCCCTACCATTGCCATTATTTGCATGTCGACGACCTGGTGGTTGATGTGCTGGTGGTGGCACGTAGTTCTGATTTTGAGCGACCTCATCCTCGTAATCTCCGGCAAAATCATCCTCCTCCGCATCAGCAGCAGGAGCCACAGAAGTATCAACAGTAGCACCAACAGTTTGGCCAAGTGCAAGAGGGAGACGGCTCGCTCGGCGGATGGCTGTTTCACGATGTGTAGGTAGTCGTCGTTGTTGTTGTTGTAGAGGTGCGTTAGGTGCAGCCGGTGGTGGTGGTGGAAGATGCGCGAGCAATTCATTAAACATGTTATCGAGCTTTGTTTCGAACGTCTTCTCAATGCCATCTATCTTCTCCATGGCCTCTTCAAATCTGTTTAGCACATCTTGCACCTGTCCACTCATCATTTACTGAAATTTATCATGCAACTCCTTATTCGTCATGTTCTCCCAGTCAGTCTCGTCGGCTTGTGATCCTGCCATGGTTAGCAACAATAGAAACACACAAGAATATGATCCTACAGAATACTAACAAGAGGTGGTGGTGGTGTCACAAATCCGTCAAGCCAATCTCAAATTCTTACCAGTTCATACCCAGCAGCAGGCGGTGATCGGCAACCGTCGTAGTCAAAACTCTCAAAGCTTGGATAGAGCGATTACCAGGGAGAGTCAAACGCACGACGTAGATGTATGTGGAGCTGGGAAGGCTTATAATATGGTAGCAAAAAGGGTCAGCAATAATCAATTCAGAGATGCAAAGTTGAATAAATGCTCAACGACGGTACTGTGCTGGTCCTAGGCTAGACCGTGCTAGAGACGTGAGCCTAGAACACTAACAAAATCACGGCGCTGCACATAAACAATGGAGGAGCACACTCTGAATTTTTTTGCCTTTTTTACTTTTTTTTTGCACTTTTTTTCCTCTTTTTTTTTTGCTCTGCAACAATTTTTTTTCGAAAAAGTATACAAATGGTCTAAAAACTGCCTAGCCAGAATTTTCCAGACTTAGTTTTTTTCTGATTTTGGAACTATTTTTGTTCTGCGGGTAGCACGGAATCTCAGGAGTCCCGATGTTTTGATGATAGAGGCAAAGGTGTCCCGATGTTTCGATGAGATGGTGGCTATCGTTTTCTGTGGGAGTCGACCTTGATGATCCGACTAGGAACGTGCGAGACGTCGCGCCTTAGCAATCGCTAAACCAACTTCCGAGGGTTATTGACCACGCCGGAGCACGATCAACCTGACCACGAGGGTCTATTTCTAGTGAGCAAATGAAGAACAAGCAAGAAACCGAGATTGCAATCTGGATATTGCGAATATAAGATGAAAGATTTATTGATCAAGGTGGGGTTCTGTGACGTCTTGGTCTTGTCGTTGGACACAAATGAAGTACGCGAAGTTGCAGCTATGGCGAACTTTTAATCTAAAATAAACCCAAAGCCTAAACGGTGCCCAAAGGGTTGTATATATGGAGGAGAGAGGGGGAATTTCGTGGCCCTTGGTGGAGGGGTCCGAAACCAACCCTAACTCTTGTTTCCCCACACATACGGACTCTAAAAACAACCTATACTTTAGTACTTCGAAAATACATGGGCCTGGCCCAATAATAAGGTGACGCAGCACCTAAAATAGCCTTTGGACGAAATTTATGAAGTGGCATCTTGTATATTTCGTCCCATGCGTCATGCACTCATTATGGTGGCTTCAGAGTCCCGGAATCATCACTTGTAACTCCGTTCTTGTTCCCCTTGCGCATGCCATCATCTCCATGGTTGAACTTGCTCCAAGGTTCATCTTTCTTGTCCAAGCTAGGCCCTTCATTTGTAAGCAATACAAATGTATCCAATTTAGGCAGCATCATATTCTCATGAACATTAGAATCGTTACCAAGAAACGAAAGTACCTGATAATTCAATTGGCGTGCGCAAGCTCTAGTAATCGGTCCAGTGTGTATAGCAGCAGGGGCTGTGGGTGTACAATGGTATTGATGTCCTCATCAAGAAGCTCCAGCGAGTGGACGTCTGGAAGACACCGGACGACCGGCACATCTACACCCGAGCCCATTCAGCAGAAGACCGACGACACCGGACGACCGGCGACCGGACGACCGCGAGCTACCGGACGTCCGGTGCCACCTCAACCGAGCCAAAGTGAGCAGAAGTCCGGCGACTACCGGATGTCCGGAATCCCATGAGCCACCGGACGACCGGTGCCCAGCGGACGTCCGGTACCTGTCTGCATACAGAGATCGGGCTTGAGGCCCACGTATCCCTCTCCCCCTTACCCCTTCGTGGACCTAGACTATATATACTCCACCACCTCCTCCTAGTTAGGGTTAGCGTTGTGATAGCTCATTTGAGAGATAGAGCTATGCTCATCCATATCGGATCTCCTCCTTGCGAGAGACCGCGGCCTCTTCGGAGAAGATCCCTTTGGATTCAAGCCCCCTTTCTAAGGGAAGATCCCCCCGTGGATTCAAGTCCTCCTCACGGAGAAGACCGGCTACCTATGTATCATCTCTAGTTAATTGTGGATCGTGTATCTTCTCTTATGTATTCGAGGATCTAGCGCATGTGTGATCATTCTTTTTTGGTTTGAGTGTTCTCTTGTGTTCCCCTCGTGATTTTCCCCTTGTTTCCCTCCTCGTGTTCTTCGTGTTCTTCACGGGATTCCACTCCTTTCGTGAAAGATCGGGCGATAGGGTTTCTACCCTACATCATCTTGGTATCATGAGCCATGTTGATCACGATTTTGGAGCCTCCCCCACCGTTTTCTAGCATTCTTTTGCTTGATTTCGTCCTAAATTCGAAAATTCCACCAAAAATAGCCCCAATTTTTTTTGTGATTTGTTGGGTTGAGGAAGTTTTGTTGGATTTGATCCATGCATTTGCTTGGTTTCAAGTGGATCTAGCATTTCCCCAAGTTTCCCCATCTTTCATCTATGAAATCCCATCAATTTTGACACCAAAATCCCCAAATTCCGTCCAAGATCGCTTCCCGAATCTCGGATCTGGAGTTGACCCCGATACACCGGACGACCGTCACCTTACCGGACGTCCGGAGCCACAGGAACCACCGGACGTCCGACCTTACCAAATGACCAGAACCCCATAACCCGAGCAGAATCAGCGGATTTCCGACCCGACCGGACGTCCGGCGACCGGACGACCGTTTTTTCCGGACGTCCGCTACCTGTAGATATCACCTTCGACTGATTTTTGTTTCGGCCATAACTAATTCATCCGAACTCCGATTTTCGTGTTCTTTAGCTCGTTGAAAAGCACTTGACATCCTCCTTCCCACAAAAATACCACCAAAATCATTTGACTCCATCAAAGTTTTGGATCTTTGGCATCTTTGCCTAGGGCTTACACCAAATCATCCGCTACACCACCACCGACGTCCGCAACCTAACCAATTTTGTTCCCCGTAGCATTAGTAGTTGCTTGAGGAATGATTTGAGTCTCCTAAGGTGTCTAGGCTACTTAGGGACGGTTGCTTCTACATCAACCAACACCACCACTTCCGCATAACCTTGCCCACCATACACTTCCTCTACCCCAAATTAACCCAATTTTGTTTGTGTTGTGAGTTGTGTCTCCTAAGGTGTTTCGGCTACTTAGGGACCATGCTTCCAACTCCGACACCGTGTATAGTACACCACCATAACCTTCACTTCCGCATTGCGTACTCCACAACCCATCATTGCATTTCCACAATCCCTTTGAGCTTCCGCAACCACCACCACATCCCGCTACCACCATTTTGACATTTGACGTTTGAGATTTTGAGTTCGCGGTTTTTCCGTTTCCTAAGGTGTTTCGGCTACTTAGGGACGAGTCTCCATCATCTTGGTATCTACATCAAGAACACCGCTACTCATCATCTCCAAGGACGGTAACCTCCATATCATCTTGGTATCGTGGTATCCCTCCATTGTATATTCCCTTGCCATTGCATTGTTAACCTCTAGTCCATTTGCGTTACTTGCCTATCGAGACTAGCCATTTGTGTATTGCCGACAATGTTACATGTAAACATTAGTGATCTACACCATACATTGCATACATACCATATCATATTGGTATCATATCATCTCGTGTGCCTCAAGTTTGTTCCCGCATATATACAATTGCTACCTTGGTTTGTTCATTTCGCAAAGTGGCCATACAAAAAAAGAGAATAAGCTTTTAAGCAAAGAAAAAGAGTGAACAAAGAGCTTGTAAGCAAGTGCCATAGCATCATACCACATTGCATATAAGATCATCTTGGATCATACCACCGGGAACCATACATACATAGAATACTTGGGATAGAAAGTTATCCATTTTGCATCTTATAGGTTATGCACAAGTGTCATATCCGCCTATTGAGCAATCGTGCTAGCGTCCGTCTTGAGTTGTGCAACATGAGTGTTTTCCGTGGATTCCACCTTTTGTGCTCATCCTTGGTTGAACGACCCCATTTATCTATCCGTGTGTGTGTTTCCGTGTGCCACATATTGCTATTGGTATACTTGTTACACTTGTGAATTTGTGAATCTCTTTCAACATTATTGACTCTTGCTAACATTTTACATCAAATTTTTGTGCCACTGTCCTCACCGAGCTCCACCGTAAGCCTTACTTGTGTAGGTGTGAGAAACCGACAAGAATTGGTATCAATTGTGCTATTTCCTTGTCCACATTGGAGTGATCATTGATTGACTTTCAACTTCGGTCAAGGTACATTTTGTACTCGTTCTTCTCTTTCTCCACTCATATTGGCTCGAATCTTGTGATGGATAGGCAAGGCATTTCATCTCTGGTCTTCCACAACAACGACGGCATGTAGAACTACATCAACAACAAGCTTTCCGCACAAAATGAGGAGCAAGATGCAAGGATGGAGGAGATTCGGACCTTGTTGATCAACCGTTCTTCCCCTTCATCATCCTCAAGGCGGCGACGTTCAAGTCACAATTCTTCGGAGCGCAAAAATGATGCAAGTGCAACTCGTCCTCGTCCACATCTCCATGGCGACCACCATCACGTTTGTGATCCACCTCGTCATGAAGGGTAAGTCACCTCCAAGCAACATGTGCATGGCGAGGACGAATGACATCTACATTGAGCTCAAGCACGACAACGACAACTTCGTCATGAAGATGCTCGAGATGCGCCTACCTACAAGTCGCAACAAGCCCTACTTCACGCCAAGTCCAAACTTCATGACCACAAGAGAAGACCGCGCGACAAGCACCACCAAGACGGAGCTACGGCTACACCAACCACTTTGGCATCTTTGCCAAGCGACTTCAAGGCATCTTCGCCTTCGGATATATGGCATCTTCGCCAACAAGCACCTCAAGACTACGCTCAAGAGAAGCTTCCCAAGCTCAAGTCCGCGACTTCCACGAGCTACTACGACCTCGACATCGACCACACGATTCCTTTCTATGGGACTCAAGAACCCGAGGAGTATCTTGAGTGGGAGCGTTTGATGGACGACTACCTCAAGCTACATCAAGTCCCTCCCGAAGATCAAGTGAAGTGCGCCACAAGGAACTTCCACGACTACGCGTCCACATGGTGGCTTCACACACCTTCGAAGAGCTATGACATGAGTTGGCCCAAGACGAAGAGAGCTTTGCGGCGAGAGTTTGTGACTCCAACTTACACGGAACAACTTCAACGCCAATTGGAGAACACCATCCAAGGATCCAACTCCATCGACGAGTACTTCAAGGAGATGAAGATTGCCTTGCGACGAGCCGGCATGGACGACTCCATTTCGATGAAGTTCCACTTCATGATGGCATTGCACAACGACATCTCCAAGACGATCTTCCTCGAGAACTACAAGTCCCTCGACGACAACTACATTGGTGCTCTCAAGGCGGAACAAGAACTCATGAAGGCCAAACTTTCTCCACCCCAAGCTCACTTCGCGACGACCAAGCTCCATGAGAACGAGCATGAGGCTAGTACCACCACGATGTCCAAGCCCGACGAGCTCCAAGATGATGCTCCCAAGTTTAACTCCACTGCCATCCCTCTTTGTGGCATTGACGATGCCGAGTCTACTTCGACTCTTTTTCAAGATGGTGCGGCGACGACTACGACTACGGACACCATCAAGGACCAAGCTTTGGAGGCGATCGACATGGTGACGAGCAAGGATGATGCTTCCATCTTAGGAGGCGAGAGTGATGATGTGCCATCTTCGTCCTTCATCCACGTCGATGACAACGAGATGGTTGAGCATGGGATTTTCCCTTCGACCACGGCGACATGTGATGACCACTAGCCCCATATATGATGAGTTGCCCCAATTCCCATGTGAGGAGAGCCACAACCCCCACCACTTGAGCGAGATGAGTGACTCCATCATACATGAGATTGAGTGCACCTATTTTGAGGGTGTGAGTGAACCACCACATAGAGAGAGTGAGATAGTTGATAGGTCATGTGAGGCCACATTCAACACTAATGACTTGACCTCTACCTCTATTGTGTCTTCTCATTTGGTGCTAGGTCCCATCTATGATGACGCGCCAATTCGCAATGACTTCGTCCTCCCTTTGGACAAGATGATGGTCATGGTGGAATATGATGCACCCCCACATGGTTCCATCAAGATGAAGCTGACCACCATTTGGTCTTTCCCACCTCACCTACACCACATGAGTTGAATGAACAAGGTGACATAGGTGAAGGTGATGCTCTTGTCCCACTAGTGGACTATCATGACATTGATTGCGTGCATGATGTTGATCAACCTATTTCCATGCTTCATGCTAGTGTGACTTCCCCATGCGATGATTTACCCATTTATGATGAGTATGATGATTCCCATGTGGAGTCTATTAGTTGTGATGCCATGTTACATAGGATTTCTTGTGCTAATTCTCTCGGTCACATCATGTTTGACAATCCGCTTGACTTGTCATATGCTATGCATGAGATCGACTGATGCGGAGCATCCCACGACCATCCCCATGGACGCCACCTCAACTATCCAAGCTCCAAGTGGACCAATGACAAGGGCTAGGGCATGTGCTATTCAATCCGAGGTGACATCACTCCTACTTGAGTTTTCTCCCTCTTCAAGTGAGACATGGCTACTGCCTAAGTCCGAGATACTATGTGTCATCACGTACAACGCTCAAGACTCGGAGCCGAGGACTGTAGAAGAAGAGACATGCATCAACACTCTGGACAGCCCGGAACTTCCGGCGGACCCGGAGCTTCCGGCCGCCGATGACTTCGACCAGCCCAGGCATGCCAACTCTCGGGTTAGCCCGGACCCCGTCCAGGACCTTCCGGCGCCCGGAACCTCCGGCTGGCCCGGACCTTCCGGCCCCCGGATGCCAGCACATCTCCTCCGCGCCAACTCTCTAGTTAGGCCGGACCCTCCCCGGAAACTCCGGCGCCCGGAACTTCCGGCCTAGCCCGGAACTTCCGGCCCTGCCTGCGCGCAGCCACTTGGGCCGAGGCTCGTGTACCCTTTCGTCACCTAGACTATATATACTCTATCCCGTACAACTTTCTAGGGGTAGAGTTGGTTTAGCTCATACTTAGAGATAGAGCTTCGCTCATCCATCCGGATCTACTCCAGGAGAGAGACCGCGACCCCTCTTCGGAGAAGATCCACTTGGATTCAAGACCTCCTCGCAGAGAAGATCCCCCATGGATTCAAGACCTCCTCATAGAGAAGAACCGGCTACCCTTTTGTATCGTCCTTAGTTGTCCGTGGATTTGTGTATCGTTCTATGTATTCGAGGATCTAGTGCATGTGTAACTTGTTCTTGTTGGTTGAGTGATTATCTTGTGTTTCCCCTTGTGTTTCCCTTGTTCCCCCCTCATGTTCCTCGTGTTCTTCGCGGGATCCGCTCCTTTCGTGAAAGATCGGGCGATTAGGGTTCTACCCTACATCATCTTGGTATCTAGAGCAAGGTTGATCACGATTTCGGAGCCTCCCCGTTGTGTCTAGACTAATTTTGTTGTTTTTCATCCTAATCCAAAAATCCCCACCAAAAATAGCCCCAATTTTTTTTTTGTGATTTGTTCGTGTGTTGAGATTTTGTTGGTTTTGATGCGTGAATTTTGTGTGTGGCTCGTAGATCTAGCCTCCCCACCCTTCTTGTCCTCCAATTTCTTCTTTTTCCCCTTCAGATTTGGGCTTTTCCCCAAGTTTTTCCGCCCAAATCCACGTTCTCCAAGTCTCTGTTCTTGGCAGAATCCCGACCACCGGAACTTCCGGTCCAACCCGAACATTCCGGCCCCAGGACCTTCCGGCCTTCCCCGGAACCTCCGGACCCCGGACCCTCCGTCTTGCCCGGAACTTCCGGCTTCGACAAAAAGTTCGCACTACTTCCACAACTCCGCCCAAATTCCACCAACTTTTGTGCCAGTGCTCACCATATACCATATATACTTCTGCATACCTCCACCAATTCCGCATAACTCACCATCTTTGGACCGTTTTGCTCTCCGACACAATTGCCACTTTGAGGTTTGAGAATTTGAGTTGCGGTACCGTATCCTTTTGTGTTTCGGCTATCTAGGTACGGTTCGACATCAACATCACCGCCGCTCATCTTCGCCATGGACGCGTCATCAACAACGACCACCTCGACTATCACTTGGTATTCTTGCCACCATTTTGACACCATACTGGAAGCAAGGCCGGTAACCTCATCTTGGTATTGGACATATCACTCTTGCCACTACATTCATAGCCATCATAGCATTACTCCTTTGCGTTGCTTACCCATCGAGACTAGCCATTCAGTATTGCCGGCAACAAGACTTGTGCACATTAGTGATCATACTTCCCATAGCATACATATATCATTGTTGCCTATATTGGTATCATCTCTTGTGTCACGAAGTTGTCATTGCATACTCATTTGCTATCTTGGTTCGTCAAGCATTGCATGAGAAAAGAGCTTAAACATCAAAGAGCCAACCAAGCTTTTTAGCAAAGAGGAAAGATAAGCAAAGAGCTTTTAAGCAAGAACCATAGCAACACCTTGCATACAAAGTATTCGGGATATAAATCGTTGCATTTTTGCTAAGTAGGTTGTGCACAAGTTCTTGTATCCGCCTATCGTGCAATCATGCTAGCGTCTCTCTAGTGTTGTGCAACAAGTGCATTTTTGTGGATTCCACATTTTGGCTCACCCTTGGTTGCACAACCGCACTTATCTTTTCGCGTGTGTGTTTTCGTGTACCTTATATGCTTGGTCTACTTGTTACATTGCATCTTGCGAATCTTTTCCAACATTATTGAAGCTCACTTACAATTGCATCAAATTTTGTGCCACCATCCTAACCAAGCTCCACCAAAAGCTTTTACTTGTGTAGAAGTGAGAAACCGACAAGAACTCGTACCAATTGTGCTATTTCCTTGTCCTACATTGGAGCGATCCTCGATCCACTTTCAACTTTGGTCAAGGTACATTTGGTACTCATTCCTCTCTTTCTACCACTCACATTTGTCTTGGAATGATGGATAGGCCAAGTACTTCTACCAACCCACTCTTCATGGAGCAAGACGATGACATGAACTCTTTCGTCACCAAGAGTCACCTCTTTGGTGCACAACGTGCTTTGAATCAAGAGCAACAAGCTATGAGTGAACGCATCGACAACCTTGCCGCTGACTTGCGACTTTCCGAGCAACGTACAAGGGACTACTTCGACCACAAGCTCGACGATCACAAGCAAGAGAATGACGCAAGGATGGACGAGATTCGTGCTTTGTTGCTCAACCGCTCTTGTTCCACTTCAAGAAGGAGTCGTTCAAGTCGCCATTCCGACTCAAGTACACTGACATTGAACACTCTTCGTCGAGCCGCGCACACCGACTGTCAAGCAAACCTCAATCCGCATCGGGATACCGACTCTCAAGAGTGCCGACGACGTCAAGCAGAAGAAGCCTTTGCGTTGGCTCGCGAATGACAACAACAACGCCAACATGAAGAGGAAGAACGCGCGCGTCTACACCAAAATGCACGCGATGCCGAGGCTCAACGTCAAGCAGAACAACTCCGTGACGCTCAAGCACTTGAGGCGCAACAAGCTCTACGCGATGCGAGTCAAGCCGTTGCCGACCGAGGCCGACAAGCCCGTGAAGAAGAGGAAGCACTTCGCGAAGAAATTCACGAGCGACGATTTCAAGCTCGCATGCATCATCTAGTGCACCCTCGAGCTCGACGCATTCCTCCACAAGATCGCCAAGGCCATCAAGTTCATCAAGAGCATGAAAACAATGGGAATCCTCCACGACAAGAGCAACACGAGGTTGACTACCCTCCGCGTCAAGAGCACCACGAGTTGGACAATCATCTTCAACATGGGCATCATCATCCCCGACCCCAACACAAGGAACAGCAACGCGACGGCAAGCTCAAGTTCAGCATGCCCAAGTTCAACGGAAGCAACGGTCCCAAAGAATACCTTTCATGGGCATTGAAAGTTGACAAGATCTTCCGTTTGCACAATTATGAAGAAGAGAAGAAGATCGCGATCGCATCGCTTGAGTTCCAAGACTACGTCCTCATTTGGTGGGAACAAGTCATTGAGCTCCACGAGGCAAGAGGTGATCCACCCATCACTACTTGGGCACAAATGAAGGATGTCATGAGAGCACGCTTCGTGCCTACCTACTAAAAGCGCGACCTCTTCAAGAAAATCCAACAACTCAAGAAAGGAACCAAGAGCGTTGACGAATACTACAAAGAGATGGAGATTGCAATGATAAGAGCCAATGTGACGGAAGATGATGAGCAAACTATGGCACGTTTCTTGAATGGACTCAATCATCCTATCAAGAAGATCGCCGACTTCCAACCATACTCAAATCTCATCGAGCTCGTGCACCAAGCTACCAAAGCGGAACGCCAAGTGCAAGATGATTTCAAGTATGCAAAGTTCTCATCCAAGTCCTACGACTTCTCCAATAACCAAGCTTCAACGACTCCAACACCGACAACAAAAGCGTCTACTTCCAACATCGACAAGTTGACTGCCAAGAAAGCTTCGCCTAGTACAAGCAACTTCAAGCCAAGAGATTCATCATCATCAAGCCCTACCGATGAGACCGTCAATATGAGCTCCCTCAAGTGTTTCACTTGCGGAGGCCGAGGCCACAAGTCCTATGAGTGCACCAACAAGCGCACCATGATCTCCAATGATGATGGCACTTATGATTCCATGAGCAAAGGAGAAATGGAAGCCCTTGAGCAAGTCGCCATGCACCTCCAAGTGAACAATGAAGAAGAATAAGTCTTTTGTGATGAAGACTCAAGCCCCGCACTTGTTGTCTCCAAAGTCTTGACTATCCAACATCACCAAGATGAAGACCAAAGATGCACCATATTCCACACCAAGGCCGGCATCAATGGATGATCCGTCAAGGTCATCATCGATGGAGGGAGTTGTCACAATCTCGCAAGTCAAGAACTTTGCTCCAAGCTCCATTTGCCCAAGACGAAGCATCCACACCCATACAAAGTGCAATGGCTAAGTGACTCCGGCACTATCCAAGTCGAGCACCGAGTACAAGTCTCCTTCAAATCGGCGCCTACGAAAACACCTTGGAATGCGACGTCATCCCAATAACCATTTGCCATCTTCTCCTTGGACGGCCATGGCAATTCGATAGAGGAGTCGTCCACAACGGCCGAACGAACCACTACATCTTCAAGATGAAGGGCAAGGAGTACGTCCTCTGTCCAATGTCGCCAAGTCAAGTGATCGCCGACAAGCATACCACCCATCATGGAGATCATAGAGAGAGGGCGAGCCACCAAAAAGAGAGTGAGCGCCACAAGCCAAATTCGAGTGCCTCCCAACGTGAGATGAGAGAAAACAAGAACCTAGTTCTATTTGCCACCCAACGTGAGATGAGAGAAGTGTGTGAGAACCCATCTAGTGTCCTACACTATGTCCTCGTGTGCAAGGACAATGCACTACAAACTAACACTTCTCACACTCTTCCTCTAGTGTTGTCTTCTCTTTTGCAGGAATTTCAAGATGTTTTCCCAGATGAGCTACCTCCGGGACTACCTCCACCTCGAGGCATTGAGCACCGCATCGACCTCATCCCCAGAGCGCCACTTCCAAACAAAGCTCCCTACCACGTCAACCCCGAAGCAAAGAAATTCAAAGGCAAGTAAAGCATCTCATAGACCATGGACATGTGCATGAAAGTTTGAGCCCTTGTGCCGTACCGGTCATTCTTGTGCCAAAACGTGACGGTACCTTTCGCATGTGCTCCGATTGTAGACCTATCAATGCTATCACCATTCGCTATAGGTACCCCATTCCACGCCTAGATGATATGCTTGATGAGCTTAGCGGTGCCACTATATTTTCTAAAATTGATCTTAAAAGTGGTTACTATCAAATCCGCATACAAGAGGGTGATGAATGGAAAACCACCTTCAAAACCAAGTTTGGTTTGTATGAGTGGTTAGTCATGCCTATGGGTCTCTCGGAAGCACCGGGCACTTTTATGCGCCTTATGAATCATGTCTTTCGCCTTACATTGGTATATTTCTTGTGGTTTACTTCGATGACATTTTTTTGTTTAGCAAATCTATCCAAGAGCATGTCACCCATGTCCGCACTGTTTTGCAAACTCTTAGGAAAGAGCATCTCTATGCTAATATGGAGAAATGCCTTTTTGGGGTTGATAAGCTCATTTTCTTGGGTTTTGTGGTCTATTCTAAGGGTGTTCATGTAGATGAGTCCAAGATCAATGCTATTAAGACTTGGCCGCAACCAACCAACTTGCATCAAGTTCGTAGTTTTCTTGGTCTTGCGGGTTTCTATCGTCGCTTTGTGAAGGATTTTAGCACCATTGCTTCGCCTTTGCATGCTTTGAGCAAGAAGAATGTGCCGTTTATTTTGGGACCATCCCAAGATACCGCATTCAATGAGCTTAAGAATTTTCTTACTCATGCTCCCGTGCTTGCTTTACCCAACTTCGACAAGCCTTTTGAAATTCATTGCGATGCTACTGGTAATGGCATAGGAGGTGTGTTAACGCAAGAGAAGTGCCCCATAGCTTACTTTAGTGAGAAACTTTCCGGAGCGCAACTCAATTATCCCATCTATCGCAAAGAGCTATATGCTTTAGTCCGCGTTTTGCATGAATGGGAACACTACCTTCGTCCCCATGAGTTTATCATTCATACCGATCATGAGACTCTCAAGTATCTTAAGGAACAAACTAATTTGACCAAGCATCATGCTAAATGGAGTGAATTTATTGAGTCTTTTCCCTATGTCATCAAGTACATCAAGGGTAAAGAAAACATAGTAGCGGATGCTCTTTCCCGCATTTGCATGCTTGTCGCGCAACTTGAGTTAGATGTCATTGGCTTCGAGCATATCAAATACTTATATGAGCTAAGTGTTTGTCGAATACATCTTGGGAATGCTATTACATCAAAGATAGCTACCTTATGAGAGCTAACAAACTTTGCATTCCCGAGTCCTCGCTTTGTTTGATGCTTTTGCAGGAATCTCATGGAGGAGGCTTAATGGGACACTTCGGACGTGACAAGACGTTCTCCACGCTCTCGAAGAGCTACTTTTGGCCTAGGATGTTTCGGGATGTCAATCGTTTCACCAACCGGTGTTCTACATGTCGCAATGCTAAGTCCAAAGCTCAATCTCATGGTCTCTATATGCCTTTACCTATTCCATACCAACCTTGGGAAGACATTAGCATGGACTTTGTCCTTGGTTTGCCTAGAACTCGAAATGGGAAAGATTCTATTTTTGTCGTTGTGGACCGTTTCTCAAAAATGGCACGTTTTGTTCCTTGCCACAAGATAGACGATGCTTCACATGTTGCTAATCTCTTTTGTAGGGAAATTTTGCGTCTCCATGGTGTGCCAAACACCATCGTCTTGAACCGCGATGTCAAGTTCCTTAGCTGCTTTTGGAAGACCCTATGCGCCAAGCTCGGAATCAAGCTACTCTTCTCCACGACTTACCATCCTCAAACCGACGGCCAAACGGAGGTGACAAACCGCACACTCTCCGCTCTACTTCGAGTACTCATCAAGAAGAACATCAAGGAGTGGGATGAGTGTCTACCCATCGCCGAGTTCACCTACAACCGAGCAAGACACTCAACAACCGGCAAGTCCCCTTCCGAGGTCGTCTACGGATTCAACCCTTTGTCACCATTGGATATTCTACCTCTACCACTCCAAGAGCGAATCAATTTGGACGCAAGTGGAAGAGCGACCCATATCAAGAAGGTGCATGAAGATACAAGAAACACCATCGAGCGCCAAGTACAACGCCTTGCGACCAATCCCAACGTGAACAAGCAACCTATGGTCTTCAACATTGGTGATCTCGTGTGGCGACACCTTCGCAAGGAGCGCTTTCCACCAGAACGCAAGTCTAAACTTCAACGTCGAGCAGATGGACCCTTCAAGGTGCTCGCACGATACAATGACAACGCTTACAAGATCGACCTCCCGCGCCACAAATACAACATGAGCGACATCTTCAACATCACATATCTCTCTCCCTTCCATGGTGACGAAGAACTCGATCCGAGGATGGATCTTCCCCAAGGGAGGGGAGATGATGCGGAGCATCCCACGACCATCCCCATGGACACCACCTCAACTATCCAAGCTCCAAGTGGACCAATGACAAGGGCTAGGGCACGTGCTATTCAATATGAGGTGACATCACTCCTACTTGAGTTTTCTCCGTCTTCAAGTGAGACATGGCTACTGCCTAAGTCTGAGATACTATGTGTCATCAGGTACAACGCTCAAGACTCGGAGCCGAGGACTATAGAAGAAGAGACAGGTGTCAACACTCTGGACAGCCCGGAACTTCCGGCCAGAGCCCGGAACTTCCGGCCCCCGGACCTTCCGGCCGACCCGGAGCTTCCGGCCGCTGATGACTTTGACCAGCCCAGGCGTGCCAACTCTCGGGTTAGCCCAGACCCCGTCCCGGACCTTTCGGCGCCCGGAACCTCCGACTGGCCCGGACCTTCCGGCCCCCGGATGCCAGCACATCTCCTCCGCGCCAACTCTCTGGTTAGGCCGGACCCTCCCCAGAACCTCCGGCGCCCGGAACTTCCGGCCTAGCCCAGAACTTCCGGCCCTGCCTGCACGCAGCCACTTGGGTCGAGGCCCGTGTACCCTTTCGTCACCTAGACTATATATACTCTATCCCGTACAACTTTCTAGGGTTAGCGTTGGTTTAGCTCATACTTAGAGATAGAGTTTCGCTCATCCATCTGGATCTACTCCACGAGAGAGACCGCGGCCCCTCTTCGGAGAAGATCCACTTGGATTCAAGACCTCCTCGCAGAGAAGATCCCCCGGTGGATTCAAGACCTCCTCACGGAGAAGAACCGGCTACCCTTTTGTATCATCCTTAGTTGTCCTTGGATTCATGTATCGTTCTATGTATTCAAGGATCTAGCGCATGTGTAACTTGTTCTTGTTGGTTGAGTGATTCTCTTGTGTTTTCCCTTGTGTTTCCCTCGTTCCCCCCTCGTGTTCCTCGTGTTCTTCGCGGGATCCACTCCTTTCGTGAAAGATCGGGAGATTAGGGTTCTACCCTACATCATCGACCACATGTCATATTTGCAATATCTTCATAGTGACTATGCATATGCCATTCAAATTAACCCAATTTGCACTTATGGCATACATGACAAGCCCATGGTTATTGGCATTTGTTTCTCTTGTGATGATATTGATATGCTCCCTTTGCATCATTTATCTCATATGCCATACCATGACCACCTAGCTTCGGATATGCATTGTTTTGGATGTTGTCCATTTTCTCCATATGATGTTTCCAACATTGCTCATGAGGAGATCCCCATAGTTTCCTCATACATTTTAGCAGACTTTGATTCATCACATCCATTGCGTGATCCCAGTACTTGTGTGCACCATATGCTCCCCATGAATCATAATGATATTGTTGTGCCATATACTACTATGCTCAATTTGTGTCCCCATTGTGTTATACACAATAACTATTCTTTCATGATGGATGACATGTTCTTATACCATGCATCAAATTTATTTGAGCGATGCTTATCTTGTGCTAACTTCCACGTGCAAATACACATCATGATGGATGATGTGTACATTTACCACGCGCACAATTTCTCTGGTTTGTGTCTCTTTCATGTAGGTACTCATGAATACTTGTCAACCTCGCAATCCCCTGAGTTGACAAAACGAGCTCTAGAGAGAAACGATGACTTGGGATCCCATGGATTGTCTTTCCCACCGCCCTCTTCATGCAAAGACTTCGCACATTTCTTCTACATGACCCTCACTTGGCTATGGGTTATTGTCCACTACATATTCTATGCCCATCTTGCCATGTTCACATCGCATGTTATGCTCATTACTATGCTTTTGCCATGCATTTGTGACCCATGCTTTGCATTACACATGATGATTGATTCTCACAATTGTATGTGTATTTGCAAGCTTGGTGGAGATATTGCTTATTATTTCCATGTTTGCTTTGTGCCCCATGCATATGATGATACTTTCATTTTGCTTTGTGTTCGTGCTTGCGATATGTCATGTGCATTGTCTATGTCTATTATTTGCTCACATGACATGATTGCCATGATTTCCTCTAGTATGTTGCATCTTCGCGCTACTAGCTTCCATGACTCGATTACTATGCTTGACTTGATTGCCTCACACATGATGAACAATTGCTCTTTCTATTGTGTTGACTGCCACATAATATTCACTATACCCAATGCACATTATGCTTGGATTGTCTTGCACTTGACACATGTGTTTAGACACTTCATTTTATTTGGTGTTGTGAATGATTCCTATGCCTACCATAGACCTTTCATTGAGCAATCTGTGAATGCTTGCTATGAACTTGAGGTGGATGCTTCTTCACTTGTCCAACATATTTGCATCAATACCTCACATTTACATGCTTGTGCCCATGATATCCTTGATTATGCTCAAATTATGTGCTTAGATGCCATGTCACAATCCTTTGTCAAACCATATGCTTTGCATGATGATGACACTTGTTTGGTGAATAACCTCTTGAATGCTTGGTTTTGCACTAACGCTAACCACATTTGTTTTTCCAAGTGTCTATTGTCTTTGCTCAGTTTGAAGGAATCACTAGACGGTGCGACATTGGAGAGTGCCCATTTCGAGCTTCAAGATGATGAGAACTTGGTGATTGACCACTCCTACACGGCGACGCCATCTCTTTCCCATGGTGATTTGGATTTCGATCCGAGGTCGGATCTTTCCCAAGGGAGGGGAGATGATGCGGAGCATCCCATGGACATCACCATGACAAGAGTCTGTTTGGCATCTGACACGTTCGACATCCACTTCACATACACAAAGGTGAATCATCTCCTTTACGCGTGTTCACTTGACCCCTTCGAGGATGGTATACTACTTGACACTCCACTCGTGTGCATGCAAAGGTATTGTCGGAACGCTACAGACGATGAGGAGGAGTGCGAGCGCAAGTGTACGACTACACCGTCCGCGATGGAAGCGTGGAAACGAAGACGCAAGAAGAAGAGCTACCGAAGAAGCTCCAGCGAACGAACGTCCGGACGACACTGGACGACCGGCCCCTCCTAGCGAGCGGACGTCCGGCCCCCACCAGACGACCGGCACATCTACACCCGAGCCCATTCAGCGGTAGACCGATGACATCGGACGACCGGCGATCGGACGACCACCAGCTATCGGACGTCCGGTGCCACCTCAATCGAGACAAAGTGAGCGGAAGTCCGGCGACTACTGGACGTCCGGAAGCCCATGAGCCACCAGACGACCGGTCCCCAGTGGACGTCCGGTACCTGTCTGCGTACAGAGATCGGGCCCACGGCCCATGTATCCCTCTCCCCCTTACCCCTTTGTGGACCTAGACTATATATACTCCACCACCTCCTCCTAGTTAGGGTTAGCTTTCTGATAGCTCATTCGAGAGATAGAGCTACACTCATCCATATCGGATCTCCTCCTTGCGATAGACCGTGGCCTCTTCGGAGAAGATCCCTTTGGATTCAAGCCCCCTTTCTAAGGGAAGATCCCCCCGTGGATTCAAGACCTCCTCACGGAGAAAACCGGCTACCTATGTATCATCCCTAGTTGATCGTGGATCGTGTATCTTCTCTTATGTATTCGAGGATCTAGCGCATGTGTGATCATTCTTATTGGTTTGAGTGTTCGCTTGTGTTCCCCTCGTGATTTTCCCCTCGTTTCCCTCCTCGTGTTCTTCGTGTTCTTCGCGGGATTCCATTCCTTTCATGAAAGATCGGGCGATAGGGTTTCTACCCTACATCATCTCATGCATAGAAAGTGGAAGTTTGGAGAGGAGTGAGTTCACCTTATCTTCGATAGCTTTGGCTCGGGCTCGTATCATTGGTCCGAGTGGTGCCGTTGGAGGTGTGGGTGCGTCCATGGGGATGATCTTGGGATGCTCCACATCATCTCCCCTCCCTTGGGGAAGATCCATCCTTGGATCGAAATCCTCATCACCATGGTAGGGCGAGAGATCTTTGAAGTTGAAGATGTCGCTCACGGAGTACTTGTCACGAGGAATGTCGATCTTGTAAGTGTTATTGTTGTAGCGTGCAAGCACCTTGAATGGTCCATCCGCGCGTGGTCGAAGTTTGGACTTGTGTTCTTGGGGAAAACAGTCCTTGCGAAGGTGTAGCCACACGTGGTCACCAATGTTGAAGATCATAGGGTGCTTGTTGACGTTGAGCTTGGTCGCAAGGCGTTGTACTTGGCGCTCGATGGTGTTTCTTGTATCTTCATGCACCTTCTTGATATGGGTCGCTCTTGCACTTGCATCCAAATTGATTCGCTCTTGGAGTGGTAGTGGTAGAATATCCAATCGTGACAAAGGGTTGAATCCGTAGACGACCTCGAAAGGGGACTTGCGGTTGTTGAGTGTCTTGCTCGGTTGTAGGCGAACTCGGCGATGGGTAGACACTCCTCCCACTCCTTGATGTTCTTCTTGATGAGTACTCGAAGTAGAGAGGAGAGTGTGCGGTTTGTTACCTCTGTTTGGTCGTCGGTTTAAGGATGGTACGCCGTGGAGAAGAGTAGCTTGATTCCGACCTTGGCGCATAGGGTCTTCCAAAAGTAGCTAAGGAACTTGACGTCGCGGTCCGAGACGATGGAGTTTGGCACACCATGGAGACACAAAATTTCCCTACAAAAGATATTGGCAACATGTGAAGCATCGTCTATCTTGTGGCAAGGAATGAAATGTGACATTTTTTAGAAACGGTCCACAACGAGAAATATGGAATCTTTCCCATTCGAGGTCTAGGCAAACCAAGTACAAAGTCCATGCCAATGTCTTCCCATGGTTGGTATGGAATTGGTAAAGGAATATAGAGACCATGAGATTGAGCTTTGAACTTAGCTTTGCGACATGTAGAACACCGGTTGGTGAAGCGATTGACATCCCGAAACATCTTTTGCCGAAAGTTGCTCTTCGAGAGCGTGGAGAACGTCTTGTCGTGTCCGAAGTGTCCCATTATGCCTCCTCCATGCGATTCCTGCAAAAGCAATGATAGAGGCAAAGGTGTCCCGATGTTTCGATGAGATGGTGGCTATCGTTTCTGTGGGAGTCGACCTTGACGATCCGACTACGAATGTGCAAGACGTCGCGCCTTACCAATCGCTAAACCAACTTCCGTGGGGTTATTGACCACGCCGGAGCACGATCAACCTGACCATGAGGGCCTGTTTCCTGCGAGCAAACGAAGAACAAGCAAGAAACTGAGATTGCAATCTCGATATTGCGAGTATAAAATGAAAGCTTTATTGATCAAGGTGGGGTTCTGTGATGTCTTGGTCTGGTCGTTGTACACAAACGAAGTACACGAAGTTGCAGCTATGGCGAACTTTTAATCTAAACAAAACCCAAAGTCTAAACGATGCCCTAAGGGCTGTATATATAGAGGAGAGAGGGGGAATTTCGTAGCCCTTGGTGGAGGGGTCCGAAACCAACCCTAACTCTTGTTTCCCCACACATACGGGCTCTAAAAACAGCCTATACTTAAGTACTTCAAAAATACATGGCCCTGGCCCAATAATAAGGTGCTTCAGCACCTAGAATAGCCTATGGACGAAATTTATGAAGTGGCATCTTGTATATTTCGTCCCATGCTTCATGCACTCACTATGGTGGCTTCAGAGTCCTAGAATCATCACTTGTAACTCCGTTCTTGTTCCCCTTGCGCATGCCATCATCTCCATGCTTGAACTTGCTCCAAGGTTCATCTTTCTTGTCAAGCTAGGCCCTTCATTTGTAAGCAAAACAAATGTATCCAATTTAGGCAGCATCATATTCTCATGAACATTAGAATTGTTACCAAGAAACGAAAGTACCTGATAATTCAATTGGCGCGCGCGAGCTCTAGTAATTGGTCCAGTATGTATAGCAGTAGGGGCTGTGGGTGTAACAATGGTATTGATGTCCTCATCATCCTCCCTTCTTGAAATGAAGTCGTCCTCGATGAAAGTTCATCGTCCTCACTCAAATAAGGCTTCAAATCTGCAATGTTAAAAGTGGGACTAACCCCAAAATCTGCAGGCAGCTCAAGTTTATATGCATTATCATTTATTTTCTCTAACACCTTAAAAGGACCATCAGCACGTGGCATTAGCTTTGATTTGCGCAAATTAGGAAATCTATCCTTATGCAAATGTAACCAAACAAGATCTCCAGGTGCAAACAAAACATGTTTTCTACCCTTATCTCCAGCAATTTTATATTTAGCATTCATACGCTCAATGTTTTCCTTAGTTAACTCATGCATTTTTAAAATCAAATCAGCACATTCTTTAGCTTCAAAATTAACCTTCTCCGAAGATGGAAGGGGCAACAAATCAATAGGTGCAAGAGGTAGGAAACCATACACAATTTCAAAAGGGCACATCTTAGTAGTAGAATGCAATGAACGATTATAAGCAAATTCAATATGAGGCAAGCATTCTTCCCACATTTTCTTGTTATTCTTCAAAACAGCCCTAAGTATAGTAGACAATGTTCTATTGACTACTTCAGTTTGTCCATCAGTTTGGGGGTGACAAGTAGTACTTAAGAGCAGTTTAGTCCCCAACATAGCCCATAAACATCTCCAAAAGTGGCTAAGAAATTTAGTAGCATGATCTGAAACAATAGTATTTGGCACACCATGCAAGCGAATAATTTCACGAAAGAACAAATCAGCAACATTAACAGCATCATCGCTTTTGTGACATGGTATAAAGTGTGGCATTTTCGAGAACCTATCCACGACAACAAATATGCTATCCCTCCCCTTCTTTGTTCGAGGTAAACCTAAAACAAAGTCCATAGATATATCCTCCCAAGGAACACTAGGTACAGGCACAGACATATATAAACCATGAGGGTTGAGTCGTGACTTTGCTTTTTGACATGTAGTGCAGCGAGCAACAAAACGCTCAACATCCCGTCTCATCTTTGGCCAAAAGAAAGGTGTAGCAAGTATATCCTCCTTCTTCTTGATGCCAAAGTGTCCCATTAATCCTCCTCCATGCGCCTCCTGCAACAACAAAAGACGAACGGAGCTAGCTGGAATGCATAGCTTGTTACCACGAAACACAAATCCATCGTTAAGAACGAACTTGTTCCAAGTTCTCCCTTCCTTACAATTCTGCAATACATCTTTAAATTCAGCATCATGAACATATTGACCTTTGATGGTCTCCAAACCAAATATTTTAAAGTCAAGTTGTGAAAGCATAGTATAACGACGAGACAATGCGTCAGCAATAGCATTTTGTTTACCCTTCTTGTGTTTAATGACATAAGGGAAAGTCTCAATGAATTCAACCCATTTAGCATGTCTACGGTTCAGTTTTGCTTGACTTTTAATGTGTTTCAAAGATTCATGATCAAAATGTATAACAAATTCCTTGGGCCATAAATAATGTTGCCATGTTTCTAAGGTCCGAACAAGAGCATATAATTCTTTATCATAAGTAGAATATTTCAGGCTAGGCCCACTCAATTTGTCAGAAAAGTATGCAACAGGTTTGCCATCTTGCAATAACACACCTCCTAATCCAATTCCACTAGCATCACATTCAAGCTGAAAAGTCTTATTAAAATTAGGAAGTTGGAGTAAAGGAGCATGTGTCAACTTATCTTTCAATACCGTGAGGGCTTCTTCCTGTGCGGTACCCCAAACCAAAGGCACATCCTTCTTTGTAAGCTCGTTGAGAGGTGCAGCAATGGTGCTGAAATCTCTCACAAAACGCCTATAGAAACCAGCGAGGCCAAGGAAACTCCTCACTTGTGTGACCGTTTTGGGCTGCGGCCAACTCTCAATAGCTTCAATCTTGGCTTTATCAACTTCAATTCCCTATGGAGTAACAACATTGCCAAGAAAAGATACTCGGTCGGTGCAAAAGGTGCACTTTCGAAGGTTACCAAACAAACGTGCATCACGTAGAGCAATAAAAACAACACGTAAATGTTCCAAATGTTCCTCCAAAGATTTGCTATAAATAAATAAGTCATCAAAGTAAACTACCACAAATCGTCCAATGAAAGCACGTAAAACTTCGTTCATTAACCTCATGCAAGTACTAGGTGCATTAGTAAACCCAAAAGGCATAACTAACCACTCATATAGTCCAAACTTAGTTTTAAATGATGTTTTCCATTCATCTCCCAATTTCATACGAATTTGATGGTATCCACTACGCAAATCAACTTTGGAGAATATTGTAGAGCCACTCAATTCATCAAGCATATCATCTAGCCCAGGAATAGGATGACGATAACTAATAGTAATATTATTAATGCCTCTACAATCAACGCACGTACCGACGTACCATCCTTTTTCGGCACTAAAATGATAGGAACAACACATGGACTAAGGGATTCACATATATAACCTTTGTCGAGCTGTTCTTGTACTTAACGCATAATCTCCTTCATCTCCTCTGGATTGGTACCGTATGGTGCACGGTTGGGTAATGATGCACTGGGAATTAAGTCAATTTGATGCTCAATCCCTCGAATAGGTGGTAATCCCGGTGGCATGTCTTCTGGAAAGGCTTCAGCAAACTCCTGCAAAATGTTAGTGACAGAAGGAGGCAAAGAGGAAGGCACGTCCTCGAATGAAAATAATGCATCTTTGCACACAAAAGCATAGCAAACAAATTTGCTGAAATCTAGATCATCAATATCAGATTTTTTGGCAAGTAAACATGCACTTTTCAATTTAATTTCAGAAGCAACACTAGATGGTTTATTGTCAGGTTTCAGTTGTTTCTCAAATTCTTTTGCCACAATCTGATTTTCACTCTTATTTTTCTCCTGTTTTGCTTTATTAGCTGTATTAATATCATCATTCAAAATGGATTCAGGAGTCATAGGAAGCAAAGTAATATTTTTATCCTTATGAACAAGAGTATAATGATTGTTTCTACCATGGTGTATAGAATTTTTATCAAATTGCCATGGTCTACCAAGTAATAAGGAACATGCTTGCAAAGGTACCACATCACAATCAACATAATCAACATATGTAGAGATACTAAAATGCACACGAACTGTACATGTTACCTTAACCTTGCGGTTGTTGTTGAACCATTGGATGTAGTAAGGATGTGGATGTGGTCTTGTGGTGAGAGATAGCTTCTCCACCATCTCCATGCTAGCTAAGTTATTGCAGCTCCCTCCATCTATGATGACACGAACAGAAAGTTCCTTCACAACTCCCTTTGTATGGACCAAATTATGCCTCTGATTTTGCTCAGCTTGTGTAACCTGCACACTCAAAACACGTTTAGCAACTAAACATTCATACCTGTCAGCATCTTCAGCAGCCATGTATTGCATCGCATGATCATAATCCTCTCCTCCGTGTTCTTCATGTGTAATAAGAGCCAAAGTCTCCTCATCATAGTCACTAGCGGACTCATACCCACCATCCTTAGTAACAATCATCACACACTGAGATTGGCATTCTCTCGCAAAATGTCCTCTTCCCTTACAACAACGATAAATAATATCACTTGTGTGCCCTGTTGATGCCATGGAAAAAGAAGAGCTCTGCGCAGGTCCGTAGGTGTGCTCTTGGCAGATAGTGGTGGTTGTGCATGCTTTCTTGTATCACAGCTGGAGGTGGCACCTGATGGAGGTGCTGGTGGAGTGGAAGTAGATGATGCACGTGGGGTCCATGATGAAGATCGACCTGCAGAAAAGTTAGTTCGCACCCATGTCTGTCGATCCCGCACTTCACGTTCAGCTTTACAAGCAAGATGGAATAAACAAGTGATACTAGTACACTCCTTATACTCTAGAATGGTCTGAATCTCTCTATTTAATCCACCCATAAAATGTGCAAGCATAGCTTCATTCTCCTCAACAATACCACATCTAATCATGCCAGTTTGTAATTCCTGATAATATTCTTCTACAGAATTTTTTCCTTCTCTTAAACGCTGCAATTTTTGAAGTAATTCATGTTCATAATATGGTGGAAACCAACGAGTACGCATAGCAGTTTTCAAAGCAGCCCAAGTAGCTGGAATAGGATATAATCTACAATGTTCAGACCACCAAACACATGCAAAGCTAGTGAAAGCACAAACAGCAGCAGGAAGACGTCTCTCCTCAGGATATTGTAAACATGTAAATCGCTGTTCAGTTTCTAACTCCCAAGTAAGATATATATCAGGAACATATCTACCCTCAAATGGTGAAATAATCAATTTTAGTTTAGGAAGATGGTCATGTACCATAGGTGGTGGTGCAGCCCTACAGTTGTGATGATATGCATGAGGACGACCTGGTGGTGGTGGTGCTGGTGGTTGAACGTAGTTCTGATTTTGCTCAACCTCATCCTCATAATGGTCCTCTGCAGTAGCAGCAGGAGCGACAGAAGCATCAACAGCGGCACCAGAAGTTTGCCCAGGGTCAATGGGAATGCGTTGTGCTCGTCCCACTTGATTTGGAAATCGGCGTTGTTGTTGTTGTTGTTGTTGTTGTTGGAGAGGTGCGTTAGGGGCAGCCGGTGGTGGTGGTGGAAGACGCGCAAGTGTCGGTGTACAAAAAGAGGGGTACGCTTTTGTACCCCTATAACTGTGCACGGGCAGTCTGAGCCACTGGCACCACCACACTGAGCAAGGCAAGGGAGGTGAGCCAAGGTAAGGCCGAAGCTCAGGAGAAGCAGAACGACGCCAAGACCAAGACCACAAAGAGCGAAGGGGACGAAGCGGCCCCCCGGCAAGATCCTTGCCGGGAGGCGGGATCCCAGCCAAGGAGGACCGCAAGGCCCCCGGCAAGAGCCTTGCCGGGGATGACAGTAGGCGCCACGGCAAGACCCTTGCCGGGGCCCCGGCAAGGCCCTTGCCAAGAAGACCTGTAGGGCCACCATCAGGCCCACACCAGTCAAACCTCCACCGCCGTTCGCATGCAGCTGCCGACCCAACCAGCTGGGCAGGCACCTGCGTGGCGGCATGCAAATCTTCATGGAGACCCACCACTGCGCCACCTCAGCTGCCTGCTTGCCTACATGGCACTACGGGCGCCGCTGACCAGGGCGCGTGTCGACGCGAGAGGGAGCAGCAACGGACGAGACAGGGCTCTCCCCCGTCCCCGATAAAGCAAGGACACCTAGGCAAGATGCATTAAATGCGCCTTGTCATGTAATGCGAGGGATAACCTCACATCACTGTTCCCTTTCCACCTCCTGTGTGCCACTGTGGCAACCCCTTTCCTATAAAAGGAGGCCCGAGGCGACCAGGAGGGGGATTCGGCTGTTTGGAGCTCCTCACGCCCCATAGCTAGCTCAAGAACACAGATATACAATCCACCAAAGCAGGAGTAGGGTTTTACGCATCCCCACGGCCCGAACCTGGATAAACGAACCGTGTGCTATCTGTTTGATCCGCTCTTCTCACGACCCCGCGCCCCGCAACCGTAGTAGGGATTCTTGTGATCCCATAGGTGTTGTTCCCACTGATATCTTTGATGCGCCAGGTAGGGGTGCAGTTGTGAGAATCGGCTTTACCAGTTAGTTTGACGCTTCTTCATTGTCATGGCGCCCAAGAAGAAGACGACGGTGGCGGTTGGCCCGTCGGAAGCCGGACATCCCGTCCCGACACGGGCGAGCAGCGGAACGGTCGCAGAAAGGACCCGGGGCGCCGTTCGCGAACACCAACACCGTCCCAGCAGCCGGAGTTTGGGAGGCGGCGATGCTCGTGCGCCTGGTAACGGGCTGCACGCCGCCAAATCCAAAGACGGAGCCAGGCCCTCCATGGGTGGCGCGGGGCCTTCGAAGATCGCTACCGCCCCGCCCGAAGGCGATGCGAGGGCCTCCAAGACTCCCACGCCGGCGCCGACGGCGCGCTCCTCTCAAGCGGCGCGCGACGAACGGCGCAATCACGCCGAAGTCCCCGGGCGTCGCCGCGGGAAGAGCCCCGAGCGCCACTCCCGGGAGGTAGAAGACCTACCTGCTCGCCGAGGCGCTGGTGAAGATGGCATGCGACCGCGGGGTTGTGATAGAGCTCCTTCTGACATGGTCAGAAATCGAAGCGCGTTGCGATCCGTGCAGGTTTCGCTGCCACCAACGCCAGCAGAAGCCCTGGCGCACGCAGTTGCTCCTCGATTTTCCTCCCACTACGGGGAAACTCGACGAATGGAGAGCCACTATCCGAAGCCTTGTTTCGGTGGCCAACAAAGACGAACCGAGTACGGTGGAGCCCCCGGGTCAACGCTCCGACGGAGTCCCACGTACCAGTGGCAGGAAAGCCGGCGGCGCCGCGACCACGGTGCACTCGCCTCCTCCTCGCCCGGTACCGCGGACACCAGCCCGTCACGACGTTGCGGGCGACGAAATCTCCATAGCGTCGTCCGACCCGCGGACCCACTGTGACCAGCGCCAAGTCCTTCAGGAACGAGAACATGAAGACGCTCGAACCACTATCGAGCGCAGGCGCGGAGCGCGCCACCAGTCAGACAGGCGAGCAGGGCCTGCTGCGAACCACCCGGCACCGGAGAGCCCTGGAGGCCTACCTTACGAGGTAGGCTATCCGGCTTTTACCCGTGAGCTGTGGCAGTTCCAGTGGCCCACTCACCGTACCTTCAAACCTGACATGGGCGAAAAGTACAGCGGCAAGACCCACCCGTCCGAGTTCCTCAGCATCTACACCATTGCAATGCAAGCTGCCGGAGCCCGCGACGATAAGGTGCTTGCGAATTACCTTCCGTTGGCTCTTAAATCCAACGCCATGTCATGGTTGATGCACTTGCCGGTACACTCTATTTCCTCCTGGTCGGATTTGTTCCATGAGTTTGTGGGTGCCTTTACTGGAGGCCACCAAGCCCATGGCCAAGCGAGCGACCTGCACGTCATTCCCTAGAAGGGAGGCGAGAGTCTCCGCAAGTATATACAGAGGTTCAGCCAGATATAGTACAATATCCCTGATATTTACCCTGCCGCCATCATCAGCGCGTTCCATCAGAACGTGCGTAACCGCAAGATGCGCGAAGAGCTGGCAATGAACAAGGTGATAGATGTAGCAGAACTCTATGTTCTTGCTGACAGATGTGCCCGGGCTCAAGAGGGAAGGAAGTACCCCGGCAAAGACGCCGGCATGGAAACTGACTCCTCAGATGAAGATATTGCCGCCCCGACGAAGAAGGGCCGTCGCCGCAACAGGAAGCACAAAGGTAAAGCCGTGCTTGCCGTCAAGGGATCTGATGACACCAGCTCCACCAAGAAAACCAAGGCAGATGACCCCGGCAAGGAAATTGCCGGAGGTGTCGCCTGTCGGGCCTTGGCGGTTGCCGAGAAGCCAGGAAACTCCAACAAGCGATGCTACAAGATCCATCGCACCAAAGGCCATGCTCTCCAAGACTGCCGACAGGTTGAGCTCCTCGCTGAGAAGCAGAGGGCTGAATATGAGAGGCGGGACAAGGAGAATGGCCAAGACGGTGCTAAGGGGTCTGGCAAGAAGCTTGACGGCCAGGCGGGCCGTCACAGCAAGGATAAACAACAGGAGAGGCCCGCCCGGGGCAATGACAAAAAGCCAGAAGACGACGATCATGAAGAGGATGACGAATCTGGCGACCAAGAGTTTCAGAGAGCTACAGAGGCCATGTGCGTCGACGGCGGCGCCTCGCTGCATACTTCTCACCGCCAGCTTAAACAGTGGGTGCGAGAGACTACAGTGACAGAGCCGTCGTTTGATGCCCAAAGGCCGCTGAAGTGGTCCAGCACACCTATCCTTTATGACACTGAGGATCACCCTGATCGCACTACTGCGGTCGGGTGCTTGCCATTGTTGGTTTCACCAACAATACGCAACCTCAAGGTGACAAAGATGCTAGTCGCTGGCGGGGCCGGTTTGAACTTGATCTCGCCTGCCATGATCGAGAAACTGCAGATTCCTGATGGAGACCTCGAAGAGACGGGCACGTTTCAGGGGGTCAACCCGAGAAGAAGCCAACCTAAGGGAAAGGTCACGCCGCACGTGACTTTTGGAAGTGATCTGAACTACAGGACGGAGAGGATCGTGTTTGATGTTGCCAAGATCCCCTTGCCCTACAATGGGATCCTTGGCTGCCCAGCGCTGGCCAAGTTCATGGCGGCATCACACTATGCCTACAACACCTTGAAGATGCCAGGACCTATGACGATCATCACCATCCCCTCCAATAAGAAAGATGCGCTGATTTGCGCTGACCAACTATACTAGCAAGCAGTTGCAGCAGCTGCCGCCACTAGGGCACTTGCTCCTGCCGCTGGGACCCCGGGAGGGAAGAAGAAGAAGAAGACCGGTGAGACCTCGGACACCCACTCCGTCAAGCGCACCTCTTCGGAGTGTAGCGCTCCCGTCGAGGACGTGCTAGAGAGCTCCATCGGTGGAAACAAGAAGCCCAAGGCCATAACACCGGGAACCAAGAAGGTTTCTGTCAATGAGGACGGCACGGGAGGGGCTTTCACCATAAGCTCCACCCTTGATGACAAATAGGAAGACGCGCTCGTCACCTTCCTGTGGGCGAATGTCGATGTGTTTGCATGGCAAGCTTCCGACATCCCCGGCGTTCCAGGGAGGTGATTGAGCACCACCTTGCTGTCTATCCTCATGCGCGGCCCGTCAAGCAGAAGGTCAGAAAGCAAGATTTGGAATGACAAGAGTTCATCATAGAGGAGATCCGGAAACTAGAAGCAGCGGTTTTGGTAAGAGGAGTGCTCCATCCAACATGGTTGGCCAATCCGGTCGTAGTGCGCAAGGCTAATGGGAAGTGGAGGCTGTGTATTGATTACACAGATATCAATAAGGCTTGTCCTAAGGACCCCTTCCCGTTGCCGCGCATCGACCAGATTGTTGACTCCACAGCTGGGTGTGATTTGTTGTCATTCCTGGATGCCTACTCCGGCTACCACCAGATCTTCATGACAAGAGAAGACAAAGAGAAAACAGCATTCATCATCCCACGTGGTACGTATTGTTTCATGCGGATGCCTTTCGGGTTGAAGAGTGCTGGTTCGACCTTTGCAAGGGCGGTCCAGATTGGTTTTGAACCCCAGCTCCATAGAAATATGGAAGCTTATATGGATAACATAGTGGTCAAAACTAAGGACAGGGCAACCCTCATACCGGATTTGCAAGAAACATTTGCAAACCTGCCCAAGATCAATCTCAAGCTGAACCCTAAGAAGTGCGTCTTTGGCGTCCCATCCGGCAAGCTTCTCGGGTTCTTTGTGTCACAGCATGGGATAGAGGCCAATCCGGACAAGATCAAAGCTATAGAGCAGATTGAAGCACCCAAGCGAATCAAGGATGTGCGTCGGCTTGCTGGTTGCGTCGCCGCCATGGGCAGATTCATTTCCAAGTCTGCCGAGCGCGCCCTTCCCTTTTTCAAGATCCTGAAAAAGGTGGGCCCGATGGAGTGGACGCTAGAAGCCGAAGCAGCATTGCAAGATTTGAAGAAGTACCTCTCCTCCGCGCCAATACTAGTTGCGCCTAGGCCACAGGAGCCGTTGCCGCTATACCTGGTGGCAACGAACCAGGTGGTCAGCGCCGCACTAGTGGCGCAGAGAGAGGTTGACGACGAGGTAATGGCAGCGACAGAGCCCGACACCACCAATGCAGAGACGACACAGCCAGTTGAAGTGCCGCCGAAGAAGAAGATGATGCAGCACCCGGTCTACTTTGTTAGTTCCCTCTTGCAGGGAGCTAGATCAAGGTACTCCGGCGTGCAGAAACTGCTCTTCGGCCTTCTTATGGCCTCGAGGAAGCTGCGTCACTACTTCTAGGCACACGAGATCACTGTCATCACTCTCCTCCCTCTGCAACGGATATTGCACAATCCAGATGCAACAGGAAGAATTGTGGAATGGGCACTGGAGCTGTCCAGCTTTGGCCTCAAGTTTGAAAGTACTTCGACGATTCAGAGCCGAGTCCTGGCGGAGTTCACTGTAGAATGGACCGCAATGCCTGACGAAGAAGCCCAAGAGACTGCGCTCCTCGGCAAGTAGGCAAGTTGTAGTTGGATCATGTACTTTGATGGAGCTTTCTCCTTACACGGCGTCGGGGCTGGCGTACTGCTTGTCGCGCCCACCGGAGAGCACCTCAAGTACATGATCCAGATGCACTTCCCCAGGGAGGTGTCAACAAACAATACGACAGAGTACGAAGGGCTGCTCGCCGGTCTTAGGATCACGGCGGACCTCGGAATCAAGAAGCTCATCGTCAGGGGCGACTCGCAGCTCGTCGTCAAGCAAGTCAACAAGGACTACCGGAGCCTATTGATGAAGGCCTATGTCGATGAACTGAGAAAGCTGGAAGAGCGTTTCGACGGTATACAGGCTGAATACGTTCCCCGAGCGGAGAACGATATCGCCGATTACCTATCAAAACGCGCTGCCCTCAAGCTACCTGTGGAACCAGGTACCTTTGTGCTCCAGCTAACTCAGCCATCCGTTCATCCATCAACAGAGATAAACAAGAGAAGGAAATCAGGACCCGGCAAGTACTTTCCCGCCGAGCTCCCCGGAGCCGCCGGCAAGGATGTTGCCGGGGACACTGAGCCCGCCACGGGACGGCTAGCTCCGGCGGAGCGTCAAGCTCTTGCCATCGAGACAGCCGCTCCTATAGCGGAGGAAATGCCTTTTGTCCTCGCCGTCGAGCCCCAGGCTCCAGCATGGGCACATCATACCGTCCGGTTCCTCCAAACAGGGGAACATCCTGAAGTGCAGGAAGAAGCGGAAAAAGTAGCCCGTCGCTCTACCATGTACCAGCTCGTCGGTGACGTCCTGTACAGAAAGAGGCCAACGGCGTGAAATTGAAGTGTATCCCTCGGGAGGAAGGACTGGAGCTGTTGGCAGAGATACACAGAGGCATATATGGATCCCACATCGAGTCAAGGGCCCTTGCCGGCAAGGCATTTCGGCAAGGTTTCTTCTAGCCCACCGCCCTCCAGGATGCGACGACACTAGTCACCAGGTGTGAAGCATGTCAATTCCATTCAAAGAAGCTTCATCAGCTAGCTCAAGCCCTTCAAACCATTCCTCTCTCCTGGCCCTTCTCGGTCTAGGGGCTCGACATACTGGGCCCTTGCCCCCGCGCTGTAGGGGGCTTTGAGTACTTGTACGTTGCAATCGACAAGTTCACAAAGTGGCCGGAAGTGGAGGCAGTGAGGAAGGTCACAACTCAGTCAGACGTCAAGTTCTTCAAAGGACTAGTGTGCTGTTTTGGTGTACCCAACAGGGTCATCACTGACAACGGCACATAGTTCACAAGCTACACCTTCATGCAATATATCCAAGACGTCGGCAGCAAAGTCTGTTTCACTTCCGTTGCTCACCCACGAAGCAATGGTCAAGCTGAGAGGGCAAACGCTGAAGTACTGCAAGGCTTAAGGACCAAGACCTTTGATAGGCTGCACAAGAGTGGAAGGCACTGGATTGATGAGTTGCCGACGGTTCTTTGGTCGATCAGGACGACGCCAAATCGAGCCACCAGCCAGACACCCTTTGCCCTGGTATACGGGGTGGAAGCAGTTCTCCCCACTGAACTCATATACGGGTCACCTCGAGTGCTCGCTTATGATGAGCTTGAGCAAGAGCAACTGCGGCAAGATGATGCAATGCTCCTTGAGTAAGATCATCTTCGGGCGGCTATGAGAGCAGCACGCTACCAGCAAGCCTTGCGCCGCTACCATAGCCACAAGGTTCATGCCCGAAGCCTTGAGGAAGGCGACCTTGTCCTTCGGCGCGTTCAATCGGCCAAGAATTCCAACAAGTTGACGCCAAAGTGGGAAGGCCCTTATCGGGTAATACGAGTCACCAGGCCCGGCGCAGTCCGCCTGGAGACCGAAGATGCCATTCCAGTGAGTAACTCCTGGAACAGCATCTTTGCAAGTTTTACCCGTGAGGCGCGGCTTGCCGGGCCCTTTTGTACAAGCATTGCCGATGATGCATGTAACCCTTTGTACAAAGCCAGGCGCAGACCCTGAGCACAAGTAAATGAAGCGCTGAAGCCCTAAGTTATAGCATGAATGCTAGGTCGAGTCTCGTCCTTGGTTAGGGTTGATAGTGCTTAGCGGCGACTAACCCCTAGCTTAGAGGTCGAGTGTGCGTCTCTTTGTCTTTCTTTTGTCTTCTTTGGTTCACAGGACACACGGATATCCGTGCCGAACCACTTGGGGAGGAAAATAAGATGAACAGACCAGCATCTAGCCCCCAGCAAGCCAGCATTGCCGGGCGCTGCAAGAGCAAAGATTAACCCACGGCGAACCAGAGTTGCCGGGGGCTGCATCTTCAGATAAGTTCTTCATCACTTATCATGCATTCCATTATGGACTGAGGTATGTGAAACCTCATTTTCCTCTAAGCTACCGTGCTCCCATAACTCTAGGCCCTAGGGCTCGTTCCTGGGGCCAAGTTTGGTCGTAGTCGCGGTAGCGAAAGGATGAAACAAGGAGCCAGAACCCGCCTCATCCCTGCCTCTGCCAAAGGCGTGAGGAAGGTCGAGCGAAGTGGGAAGACGGCAAGGCCTGTTGCCGGGCAAGGAAATGTTTATCTTGAAGATATCAAGGATTTACTCCTTGTCGTGGGTTCTACCCACAAAAAAATGACCCGGCAAGCATCCCTTTTTCATTAAAAACATTTCACTCAGGTACAGTCCATAGGGAGTGAAAAACATGAATGATGGGATTACAAGTTTTAAATTCAGCTAAGGCTCGAAGGCTTACAAACTAAAAAGAGATAAGGTGCCCGTAATCCCTTTCTTGTCCCTCTCCTCAGGAGGCAGGTCAAGGAGGCGAAAAGGGCAAAAGGGGCACCTAGGCGAGCTACGGGTGGCAGAAGACACCAAGAGAACATCTCGGTGGTCATCCGAAGGCTGGATGGTGATGGCGGCGCCGGAAGCAGAGCTCGAAGATGAGGCGGCAGGACGTCAGCACGCGTCGATGGCGTCGTTGCCCGCGTACTCCGACTTGACGGCCTTGCCGCCCGCCCTCTTCCTCTTCTGCAGCCTCCCAATGCCAGCCGCCCAAGGAGACAACCCCGGGAAGTTCAGGGAGCCGGCGACGCGGATGATGGGGTCGCCGATGCCGCACGGAGAAGCACCCGACACCTAATCGGACCCGTCATCCTGCCGCCTACTACCCTCGTCGTCGATGCCGCTGTCCTCCTCATCACTCCCGCCCGAGGAGGAGTCTTCACTATCAGAAGAGCTCTCCGCGCAGCACCTCGCACGGGTCCCAAAGCACCCGAAGACCTTGACGGAGAGAAGGCCACCCTCCATCAGCTTAAAATGGAGAGTGAGCCCCTCCTTCAAGCAGTGGATATGGGCAAACGTCTTCCATCCCCGACGGAGATACATCACGTGAGGGGCGGGGAAATCGATGCGGGCCCGCGTGCCACTGATCGCGCAGCCCCTCATGTGCAGCCACAACGACTCCGGCGGATCCAGCTCCATCTCCCGCGCGAATGGAGTCGGGAGACGAAGGCGACGGCGAGGCGGCTGGCGTAGCCTGACGAAGAACTCGCAAGGGTCATCCCCAACGTGGCCCTCCACGGGGGGAAGAACTGCTGGCGGAGGCAAGGCCAGAGCGCCGCCCCGTCCTCCTCTTCCCCGAGCGCCTCGGCCTCACCCACGGCCTCTCCCCCTCCCCCTTCCCCTAGCGGCTGGCTCTGCCACCGCGGGTGCAGGAGAAGGAGGGAAGTGTTGTCGAGCGGCGACCCTCGCCACCACCGTTGAAGGACCAGGATTCCCTCTCTCCATGACGGATGGAAGGGGGGAGCAGAAGCTGAAGAAAGGAGGAGATAAAGGAATGCGGGACGCCATCCCCCCCTCCCGCTCTTTATAAAGGAATGGGGTGGGGGCTCGGCTGCCCCGCTCAGCCAATCAAGTCGTGGAAGGCGCAGGGAACTGGGACCGACTCGCCGCCCGAGCCCGCGGCGGCCCGGTTTCCTGCCTCCACCGTTCACCACCCCAAGCGCATGAGAGCCACGTGGCTGGCGTGCAGGACCGAGGCGACGGGTGAGGCGACCTCTCCCCACCCTGTGATCATGGGGTGTGGATGCCTTGAAGACCATGCCTCGGCCCCGGTCAGTAAATGGGCGCGCCTCCACGCCTCCCTCCGTTTATGGGGAAGGCGCAAACCTCCCCCTTTACTACGACGTGACGCATGCATGCAGAGCTCAGCCCCACGCATGCCTCCCATGTCACACACGCCTCCCCATGCCGCGCCACGCGCGGGAAGCATGGGAAGCACATAGCGCGAAGAGACTTACCGCGGTAAAAACCACCCCACCTGCCCGCGCACCGTTTTTGGGCCTAGCCCAACGACGTGATTGCGCTTACGTGTGGCCCAGGCCCGGGGGCTCCTGTCGGTGTACAAAAAGAGGGGTACGCTTTTTGTACCCCTATAACTGTGCACGGGCAGTCTGAGCCACTGGCACCACCACACTGAGCAACGCAAGGGAGGTGAGCCAAGGTAAGGCCGAAGCTCAGGAGAAGCAGAACGACGCCAAGACCAAGACCACAAAGAGCAAAGGGGACGAAG
>NC_041380.1:181292165-181507826 GCF_002162155.2 Triticum dicoccoides | reverse complement strand
GAGGCAGTTTTGGCAAACCCGGCAAGACCCTTGCCGTGGCAGCTCGCCCCACACCTACGGAGTGAGTCACCCTTGAGTCCACTGCCCCCATGGGGTAAGGATTCGAGAGACATCCCCATGGTGGCATGCAGATCTTTGTGAAAACATTCAAGATCAGATACACCCTTTAGAAGATGATGATCCTTTGCGGGATCCCAGCCAAGGAGGACCACAAGGCCCCCGGCAAGAGCCTTGTCGGGGATGACAGCAGGCGCCACGGCAAGACCCTTGCCGGGGCCCCGGCAAGGCCCTTGCCAAGAACACCCGTAGGGCCACCATCAGGCCCACGCCAGCCAAACCTCCACCGCCGTTCGCATGCAGCTGCCGACTAGCTAGGCAGGCACCTGCGTGGCGGCATGCAGATCTTCGTGGAGACCCACCACTGCGCCACCTCAGCTGCCTGCCTGCCTACATGGCACCGCGGGCGCCGCTGGCGAGGGCGCGTGTCGACGCGAGAGGGAGCGGTGACGGACGAGACAGGGCTCTCCCCTGTCCCCGATAAAGCAAGGACACCTGGGCAAGATGCATTAAATGTGCCTTGTCATGTAATGCGAGGGATAACCTCACATCACTGTTCCCTTTCGACCTCCTGTGTGCCACTCTGGAACCCCTTTCCTATAAAAGGAGTCCCGAAGTGACCAGGAGGGGGATTCGGCTTTTTGGAGCTCCTCACGCCCCATAGCTAGCTCAAGAACACAGATATACAATCCACCAAAGTAGGAGTAGGGTTTTACGCATCCCCACGGCCCAAACCTGGATAAACGAACCGTGTGCTATCTGTTTGATCCGCTCTTCTCACGACCCCGCGCCCCGCAACCGTAGTAGGGATTCTTGTGATCCCATAGGTGTCATTCCCACCGAAGTGAGCAATTCATTAAACTTGTTATCGAGCTTTTTTTTGAACGTCTTCTCCATGCAATCTATCTTCTCCATGGCCTCGTCAAATCTGTTTAGCACATCTTCCACCCGTCCACTCATCATTTGCTGAAATTTATCATGCAACTCCTTATTCATCATGTTCTCCCTGTCAGTCTCGTCGGCTTGTGATCCTGCCATGGTTAGCAGCAATAGAAACACACAAGAATATGATCCTATAGACTACTAACAACAGGTGGTGGTGGTTGTCACAAATCCATCAAGAAAATCTCAAATTCTTACCAGTTCTTACCCAGCAGCAGGCGGTGATCAGCAACCGTCGTAGTCAAAACTCTCAAAGCTTGGATAGAGCGATTACCAGGGAGAGTCAAACGCATGAGTAGATGTATGTGGAGCTGGGAAGGCTTATAATATGGTAGCAAAAAGGGTCAGCATAATCAATTCAGAGATGCAAAGTTGAATAAAAGCTCAACGATGTTACTGTGCGGGTCCTAGGCTAGAGCGTGCTAGAGGCGCGATCCTAGAACACTAACAAAATCATGGCACTGCATGTAAACAAGGGAGGAGCACTCTCTGAATTTTTTTTTCACTTGTTTCCTCTCTTTTTTTGCTCCGCAACAAATTTTTGTCGAAAAAGTCTACAAATGTCCTAAAAACTGCCTAGCCAGAATTTTCCAGACTTAGTTTTTTTGACTTTGGAACTATTTTTCTTCTGCGAATGGCTCAAAAGTTGGGGAGTCCTGCTCTGTCACGACTCGGAGTATCGTGTTATCTGGAAATCGAAAATAAAGCAACAATTACTAGACTCGGACTAGGACAGGTGGCGGAGATGAATTTGGTGGAATCTCGGACTGGTGGCGGCGATGAATCTGGTGGAAATCGGACTGGTGGTGGATATATGTTGCTGGAGAACTCGGAGCGTGATGGCGGCGGATATGTGGTGGTGTATATGGACTCGGATTGGTGGTGAATATGGCAGCGACGATGAAGTTGGTGTGGTGGTGGTATATGGCAGCGGCGACGTGATAACCTGTGAACAAAACTCGAAACTCTAAAGGACTAGACGCTAAGACCAGCAACTTGACACGACGATGCAACCGCAAATTCAACAAAGCAAATACAGAAAAGATTATGCAAGGGCTCAGATTGGTTCGGATAGGATGAACTAACCCTAATGTTTTTTTGGCTTTTTCGTGTACTATAGGTATGAAGAACAGAATCGGTCTATACTACGAAAAACTGTAAAATCTCACCAAGCAACCTGGAAATCTGATACCACTTGAGAAAGGCGAAGGTGTCTCGATGTTTCGATGAGATGGTGGCTATCATTTTGTTTGGGAGTCGACCTTGACGATCCGACTATGAATGTGCGAGACGTCACGCCTTAGCAATTGCTAAAACAACTTCCGAGGGTTATTGACCACGTCGGAGCACGATCAACCTGACCACGAGGGTCTGTTTCCTGTGAGCAAACGAAGAACAAGCAAGAAACTGAGATTGCAATCTGGATATTGCGAATATAAGATGAAAGCTTTATTGATCAAGGTGGGGTTCTGTGACGTATTGGTCTGGTTGTTCGACACAAACGAAGTACGGGAAGTTGCAGCTATGGCGAACTTTTAATCTAAACAAAATCCAAAGACTAAACGACACCCTAAGGGTTGTATATATGGAGGAAGAGGGGGGGGGGGAATTTCGTGGCCCTTGGGGGAGGGGTCTGAAACCAACCCTAACTCTTGTTTGCCCACACATACGGACTCTAAAAATAGCCTATACTTAAGTATTTCGAAAATACATGGGTCTGGCCCAATAATAAGGTGACGCAACACCTAAAATAGCCTCTGGACGAAATTTGTGAAGTGGCATCTTGTATATTTCGTCAAAGGCTTCATGCACTCCTTATTGTGGCTTCAAAGTCCTGAAATCATCACTTGTAACACCGTTCTGGATCCCCTTGCGCATGCCATCATCTCCACGCTTGAACTTGTTCCAAGGTTCATCTTTCTTGTCCAAGCTAGGCCCTTCATTTGTAAGCAAGACAAATGTATCCAATTTAGGCAGCATCATATTCTCATGAACATTAGAATCGTTACCAAGAAAAAAAAGTACATGATAATTCAATTGGCGTGCACGAGCTCTAGTAATTGGTCCAGTATGTATAGCAGCAGGGGCTGTGGGTGTAACAATGGTATCGATGTCCTCATCAGCTGGTCCCTGGAAAGTGCACCTTTTGCACCGACCAAGTATCTTTTCTTGGCTATGTTGTTACTCCACAGGGAATTGAAGTTGATAAAGCCCAGATTGAAGCTATTGAGAGTTGGCCGCAGCCCAAAACGGTCACACAAGTGAGGAGTTTCCTTGGCCTCACTTGTTTCTATAGGCGTTTTGTGAGAGATTTCAGCACCATTGCTGCACCTCTAAACGAGCTTACAAAGAAGGACGTGCCTTTTGTTTGGGGTACCGCACAGGAAGAAGCCTTCACGATATTGAAAGATAAGTTGACACATGCTCCTCTCCAACTTCCTGATTTTAATAAGACTTTTGAGCTTGAATGTGATGCTAGTGGAATTGGAATAGGATGTGTGTTATTACAAGATGGCAAACCTGTTGCATACTTTTCTGAAAAATTGAGTGGGCCTAGTCTGAACTATTCTACTTATGACAAAGAATTATAGGCTCTTGTTCAGACCTTAGAAACATGTCAAAATTATTTATGGCCCATGGAATTTGTTATACATTCTGATCATGAATCTTTGAAACACATTAAAAGTCAAAAAAACTGAACCATAGACATGCTAAATGGGTTGAATTCATTGAGACTTTTCCTTATGTCATTAAACACAAGAAGGGTAAGGTGAAGGTTAATTCTTGTAACTCCGTTCTGGATCCCCTTGCGCATGCCATCATCTCCATGCTTGAAGTTGTTCCAAGGTTCATCTTTCTTGTCCAAGCTAGGCCCTTCATTTGTAAGCAAGACAAATGTATCCAATTTAGGTAGCATCATATTCTCATGAACATTAGAATCATTACCAAGAAACGAAAGTACCTGATAATTCAACTGGCATGCGCGAGCTCTAGTAATTGGTCCAGTATGTATAGCAGCAGGGGCTGTGGGTGTAACAATGGTATGGATGTCCTCATCATCCTCCCCTTATTGAAATGAAGTCGTCCTCAACGAAAGTTCATCATCCTCACCCAAATAAGGCTTCAAATCTGCAATATTAAAAGTGGGACTAACCCCAAAATCTGCAGGCAGCTCAAGTTTATATGCATTATCAATTTTCTCTAACACCTTAAAATGACCATCAACACGTGGCATTAGCTTTGATTTGCGCAAATTAGGAAATCTATCCTTACGCAAATGTAACTAAACAAGATCTCCAGGTGCAAACACAACATGTTTTCTACCCTTATCCCCAGCAAGTTTATATTTAGCATTCATACGCTCAATGTTTTCCTTAGTTTACTCATGCATTTTTAAAATCAATTCAGCACGTTCTTTAGCATCAAAATTAACCTTCTCCAAAGATGGAAGAGGCAACAAATCAATAGGTGCATGAGGTAGGAAACCATACACCATTTCAAAAGGGCACATCTTAGTAGTAGAATGCAATGAACGATTATCAGCAAATTCAATATGAGGCAAGCATTCTTCCCACATTTTCTTGTTATTCTTCAAAATAGCCCTAAGCATAGTAGACAATGTTCTATTGACTACTTCAGTTTGTCCATCAGTTTGGGGGTGACAAGTAGTACTAAAAAGCAATTTAGTCCCCAACTTAGGCTATAAACATCTCCAAAAGTGGCTAAGAAATTTAGTATCACGATCTGAAACAATAGTATTTGGCACACCATGCAAGCGAATAATTTCACGAAAGAACAAATCAGCAACATTAACATCATCATCGCTTTTATGACATGGTATAAAGTGTGCCATTTTCGAGAACCTATCCACGACAACAAATATGCTATCCATCCCCTTCTTTGTTCGAGGTAAACCTAAAACAGAGTCCATAGATATATCCTCCCAAGGAACACTAGGTACAGGCAAAGGCATATATAAACCATGAGGATTGAGTCGTGACTTAGCTTTTTGACATGTAGTGCAGCGAGCAACAAAACGCTCAACATCCCGTGTCATCTTTGGCCAAAAGAAATGTGTAGCAAGTATGTCCTCCGTCTTCTTCAGGCCAAAGTGTCCCATTAGTCGTCCTCCATGCACCTCCTGCAACAACAAAAGATGAACGGAGCTAGCTGGACTGCATAGCTTGTTAGCACGAAACACAAATCCATCGTTAAGAACAAACTTGTTCCAAGTTCTCCCTTCCTTACAATTCTGCAATACATCTTTAAATTCAGCATCATGCATATATTGATCTTTGATGGTCTCCAAACCAAATATTTTAAAGTCAAGTTGTGAAAGCATAGTATGACGATGAGACAATGCATCAGCAATAACATTTTCTTTACCCTTCTTGTGTTTAATGACATAAGGGAAAGTCTCAATGAATTCAACCCATTTAGCATGTCTATGGTTCAGTTCTGCTTGACTTTTAATGTGTTACAAAGATTCATGATCAGAATGTATAACAAAATCCTTTGGCCATAAATAATGTTGCCATGTTTTTAAGGTCCGAACAAGAGCATATAATTCTTTATCATAAGTAGAATAGTTCAGACTAGGCCCACTCAATTTTTCAGAAAAGTATGCAACAGGTTTGCCATCTTGTAATAACACACCTCCTAATCCAATTCCACTAGCATCACATTCAAGCTCAAAAGTCATATTGAAATCAGGAAGTTGGAGTAAAGGAGCATGTGTCAACTTATCTTTCAATACCGTGAAGGCTTCTTCCTGTGCGGAACCCCAAACAAAAGGCACACCCTTCTTTGTAAGCTCGTTGAGAGGTGCAGCAATGGTGCTGAAATCTCTCACAAAACGCCTATAGAAACCAGCGAGGCCAAGGAAACTCCTCACTTGTGTGACCGTTTTGGGCTGCGGCCAACTCTCAATAGCTTCAATCTTGGCTTTATCAACTTCAATTCCCTGTGGAGTAACAACATAGCCAAGAAAAGATACTCGGTCGGTGCAAAAGGTGCACTTTCCAAGGTTACCAAACAAACGTGCATCACGTAGAGCAATAAAAACAACACGTAAATGTTCCAAATGTTCTTCCAAAGATTTGCTATAAATTAGTATATCATCAAAATAGACTACCACAACTCGTCCAATGAAAGCACGTAAAACTTCGTTCATTAGTCTCATGAAAGTACTAGGTGCATTAGTTAACCCAAAAGGCATGACTAACCACACATATAAACCAAACTTAGTTTTAAATGCCGTTTTCTATTCATCTCCCAATTTCATACGAATTTGATGGTATCCACTATGCAACTCAACTTTGGAGAATATTGTAGAGTGATAGAGGCAAAGGTGTCCCGATGTTTCGATGAGATAGATATCATTTTCTGTGGGAGTCGACTTTGATGATCCGATTACGACCGTGCAAAGACGTCGCGCCTTAGCAATCGCTAAACCAACTTCCGAGGGTTATTGACCACACCGGAGCATGATCAACCTGACCATGAGGGACTATTTCCTGCGAGAAAATGACGAACAAGCAAGAAATAGAGATTGCAATCTGGATATTGCGAATATAAGATGAAAGCTTTATTGATCAAGGTGGGGTTCTGTGACGCCTTTGTCTGGTCGTTGAACACAAACGAAGTACACGAAGTTGCAGCTATGGCAAACTTTAATCTAAACAAAACCCAAAGTCTAAACGACGCCCTATGGGATGTATATATGGAGGAAGAGGGGGGATTTCGTGGCCCTTGGAGGAGGGGTCTGAAACCAACCCTAACTCTTTCTTCCCCACACATACGGACTTTAAAAATAGCCTAAACTTAAGAATGTCGAAAATACATGGGCCTAGCCCAATAATAAGGTGACGCAGCACCGAAAATAGCCTCTCGACGAAATTTATGAAGTGGCATCTTGTATATTTCGTCCTCGTCATCCTCCCCTTCTTGAAATGAAGTCGTCCTCGACGAAAGTTCATCGTCCTCACCGAAATAAGGCTTCAAATCTGCAATGTTAAAAGTGGGACTAACCCCAAAATCTGCAGGCAGCTCAAGTTTATATGCATTATCATTTATTTTCTCTAACAACTTAAAAGGACCATCAGCACGTGGCATTAGCTTTGATTTGTGCAAATTAGGAAATCTATCCTTACGCAAATGTAACCAAATAAGATCTCCAGGTGCAAACACAACATGTTTTCTACCCTTATCTCTAGCAAGTTTATATTTAGCATTCATATGCTTAATGTTTTCCTTAGTTAACTCATGCATTTTTAAAATCAATTCAGCATGTTCTTTAGCATCAAAATTAACCTTCTCCGAAGATGGAATGGGCAACAAATCAATAGGTGCACGAGGTAGGAAACCATACACAATTTCAAAAGGGCACATCTTAGTAGTAGAATGCAATGAACGATTATAAGCAAATTCAATATGAGGCAAGCATTCTTCCCACATTTTCTTGTTATTCTTCAAGACAGCCCTAAGCATAGTAGACAATGTTCTATTGACTACTTCAGTTTGTCCATCAGTTTGGGGGTGACAAGTAGTACTAAAAAGGAGTTTAGTCCTCAACTTAGCCCATAAACATCTCCAAAAGTGGCTAAGAAATTTAGTATCACGATCTGAAACAGTAGTATTTGGCACATCATGCAAGCGAATAATTTCACGAAAGAACAAATCAGCAACATTAACAGCATCATCGCTTTTATGACATGGTATAAAGTGTGCCATTTTCGAGAACCTATCCACGACAACAAATATGCTATCCCTCCCCTCCTTTGTTCAAGGTAAACCTAAACCAAAGTCCATAGATATATCCTCCCAAGGAACACTAGGAACAGGCAAAGGCATATATAAACCATGAGGATTGAGTCGTGACTTAGCTTTTTGACATGTAGTGCAGCGAGCAACAAAATGCTCAACATCCCGTCTCATCTTTGGCCAATAGAAATGTGTAGCAAGTATATCCTCCGTCTTCTTGACGCCAAAGTGTCCCATTAATCCTCCTCCATGCGGCTCCTGCAACATCAAAAGACGAACAGAGCTAGCTGGAATGCATAGCTTGTTAGCACGAAACACAAATCCATCGTTAAGAACGAACTTGTTCCAAGTTCTCCCTTCCTTACAATTCTGCAATACATCTTTAAATTCAGCATCATGCACATATTGATCTTTGATGGTCTCCAAACCAAATATTTTAAAGTCAAGTTGTCAAAGCATAGTATAACGACGAGACAATGCATCAGCAATAACATTTTCTTTACCCTTCTTGTGTTTAATGACATAAGGGAAAGTCTCAATGAATTCTACCCATTTAGCATGTCTACGGTTCAGTTTTGCTTGGCTTTTAATGTGTTTCAAAGATTCATGATCAGAATGTATAACAAATTCCTTGGGCCATAAATAATGTTGGCATGTTTCTAAGGTCCGAACAAGAGCATATAATTCTTTATCATAAGTAGAATAGTTTAGACTAGGCCCACTCAATTTTTCAGAAAAGTATGCAACAGGTTTGCCATCTTGTAATAACACACCTCCTAATCCAATTCCACTAGCATCACATTCAAGCCCAAAAGTCTTATTGAAATCAGGAAGTTGGAGTAAAGGAGCATGTGTCAACTTATCTTTCAATACCATGAAGGCTTCTTCCTGTGCGGTACCCCAAACAAAAGGCACATCCTTCTTTGTAAGCTCGTTGAGAGGTGCAGCAATGGTGCTCAAATCTCACACAAAACGCCTATAGAAACCAGCGAGGCCAAGGAAACTGCTCACTTGTGTGACCGTTTTGGGCTGCGGCCAACTCTCAATAGCTCCAATATTGGCTTTATCAACTTCAATTCCCTGTGGAGTAACAACATAGCCAAAAAAAGATACTCGGTCGGTGCAAAAGGTGCACTTTCCAAGGTTACCAAACAAACGTGCATCACATAGAGCAATAAAACAGCACGTAAATGTTCCAAATGTTCCTCCAAAGATTTGCGATAAATCAATATGTCATCAAAGTAAACTACCACAAATTGTCCAATGAAAGCACGTAAAACTTCGTTCATTAACCTCATGAAAGTACTAGGTGCATTAGTTAACCCAAAAGGCATAACTAACCACTCATATAATCCAAACTTAGTTTAAATGTTGTTTTCCATTCATCTCCCAATTTCATACTAATTTGACGGTATCCACTACGCAAATCAACTTTGGAGAATATTGTAGAGCCACTCAATTCATCAAGCATATCATCTAGCCTAGGAATAGCATGACGATAACGAATAGTAATATTATCAATGCCTCTACAATCAACGCACATACGCGACGTACCATCCTTTTTGGCACTAAAATGATAGGAACAACAGAAGGACTAAGGGATTCGCGTATATAACCTTTGTCGAGCAGTTCTTGTACTTGACGCATAATCTCCTTCGTCTCCTCTGGATTGCTACGGTATGGTGCACGGTTGGGTAATGATGCACCGGGAATTAAGTCAATTTGATGCTCAATCCCTCGAATAGGTGGTAATCCTGGTGGCACGTCTTTTGGAAAGACGTCAGCTAACTCCTGCAAAATGTTAGTGACAGGAGGAGGCAAAGAGGAAGGCACGTCCTTGAATGAAAATAATGCCTGTTTGCACACAAAAGCATAGCAAACAGATTTGCTGAGATCTAGCTCATCAATATCAGATTTTGTTGCAAGTAAACATGCACTTTTCAATTTAATTTCAGAAGCAACACTAGATGGTTTATTATGAGGTTTAATTTGTTGCTCAAATTCTTTTGCCACAATCTGATTTTCACTCTTATTTTTCTCCTGTTTTCCGTTATTAGCTCTATTAATATCATCTTTCAAAATGGATTGAGGAGTCATAGGAAGCAAAGTAATATTTTTATCCTTATGAACAAGAGTATACTGATTGTTTCTACCATGGTGTACAGAATTTTTATCAAATTGCCATGGTCTACCAAGTAATAAGGAACATGCTTGCATAGGTACCACATCACAATCAACATAATCAGCATATGTAGAGATACTAAAATGCACACAAACAGTACGTGTTACCTTAACCTTGCCACTGTTGTTGAACCATTAGATGTAGTAAGGATGTGGATCTGGTCTTGTGGTGAGAGATAGCTTCCCCACCATCTCCATGCTAGCCAAGTTGTTGCAGCTCCTTCCATCTATGATGACGCGAACAGAACGTTCCTTCACAACTCCCTTTGTATGGAACAAATTATGCCTCTGATTTTGCTCGGCTTGTGTGACCTGTACACTCAAAACACGTTGAGCAACTAAACATTCATACCTGTTACCATCTTCAGGAGCCATGTATTGCGTCTCATGATCAGAATCATTTCCAGCGTGTTCTTCACGTGTAATAAGAGCCAAAGTCAACTCATCATAGTCACTAGCGGACTCATACCCACCATCCTCAGTAGCAATCATCACACGCTGAGATTGGCATTCTCTCGCAAAATGTCCTCTTCCCTTACAACGACGACAAATAATATCACTTGTGTGCCCTGTTGATGCCATGGAAGAAGAACAACTCTGTGCAGGCCCAGGAGGTGTGCTCTTGGCAGATAGTGGTGGTTGTGCCTGCTTTCTTGTATCACGGCTGGAGGTGGCACCTGATGGAGGTGCTGGTGTAGTGGAAGTAGAGGATGCACGTGGTATCCATGATGAAGATCGACCTGCAGAAAAGTTAGTTCGCGCCAATGCCTGTCGATCCTGGACTTCACGTTCAGCTTTACAAGCAAGATGGAATAAACGAGTGATATTGGTATACTCCTTATACTCTAGAATGGTCTGAATCTCTCTATTTAATCCACCCATAAAATGTGCAAGCATAGATTCATTCTCCTCAACAATACCACATCTAATCATGCCAGTTTGTAATTCCTGATAATATTCTTCAACATAATTTTTTCCTTGTCTTAAACGCTGCAATTTTTGAAGTAATTCACGTTGATAATATGGTGGAACCCAACGAGTACGCATAGCAGTTTTCAAAGCAGCCCAAGTAGGTGGAATAGGATATAATCTACAATGCTCAAACCACCAAACACATGCAAAACTAGTGAATGCACAAACAGTAGCAGGAACACGTCTCTCCTCGGGATATTGTAGACATGTAAATCGTTGTTCAGTTTCTAACTCCTAAGTAAGATATATATCAGGAACGTATCTACCCTCAAATGGTGGAATATTCAATTTTAGTTTAGGGAGATGGTCATGATCTCGTACCTGAGGGTGAGCCCTACCATTGCCATTATTTGCATATGGATGACCTAGTGGTTGCGGTGCTGGTGGTGGCATGTAGTTCTGATTTTGCTCAACCTCATCCTCGTAATCTCCTGCAAAATCATCCTCCTCCGCATCAGCAGCAGGAGCCACAAAAGTATCAACAACAACACCAATAGTTTGGCTAGGTGCAAGAGGGAGACGGCTCGCTCGGCGGAGGGCTGTTTCACGATGTGGAGGTAGTCGTCGTTGTTGATGATGTAGAGGTGCGTTAGGTGCAGCCGGTGGTGGTGGTGGAAGACGCGAGAGCAATTCATTAAACCTGTTATCGAGCTTTGTTTCGAACATCTTCTCCATGCCATCTATCTTCTCCATGGCCTCTTCAAATCTGTTTAGCACATATTGCACCCGTCCACTCATCATTTGCTGAAATTTATCATGCAACTCCTTATTTGTCGTGTTCTCCCAGTCAGTCTCGCCGTCTTGTGATCCTGCCATGGTTAGCAACAATAGAAACACACAAGAATATGATCCTACAGACTACTAACAAGAGGTGGTGGTAGATGTCACAAATCCGTCAAGAAAATCTCAAATTCTTACCAGTTCTTACCCAGCAGCAGGCGGTGATCGGCAACCGTCGTAGTCAAAACTCTCAAAGCTTGGATAGAGCGATTACAAGGGAGAGTCAAACGCATGATGTAGATGTATGTGGAGCTGGGAAGGCTTATAATATGGTAGCAAAAAGGGTCAGCAATAATCAATTCAGAGATGCAAAGTTGAATAAACGCTCAACGACGGTACTGTGCTGGTCCTAGGCTACTAACAAAATCACGGCGCTGCACGTAAACAAGGGAAAAGCACAATCTGGAATTTTTTTCGCTCTGTTTTTTTTTGCGCTCCTCTTTTTTTTGCGAAAAAACACTATAATGGTGAGTGTGTCAAAACTCTTCCCTCTTCAAACTGATAGGATGGGCACGGAATTTTTTGACTGTTTCTTTTTCGGAAATCAGGGCAGCGACGATGAAAAAGTGCGACAAAAAATCACTATGATGGCACGTGGCTCAAAAGACTCAGAAAAACCTTAAAATAGGATAGGGAAAAATATTTTTGCCCGTGAAAATTTTGGCCTAAAAACTGCTCGGGGGTCTCCAGACTCTTTTTTTTTCGAAACCTACTCAGGCAAGGAAACACGAATCGGAAATTAGACGGACCTCGAAAACAAACCTAATATGAAAGGAACTCGGATTGGTGGTGGATATATGATGGTAGGATATGGCAGCGGTGGTCTATATGGATACAGATTGGTGGTGGTATATGGATATAGATTGGTGGTGGTATATGGATATGGATTGGTGGTGGTATATGGATACGGATTTGTGATGGTGCGGCGGCGGCGTGACAACTTATGACTAGAACTCGAAACTCTAAAGACTAGACTCTAAGACCAGCAACTAGACACGACGATGCAACCGCAAATTCAACAAAGCAAAATACTGAAAAGCCTATGCAAAGGCTCAGATTGGTTCGGATATGATGAAGAACAGACTCGATCTAAACTACGAAAAACTAGAAAACCTCACCGAGCAACCTGAAAACTGATTCCACTTGATAGAAGCAAAGGTGTACCGATGTTTCGATGAGATAGATATTGTTTTCTGTGGGAGTCGACTTTGACAATCCAACTACGAACGTGCGAAGACTTCACGCCTTAGCAATCGCTAAACCAACTTCCGAGGGTTATTGACCACGCCGGAGAACGATCAACCTGACCACGAGGGTCTATTTCCTGCGAGCAAACGACGAACAAGCAAGAAACAGAGATTGCAATCTGGATATTGCGATATAAGATGAAAGCTTTATTGATCAAGGTGGGGTTCTGTGACGCCTTTGTCTGGTCGTTGAACACAAACGAAGTACGCGAAGTTGCAGCTATGGAGAACTTTAATCTAAACAAAACCCAAAGTCTAAATGACGCCCTAAGGGCTGTATATATGGAGGAAGAGGGGGGGGGGGATTTCGTGGCCCTTGGAGGAGGGGTCCGAAACCAACCCTAACTCTTGTGTCCCCACACATACGTACTCTAAAAACAGCCTAAACTTAAGTATTTCGAAAATACATGGGCCTGGCCCAATAATAAGGTGACGCGGCACCTAAAATAGCCTCTGGACGAAATTTATGAAGTGGCATCTTGTATATTTCGTCCAAGGCTTCATGCACTCCTTATGGTGGCTTCAAAGTCCTGAAATCATCACTTGTAACTCCGTTCTTGATCCCCTAGCGCATGCCATCATCTCCATGCTTGAACTTGTTCCAAGGTTCATCTTTATTTTCCAAGCTAGGCCCTTCATTTGTAAGCAAAACAAATGTATCCAATTTAGGCAGCATCATATTCTCATGAACATTAGAATCGTTACCAAGAAACGGAAGTACGTGATAATTGAATTGACGTGCGTGAGCTCTAGTAATTGGTCCAGTATGTATAGCAGCAGGGGCTGTGGGTGTAACAATGGTATTGATGTCCTCATCATAGAGCCACTCAATTCATCAAGCATGTTGTCTAGCCTAGGAATAGGATGACGATAACGAATAGTAATATTATTAATGCCTCTACAATCAACACACATACGCGACGTACCATCCTTTTTCGGCAATAAAATGATAGGAAGAGCACAAGGACTAAGGGATTCACGTATATAACCTTTGTCGAGCAGTTCTTGTACTTGACGCATAATCTCCTTCGTCTCCTCTGGATTGGTACGGTATGGTGCACGGTTGGGTAATGATGCACTAGGAATTAAGTCAATTTGATGCTCAATCCCTCGAATAGGTGGTAATCCCGGTGGCACTTCTTGTGGAAAGACGTCAGCGAACTCCTGCAAAATGTTAGTGACAGCAGGAGGCAAAGAGGAAGGCACGTCCTCGAATGAAAATAATGCCTCTTTGCACACAATAGCATAGCAAACAGATTTGCTAAAATCTAAATCATCAATATCAGATTTTGTTGCAAGTAAACATGCACTTTTCAATTTAATTTCAGAAGCAACACTAGATGGTTTATTATTAGGCTGCATTTGTTGCTCAAATTCTTTTGCCACACTCTGATTTTCACTTTTCTTCTCCTGTTTTCCTTTATTAGCTCTATTAATATAATCATTCAAAATGGAATCAGGAGTCATATGAAGCAAAGTAATATTTTTATCCTTATGAACAAGAGTATACTGATTGTTTCTACCATGGTGTACAGAATTTTTATCAAATTGCCATGGTCTACCAAGTAATAAGGAACATGCTTGCATAGGTACCACATCACAATCAACATAATCAACATATGTAGAGATACTAAAATGCACACGAACAGCACGTGTTACCTTAACCTTGCCGCTGTTGTTGAACCATTGGATGTACTAAGGATGTGGATGTGGTCTTGTGGTGAGAGATAGCTTCTCCACCATCTCCATGCTATCCAAGTTATTGCAGCTCCCTCCTTCTATGATGACGCGAACAGAACATTCCTTCACAACTCCCTTTGTATGGAACAGATTATGCCTCTAATTTTGCTCAGCTTGTGCAACCTGCACACTCAAAACACGTTGAGCCACTAAACATTCATACCTGTCAGCATCTTCAGCAGCCATGTATTGCGTTTCATGATCAGAATCCTCTCCACCGTGTTCTTCATGTGTAATAAGTGCCAAAGTCTCCTCATCATAGTCACTAGCGGACTCATACCCACCATCCTCGGTAGAAATCATCACACGCTGAGATTGGCATTCTCTCGCAAAATGTCCTCTTCCCTTACAACGACGACAAATAATATCACTTGCGTGCCCTGTTGATGCCATGGAAGAAGAAGAGCTTTGCGCAGGTCCGACAGGTGTGCTCTTGGCAGATAGTGGTGGTTGTGCCTGCTTTCTTCACTTCCCGGACACCGTGTTCACTTCTCGGACTCCGCCGAGAAGAGACCATCATGGTAACATACACGGTTGATTCATTTTAATTAAGTTAAGGTTCAAGTTATCTACAACCGGACATTAAAAAATTCCCATCTGCCCATAACCACGGGCACGGCTTCCGAAAGTTCAAATCCCTGCAGGGGAGTCTCAACTTAGCCCATGACAAGCTCTCACGGTCAACGAAGGATATACCTTCTCCCGAGACATTCCGATCAGACTCGGCATCCCGGTTCTACAAGACAACTCCGACAATGGTAAAACAAGTCCAGCAACACCGCCCGCTATGCCGACAAATCCCGATAGGAGCTGCACATATCTCGTTCTCAGGGCACACCGGATAAGCTAAGCGTATGGGAGCCAACGTAACCCAAGTTGCAAAGGGACGGCCCCGCACGGTGCTCTAGGTTGGACCAACGCTTAGAGAAGCACTGGCCCGGGGGTTTAAAATAAAGATGACCCTTGAGTCTGCGAAACCCAAGGGAAAAAGGCTAGGTGGCAAATGGTAAAACCAAGGTTGGGCATTGCTGGAGGAGTTTTATTCAAGGCGGACTATCAAGGGGTTCCCATTATCACCCAACCGCGTAAGGAACGCAAAATCCGGGAACATAACACCGATATAACGGAAACTAGGGCGGCAAGAGTGGAACAAAACACTAGGCGAGAGGCCAAGCCTTCCACCCTTTACCAAGTATATAGATGCATTAAGATAACAAGGTAAAATAATGATATCCCAACAAGTAAACAATGTTCCAACAAGGAACGGTCTCCAAGCTTCACCTGCAACTAGCAATGCTATAAGAGGGGCTGAGCAAAGCGTAACATAGCCAATCAATGGTTTGCTAGGACATGGTTGGTTAGAGGTTTGACATGGCAATTTGGAGGCATGATAAGCAAGTAGTAGGCATCGTAGCATAGGCATAGCAAAAGAGCGAGCATCTAGCAAAGCAAAGATAGAAGTGATTTCGAGGGTATGATCATCTTGCCTGCAAAGTTGTCAGAGTTGACTGGATCCTCGAAAGCAAACTCAACGGGCTCCTTGTTAGCGAACTCATCTCCCGGCTCTACCCAAACAAGACAAACAAGCAAACGTAACACAATCAACCATGTGCAAACTCAAACAACATGATGCAACATGGTATGCTATGCGGGATGCGATATGTGATGCATATGCAAGATTTGACAAGGAATGAATGAACCTATCCTCAACTTGGAAATCCAAGTGTTCCATTGGAAAGGTGAGGTGATTTCGGTTGAAATCGATATAAGGAACACCGAAATCGGATACACGGTTTGGAAATGGCAAGCAATTCAAATATGGCACCGGTCTGCGATATACAGCAAGTAGCCATCTAAATGCAACAAGTTAAGCATGCTACAGCACCCAAACATGGCAGGGATCCATTCATGAATCTTAACAAAATATGAACACTGAGCTATGGCCAATTCATACATTAACAGGTTCAAACAAGCATGGAAAAAATGCAATTGATAAACTGATTTCAGACTTAGTGAAATTAACACTTGTCTGGAATTTCAGATCAGGTAGCACACTTTGGAGCATGAAAACTAGATGCTACAGGAACTTAACATGGCAAAGTAAAGCATGGCATGGAGCTACTCAAAGAGCTTAACAAAAGTTCCTTAGTGACCTTGAGCCAAAAGGGATCAGAAAATACAATTGCAAGCATGTGAACATGGCAAAAACATAAACAGATCACAGACTTGGTGAAAAACTGGAACATGCAAATCAGGTATCAAGTAGGCATGTTTACGAGCTCGATGCACTCACTACAGAGCAAGGCATGACATTCTAAGCATACATCCATCAAGAATACACATTATTCAAGCTAGACATGGCAAGAATAATAACATAGCATGCACGGATCAACTAGAACATCCTCGGCAAAATCGCTAACAAGTAGACAATCTGCCCAGATTCACGAAATAGCAAAAGTACAGCTCGATTGACTCAAGCTATGGTGCTCCACAATTGCAAACAAAGACATTGATGGATAGAGCACTACAAGATTAACAAATCATCCGTACTGATCATCCCTTAAAGAGGCACGGATCACTAGGAAACAACATGAACGTATGGCATATTGATAAAAACAGTCCAAGGACTTAGTGGAATTGCTAAGTCCCTGAAATCAGCATTAACAAATGCACCACTTTGCAAGCTTGTTCTATTCACCACACACATCAGAAAAATACATGGATAGCACCTTTGTAAAGAAGGCAAAGCATATGACAAAACACATGTAGAGCTCAGGGGCATATCATGCACACAATAATCATGGCAAAAATGACAAATAGCTATTTGGAGCAGCAGATCTGACAATTATCTCAAATAGCATTCTTCCAACAACATTTTGGGCATCAAGATGAACTCAAATGAAAATGATGCAATGAGATGAAATGATTTGCTCTCTGAGACGAACATTTTGATATGCTATATGCCCAAAACGGATCTACGGATACAAAGTTACGGCACGATGAGCATGGCAATATAATTAGGGTTAGGGACGAAAAAGTCAACCCCGAGATTTCGGATCTCAGATCCAAATCAGTATCTCGCCGGAGTTACTGTTCATGCGCGGAAACTAAGGACGCCGGAGCTTCGCCGGAGAAGAAGGAGACCGGCCGGAGGAGGTGCGGGCGTGGAGGAGGTGCTGCTCGGGGAACTTGCTGCGGCGGAGCGGCCACGACTCGTCGGCGGAGTGCGGCGCGGGAACCGGTGCGGCGGGCGGCGACTCGAGCTCGTCGGAGTTGGCGAAGCAGCGACCGGAGGTGGCCGGAGCCGAGCAAGGCGGCGGGGGGGCGTTCGGGTGCGGGGCGCGGGGCGGCGCCCGGATCTGGGCCGCCTGGCCCGGCCTTGGGCCCCGACGGGCCCGCGCGGGGTGGCGGCGCGGTTGAAGTGGGCGCGGGCGGCGGCGAGTGGGAAGGCGCCACGTGGTGGCGGCGGACGCAGTGGACACGTCTGGCGCCGGCGGACGTTGTCCGGCGCATGGAGGAAGAAGAGGGCTAAGGTTTCGGGAGAGGAAAACGAGAATTTCGGAGGGGTGCTATATATAGGCATAGGAGGAGCTAGGAGAGTCCAAATGAGGTGCGGTTTCAGCCACGCGATCGTGATCTAACGCTCTAGATGATGGAGAGGGTTTTGGTGGGTTTTGGGCCAAAATGGAGGGGTGTTGGGCTGCAACACACACGAGGCCTTTTCGGTCCCTCAGTTAACCGTTGGAGCATCAAACGAAGTCCAAATGGTACGAAACTTGACAGGCGGTCTACCGGTAGTAAACCAAGGCCGCTTGGCAAGTCTCGGTCCAATCTGGAAATGTTTAACCCCCACACAGGAAAGAAAGGTAGAAATGACCACCGGAGGAGAACGGAGCACCGGAATGCAAAACGGACAATGGGGAAAATGCTCGGATGCATGAGACGAGCACGTATGCAAATGCAATGCACATGATGACATGATAAGAGATGCATCACAATAACAACAACACACGGAGACAAAAACCCGAACCCGAGGAAATAAAATAACTTAACGCCGGAAACGGCAAGAGTTGGAGTACATATTAGGTAAAACATATCCGGGGTGTTACAACACTCCACCACTACGAAAGGATCTCGTCCCGAGATCTAGGACTGGAAGAACGCCGGGTACTCAGAACGGAGGTGATCCTCACGTTCCCAGATGGCTTCATGGTTGGAATGGTGTGACCACTTGACTTTGAGGAATTTGATTGACTTATTGCGAGTCTTGCGTTTAGTCTCTTCAAGAATAGCAACGGGGTGCTCACGATAAGAGAGATCTTCTTGGACATCAATGTCTTCGAAGTTGAAGGTGTGGTCAGGAGTCTTGAAGCACTTGCGGAGCTGAGAAACATGGAACACGTCATGCACATTTGCAAAGTTTGAAGGAACCTCGAGTTGATAGGCGAGATTGCCTCTCTTGCTGACGATCTTGAAGGTCCCATGTATCTAGGGGCAAGCTTCCCTTTGATACCGAAACGATGAGTGCCTTTCATTGGAGAGACGCAGAGGTAAACATGATCTCCGATCTCCAAAGCCAAATCACGGTGCTTATTATCATAGTAGCTCTTCTGGCGCAATTGCGCTGCTTTGAGGTTATCTCGAATGACTTTACACATTTCCTCTGCCTTTGTGATTAAGTCATTTCCAAGAAGTTGACGTTCACCGGTTTCAGACCAGTTGAGAGGGGTACGGCACTTCCTGGCATACAGAATTTCGAATGGGGCCTTACCCGAACTTGCTTGAAAAATGTTATTGTAGGAGAATTCAGCATATGGAAGACAATCATCCCACTTCATGCTGAAGGACATCACACAAGCCCTGAGCATATCTTCAAGAATCTGATTGACACGCTCGAGTTGACCGCTAGTTTGAGGATGGAAAGCTGTGCTGAAGCGGATGTTGGTACCCATGGCCTTCTGAAAAGAATCCCAAAACTTGGAGGTAAAGATGCTACAATGGTCTGAAGAGATCACCTGTGGAATACCGTGAAGCGAGACAACTCGAGAGGTATAGAGCTCCGCCAATTCAGCTGCAGTGATAGACTCTTTGATAGGCAGAAAGTGAGCCACTTTAGTGAGTTTGTCGATGACAATGAATATAGCATCATTGCCATGCTTGTACTTTGGAAACCCAGTCAGGAAGTCCATCTCAATGTGGTCAAACTTCCATTCTGGAATGGCAAGAGGTTGGAGGAGACCAGCTGGCCTTTGGTGTTCTGCCTTCACTCTTCTGCAGACATCACACTCATTCACGAACTGAGCAATCTCGCGTTTCATTCGAGTCCACCAATAAGCCTGCTTGAGGTCCTGATACATCTTCGTACTCCTAGGGTGGATGGAGAGGAGTGAATTGTGAGCCTCATTCATGATCACTTTACGAAGGTCACCTTTAGGCACAACAATACGATCCTCGAAGAAGAGAGTATCCTTGTCATCAAGGCGGTAGCACTTGTACTTGGGTTGACTATTGGCAATCCCAATCTTCACTTTCTTCACCATAGCATCAAGAAGCTGAGCCTGACGAATCTGCTCTTCCAAGGTAGGAGACACATGAAGGTTGGCGATGAAACCTTGAGGAACAACTTGCAGATTAAGTTTGCGGAAAGCTTCACAAAGCTCGGGTTGATAAGGCTTGAGAATCAGACTATTGCAATAAGCCTTCCTGCTCAATGCGTCAGCAATCACGTTGGCCTTGCCTGGAGTATACTCGATACTCGGATTATACTCTTGAATCATTTCGAGCCATCGAGTCTGCCTGAGGTTGAGATTAGGCTGAGTGAAGATGTACTTGAGACTCTTGTGGTCAGTGAAGATGTCCACTTTTCTTCCCAATAAGAGATGTCTCCAAGTCAAAAGAGCATGCACAACTGCCGCCAACTCGAGGTCATGAGTGGGGTAGTTCTTCTCGTTGGGCTTTAACTGGCGAGAGGTATAAGCCAAAACTTTCTTCTCTTGCATCAACACTGCACCCAGACCTTGGAGAGAGGCATCGCAAAAGACCTCGAACGGTTTGGATTCATCAGGAGGAGTCAGAACTGGAGCAGTGACCAATTTCTCTTTCAAAGTGTTGAAAGCAATGTCACACTCCGTAGACCAAACGTACTTGGTGTGCTTCTGGATAAGATTTGAAAGAGGCTTTGCGATCTTTGAAAAGTTCTCAACGAACCTTCGACAGTAGCTTGCGAGACTGAGGAAGCTACGGAGTTGCTTCACGTTCTGAGGTGGTTCCCAATTCACAATTGTAGACACCTTCTCAGGATTCACCGCAATGCCCTTGGCAGAGATGATATGCCCAAGATAAAGAACCTCATCGAGCCAAAACTCGCCACTTTGAGAACTTGGCGTAGAACTGGTGTTCCCTGAGCTTATTGAGTACCAAACGCAAGTGCTTGGCATGATCTTCCTTGTTCTTCAAAAAGACCAGAATGTCGTCGAGATAGACCAAAACAAAGTCATTGGTGTAGGCATTGAAGATGAAGTTCATCATGCGAGAGAAAGTCGGAGGATCGTTGACGAGGCCAAAAGACATGACAGTGTATTCATAAGAACCATAGCTTGTCCTGAAAGCCGTCTTGGGAATATCTTGCTCACGGATTCGAATCTGATGATAACCCATATGGAGATCAAGCTTGGAGAATACTTGGGCACCTTTGAGTTGTTCGAACAGCTCATTGATGTTGGGAAGTGGGTATTTGTTCTTGATAGTCTTCTTGTTCAATGGACGGTAGTCAACACAAAGTCAGTCCGTTCCATCCTTCTTTTTTCACAAAAAGAACACCACAGCCGCACGGAGAGGAACTAGGTCGGATGAGACCCATTCGCTCTTGAATATCGAGTTGCTTCTTCTGCTCCTTCAACTCTTCAGGTCCGAGCTTGTAGGGATGCTTGCAAATTGGTTCCATGCCAGGCTCAACATCGATGACGAATTCAACTGGCCGGTGCGGAGGCATTCCTGGAAGCTCTTCTGGAAAGACGTTTTGATATTCGCAAACCACTGGAATTTGCGAGATGGCATCCAGTTCACCCTTCTCATTGAGAGAAAACAACTGGATTGTATCATCATTAGCGGCAAAGACAATTACATCCTCAGACGAATGAGTCAATTGAATCTGCCTGGTAGGACAATCAAGATGAGCCTTGTGCTTGGAAAGCCAATCCATTCCGAGAATAAGATCAATATCCGAGTTACCAAGGACCATTGGAGAAGCCAGAAACTTGAAATCACCCATCATGATAGAAACATCCGGGACTATTGAAGTAGCCCTCATAGACTTAGCTGGAGAAACCACTCCCATAGGTTTACCCAACATTTGCGAAACGAAGTCATGCTTGGAAACAAATGATCTTGACATGAAACAATGCGATGCACCAGTGTCAAAAAGAACTTTTGTGGGAAAAGAATTAACTGGAAAGTTACCCATGATGACATCTGATGAGTCCTCTGCCTGAGCTGCATTTAGCAAGTTGACCTTGGCATGCTTGGGGTTATGCTTGACCACAGTTGTACTTGCCGATCTCACAGGAGGAGGAGGAGGGAGACGCCTCTGATTGAAGCATTTGTTGGCATACTGACCCTTCTGTTGGCACTTGTTGCACGTGACCTCTGAAAGTGGACGGTGATACGGAGCACTCGATCTTGGAGCTTGAGACGAAGTGTTGTTCTGAAAGCCAGGGTTGGGTGGGTGGGAAGATCCACTGCCACCTTTGCTCTTCTGATACAGCTGGCGGAACGGAGGAGGAGGAAGCCAATACTTCTGCTGCTTGTCCACTTGAGTAGAGGAAGAAGGAGTAGCATCTCTGACTCGCTTCTTGGAAGCATCACACCTCAGTTGAGCAGCCTCTTGCTTCATTGCCATGTTGTAGAACTCATCGTACCTCAAGGGCTCAAAGAGAACAAGAGCTAGCTAGATTTCTTCTTTGAGACTACCCCTGAACTGGTATATCATGCTCTTCTCATCAGGGACATCCTGCTTAGCAAAGCGGGCGAGCTTCTGAAACAACTTGTTGTAGTCATAGACAGACATAGAGCCTTGCTTCAGGTTGCGGAATTCCTCATGCTCTGAGGAATATGATGAGCTCTGAAGTCTTGACGGAATTCATCCCAGGTAATCACACGGCCTCCTCTGGAATCCTTGTACTGCTGGAACCATTCTGTAGCTTGGTCTTTGAGTTGGAAGGAAGCGAACTTGACAAAGTCCTCAGGCCTGACGTTACTGCACTCGAAATGCTTGCATAAGTCCACGAGCCAATCGTCAGCATCAGTTGCCTCAACACAATTGCTGAGAGTATTTGGCTGGTTAGCAAGGAACTGGTTGAGTGTAGCAAAGTGATTCTGATTGTTTCCTTGGTTGCCTTGGTTCACTTGATTGCGCTCTTGAAGAATTTGCATGATCAACTGCGTGTTTGCATTGGTAGCAGCCATCACAGCTTGCCATGCGTTCGGAGGAGGGGGAGGTGGTGGCGGATCCTGATTCCGATTCTGATTGCTGCTCTTAGCGGGAGCCATCCTGAAGAGGGTGACATCCGTTAGCACATTGACAGATAAAATGTAGCTGAATCAAGAGGGTTGAAATTGCAACATATAGTCTTCACATCCGAACATAAGAACGAATGCATTCCACTTGAAATGGTCACATATCCATAAATTGAGAAGCCACTTAGAATTTAGGTAGAGGAATAAATCAACAAGGTATGGATAAAGAACGAGTACTCAGTAAGAAATACCAATGTCAAACCAAATATCCGTGGAAGAAGAACTAGAGCTACAAGAATTCCCACCTATGAAACTCCCGAACCTTTCCGGTTATGCAATCAGGTGTTGGGGATACAGGGGAAGCATAATATCTCACCCAAATCTATCAAATCCTACATCTAGATGTATCCATCCTTCAACACATATCCGAGAAAAACTTCGGAAACCATCTACCTCAACCTTCGAAAAGCATCCGTTATACAAGTTATGGCAATACTCCCGAACTTCCGCCCCAGTACTGGGTGGCGTCAAGGTTATCTCACCAGCAACTTCATAAAAGAGATTTTCGATGTCGGCGTACTAAACTCAGGTATTCCAGAACTGCAACGATAAAATTGTGACGACAACACTTGGGAGCTCAACTCCCCGGGACACTGCCACAACCCCTAAATGACAGGAGGCACCAAGAACAATGTTCTCATCACAAATCCATCGGAACGATTCCAAGATACCCGCGTGATCCTAAATTTTTTTTTAGTGAAATTTGAGAAGAGAAGAGTCAAAACTCTATGTCAGGATGCCTTACCAGAGCGATGAAGGGACTCGGGAGTAAAAATAATTCCTAAACTCTTCGATATATAATTCCTAAATGACTCAAAACATTTTTCTAGACTCAACAATGGCTGCTAAAAACGATCAAGCAGTGGGGGCTCCTAAGGTCGGGGAAGGCTCTGATTACCAACTTGTAACGCCCTCGATGCGGCTATATCTCCTACGTGTCGAACCACGACTTAGAGGCATAACAGCATTGCAAGCAATGTCGCAAGTAAGGCAATCTTCACAACATCCCATGTAATATAAATAATAAAAGGGGAAGGTACATAGTTGGCTTACACTCGCCACGTCAAACAAAGTACATAAATATCATTACATCATCCAATCACTCATGGCCCGACTACGGTGCCAAAATAAAAGATCAACCCAACATGCGACACGGTCCCGATCGCCCCAACTGGGCACCACTACTGATCATCGGGGAAAGACACATAGTAACGGCGTGAGTCCTCGTCGAACTCCCACTTGAGCTCAAGCGCGTCATCTGGAACGGAGTCATTAGGCCCTGCATATGGTTTGGAAGTAATCTGTGAGCCACAGGGACTTAGCAATCTCGCACCCTCGTGATCAAGACTATTTAAGATTATAGGTAAGGCAAGGTAAATATGTGGAGCTGCAGCAAGAGAGTAGCATATATGGTGGCTAACCTGTTCGCAAAACAGAGCGAGAAGAGAAGGCAAAGCGCGAACGAAGAACTAGAGAACATCCTGCGACAAGCATTACTCCAACACCGTGTTCACATCCCGGACTCCGCCGAGAAGAGACCATCACGGTAACACATACAGTTGATTCATTTTAATTAAGTTAAGGTTCAAGTTATCTACAACCGGACATTAACAAATTCCCATCTGCCCATAACCACGGGCACGGCTTTCGAAAGTTCAAATCCCTGCAGGGGAGTCCCAACTTAGCCCATGACAAGCTCTCAAGGTCAACGAAGGATATACCTTCTCCTGAGACATTCCGATCAGACTCGACATCCCGGTTCTACAAGACAACTCTGACAATGGTAAAACAAGTCCAGCAACACTGCCTGCCGTGCCGACAAATCCCGATAGGAGCTGCACATATCTCATTCTCAGGGCACACTAGATAAGCTAAGCATACGGGAGCCAACGTAAACCAAGTTGCCAAGGGACGGCCCCGCACGGTGCTCTAGGTTGGACCAACGCTTAGAGAAGCACTGGCCCGGGGGTTTAAAATAACGATGACCCTTGAGTCCGCGAAACCCAAGGGAAAAAGGCTAGGTGGAAAGTGGTAAAACCAAGGTTGGGCATTGCTGGAGGAGTTTTATTCAAGGCGGACTGTCAAGGGGTTCCCATTATCACCCAACCGCGTAAGGAACACAAAATCCGGGAACATAACACCGATATAACGGAAACTAGGGTGGCAAGAGTGGAACAAAACACTAGGCGAGAGGCTGAGCCTTCCACCCTTTACAAAGTATATAGATGCATTAAGATAACAAGGTGAAATAATGATATCCCAGCAAGTAAACAATGTTCCAACAAGGAACGGTCTCCAAGCTTCACCTGTAACTATCAACGCTATAAGAGGGGCTGAGCAAAGCGGTAACATAGCTAATCAACGGTTTGCTAGGACATGGTGGGTTAGAGGTTTGACATGGCAATTTGGGAGGCATGATAAGCAACTGGTAGGCATCGTAGCATAGGCATAGCAAAAGAGCGAGCATCTAGCAAAGCAAAGATAGAAGTGATTTCGAGGGTATGATCATCTTGCCTGCAAAGTTGTCAGAGTTGACTGGATCCTTGAAAGCAAACTCAACGGGCTCCTCGTTAGCGAACTCGTCTCCTGGCTCTACCCAAACAAGACAAACAAGCAAACGGAACACAATCAACCACGTGCAAACTCAAACAACATGATGCAACATGGTATGCTATGCGGGATGCGATATGTGATGCATATGCAAGATTTGACAAGGAATGAATGAACCTGGCCTCAACTTGGAAATCCAAGTGTGCCACTGGAAAGGTGAGGTGATTTCGGTTGAAATCGATATAAGGAACACCGGAATCGGAGGCACGGTTTGGAAATGGCAAGCAATTCAAATATGGCACCGGTCTATGATATACAAGTAGCCATCTAAATGCAACAAGTTAAGCATGCTGCAGCACCCAAACATGGCAACAAAATACATGGCAGGGATCCATTCATGAAGCTTAACAAAAGATGAACACTGAGCTACGGCCAATTCATCCATTAACAGGTTCAAACAAGCATGGCAAAAATGTAATTGATAAACTGATTTTAGACAGTGAAATTAACATTTGTCTGGAATTTCAGATCAGGTAGCACACTTTGGAGCAAGAAAACTAGATGCTGCAGGAAATTAACCTGGCAAAGTAAAGCATGGCATGGAGCTACTCAAAGAGCTTAACAAAAGTCCCTTAGTGACCTTGAGCCAAAATGGATCAGAAAATACAATTGCAAGCATGTGAACATGGCAAAAACATAAACAGATCACAGACCAAGTGAAAAACTGGAATATGCAAATCAGATATCAAGTAGGCATGTTTACGAGCTCGATGCACTCACTATAGAGCAAGGCATGACAATCTAAGCATACATCCATCAAGAATACACATTATGCAAGCTATACATGGCAAGAACAATAACATAGCATGCACGGATCAACTACAACATCCTCGGTAAAATCGTTAACAAGTAGACAATCTGCCCAGATTCACAAAATAGCAAAAGTAGAGCTCGATTGACTCAATCTATGTTGCTCCACAATTGCAAACAAAGACATGGATGGATAGAGCACTATAATATTAACAAATCATCCTTACTGATCATCCTCAAAAGAGGCACGGATCACTAGGAAACAATATGAACATATGGCATATTGATAAAAATAGTCCAAGGACTTAGTGGAATTGCTAAGTCCCTGAAATCAGCATTAACAAATGCACCACTTTGCAAGCTTGTTCTAGTCACCACACACATCACAAAAATACATGGATAGCACCTTTGGAAAGAAGGCAAAGCATATGACAAAACACATGTAGAGATCGGGGGCATATCATGCACACAATAATCATGGCAAAAATGACAAATAGCTATTTGGAGCAGCAGATCTGACAATTATCTCAAATAGCATTCTTCCAACAGCATTTCGGGCATCAAGATTAACTCAAATGAAAATGATGCAATGAGATGAAATGATGTGCTCTCTGAGTCGAACATTTTGATATGCTATATGCCCAAAACGGATCTACGGATACAAAGTTACGGCACGATGAACATGGCAATATAATTAGGGTTAGGGACGAAAAAGTCAACCCCGAGATTTCGGATCTCAGATCCAGATCGGGATCTCGCCGGAGTTATTGTTCATGCACGGAAACCGAGGACGCCGGAGCTTCGCCGGAGAAGAAGGAGACCGGCCGGAGGAGGTGTGGGCGTGGAGGAGGAGGTGCTGGCCGGGGAACTTACCGCGGCGGATCGGCGACGACTCGTCGGCGGCGTGCGGCGCGGGAACCGGTGCGGCGGGCGGCGACTCGAGATCGCCGGAGTTGGCAACGCGGTGACCGGAGGTGGCCGGAGCCGAGCAAGGCGGCGGCGGGGCGTTCGGGTGCGGGGCGCGGGGCGGCGCCCGCGCGGGGTGGCAGCGCGGTTGAAGTGGGCGCGGGAGGCGGCGAGTGGGAAGGTGCCACGTGGCGGCGGCGGACGCAGTGGACACGTCTGGCACCGGCGGACGTTGTCCGGCGCACGGAGGAAGAAGAGGACTTGGGTTTCGGGAGAGGAAAACGAGAATTTCGGAGGGGGGCTATATATAGGCATAGGAGGAGCTAGGAGAGTCCAAATGAGGTGCGGTTTCGGCCACGCGATCGTGATCGAACGCTCTAGACGATGGAGAGGGTTTTGGTGGGTTTTGGGCCAAAATGGAGGGGTGTTGGGCTGCAACACAAACGAGGCCTTTTCGGTCCATCAGTTAACCGTTGGAGCATCAGACAAAGTCCAAATGGTACGAAACTTGACAGGTGGTCTACCGGTAGTAAACCAAGGCCGCTTGGCAAGTCTCGGTCCAATCCGGTAATGTTTAACCCCCACACACGAAAGAAAGGTAGAAATGACCACCGGAGGAGAACGGAGCGCCGGAATGCAAAACGGATAACGGGGAAAATGCTCGGATGCATGAGACGAGCACGTATGCAAATGCAATGCACATGATGACATGATAAGAGATGCATGACAATAACAACAACACACGGAGACAAAAACCCGAGCCCGAGGAAATAAAATAATTTCACGCCGGAAACAGCAAGAGTTGGAGTACATATTAGGTAAAACATATCCGGGGTGTTACAGTAGTTCAGTTTCTAACTCCCAAGTAAGATATATATCAGGAACATATCTACCCTCAAATGGTGAAATATTCAATTTTAGTTTTGGAAGATGGTCATGTACCTCAGGTGGTGGTGCAGCCCTACCGTTGCGATGATATGCATGAGGACGACCTGGTGGTGGTGGTGCTGGTGGTTGCACGTAGTTCTGATTTTGGTCAACCTCATCCTCGTAATGGTCCTCCACCTCTGCAGTAGCAGCAGAAGCGACAGAAGCATCAACAGCAGCACCAGAATTTTGCCCAGGGTTAATGGGAATGCGCTGTGCTCGTCCCACTTGATTTGGAAAGCGACGTTGTTGTTGTTGTTGTAGAGGTGCGTTAGGGGCAGCCGTGGTGGTGGTGGAAGATGCACGAGCAATTCATTAAACCTATTATCGAGCTTTGTTTCGAACGTCTCCATGCCATCTATCTTCTCCATGGCCTCTTCAAATCTTTTTAGCACATCTTGCACCTGTCCACTCATCATTTGCTGAAATTTATCATGCAACTCCTTATTCGTCAGGTTCTCCCAGTCAGTCTCGTCGGCTTGTGATCCTGCCATGGTTAGCAGCAATAGAAACACACAAGAATATGATCCTACACACTGCTAACAAGAGGTGGTGGTGGACGTCACAAATCCGTCAAGCAAATCTCAAATTCTTACCAGTTCTTACCCAGCAGCAGGCGGTGATCGGCAACCGTCGTAGTCAAAACTCTGAAAGCTTGGATAGAGCGATTACCAGGGAGAGTCAAACGCACGAGTAGATGTATGTGGAGCTGGGAAGGCTTATAATATGGTAGCAAAAAGGGTCAGCAATAATCAATTCAGAGATGCAAAGTTGAATAAATGCTCAACGACGGTACTGTGCTGGTCCTAGGGTAGACCGTGCTAGAGACGCGAGCCTAGAACACTAACAAAATCATGGCGCTGCACGTAAACAAGGTAAAAGCACTCTCTGGAACTTTTTTTTTCGCTCTTTTTTTGCGCTCCTCTTTTTTTTGCGAAAAATCACTATAATGGCGAGGGGCTCCAAACTCTTCCCTCGTCAAACTGATAGGATGGGCACGAATTTTTTTCACTTTTTTTTCGGAAATCAAGGCAGCGAAGACGAAAAAGTGCGACAAAAAATCAGTATGATGGCACGTGGCTCAAAAGACTCAGAAAAGCCTAAAAATAGGATAGGGAAAAAACATTATTTCCTGTGAAAATTTTGGCCTAAAAACTGCCCGGGGGTCTCCAGACTTTTTTTTCGAGACTTACTCAGGCAAGGAAACACGAATCAGAAATTAGGCGGACTTCGAAAACAAACCTAATATGAAAGGAACTAGAATTGGTAGTGGATATATGATGGTAGGATATGGCAGCGGTGGTGGTATATGGATACGGATTGGTGGTGGTATATGGATACGGATTGGTGATGGTATATGGAGACGGATTGGTGGTGGTATATGGATACGGATCGATGGCGGATAAGCGGTGGTGGTAGATGGCAGGAGCGATGATGATGGTGCGGCGGCGGCGTGACAACTTATGACCAGAACTCGAAACTCTAAAAGATTTGACTCTAAGACCATCAACTAGACACGACGATGCAACCACAAATTCAACAAAGCAAAAAACTGAAAAGACTATGCAAAGGCTCAGATTGGTTCGGATATGATGAACTAACCCTAAATTTTTTTTGGCTTTTTTTCGTGGACTGTAGGTATGAAGAATAGACTTGATCTAAACTATGAAAAACTGGAAAATCTCACCGAGCAACCTGAAAATCTGATACCACTTGATAGAGGAAAAGGTGTCCCGATGTTTCGATGAGATGGTGGCTATCATTTCTGTGGGAGTCGACCTTCACGATCCGACTACGAACAAGCGAGACGTCCCGTCTTAGCAATCGCTAAACCAACTTCCGAGGGGTTATTGATCACGCCGGAGCACGATCAACCTGACCACGAGGGTCTGTTTCCTGCAAGCAAACGAAGAACAAGCAAGAAACTAGGATTGCAATCTGGATATTGCGAATATAAGATGAAAGCTTTATTGATCAAGGTGGGGTTCTGTGACGTCTTGATCTGGTTGCTGGACACAAACGAAGTACGAGAAGTTGCAGCTATGGCGAACTTTTAATCTAAACAAAACCCAAAGTCTAAACAACGCCCTAAGGGCTGTATATATGGAGGAAGAGGGGGGAATTTCATGGTCCTTGGAAGAGGTCTCCGAAACCAACCCTAACTCTTGTTTCCACACACATACGGACTCTAAAAACAGCCTATACTTAAGTATTTCAAAAATACATGGGCCTGGCCCAATAATAAGGTGACGCAGCACCTAAAATAGCCTCCAGACGAAATTTATGATGTGGCATCTTGTATATTTCGTCCAAGGCTTCATGCACTCCTTATGGTGGCTTCAAAGTCCTGAAATCATCACTTGTAACTCCGTTCTGGATCCCCTTGCGCATGCCATCATCTCCATGCTTGAAGTTGTTCCAAGGTTCATCTTTCTTGTCCAAGCTAGGCCCTTCATTTGTAAGCAAGACAAATGTATCCAATTTAGGCAGCATCATATTCTCATGAACATTAGAATCGTTACCAAGAAATGAAAGTACCTGATAATTCAATTGGCATGCGCGAGCTCTAGTAATTGGTCCAGTATGTATAGCAGCAGGGGCTGTGGGTGTAACAATGGTATTGATGTCCTCATCACGGGGGCTACTATCGGCGTTCTAGGAACGGGGGTCCCCAGACTTTCCTACCTGCAGCCCACGACGTGGCTCTGCAAGAAGGCCCGTACGACCCATCTTCACCAATAAGCATTCAATACCCTCACGAGGGGCCAAGCCTCGCGAGGCGGACGACACAAGACCTCCTCAAGAGCGGCCTCACCAGGCTGGCTTGCGAGGGGCGGAGAGATCAAGGCCAGGCAAACCTCGTGAGGTTCCAATGACGTGAGCCATGACGATCGAGACCAGGCGGGCGCCAGGTGGGCGCCAGCGCGCACAGTGTCCTTATTTCCTCTTTGGTGATAAGGAGGCAAGCGCAGGCGAGGATTACCGAGGCATCTAGCAAAGGTTCCCATATCGGTGCAACAAGACCAAGACCAGCAGGACGGCAAGAAGGAGGTCACCGTGGAGCCCAGGACGGCGTCACCACTAGAGCCTTTGGCAGGCGAAGACCACCTTTTGTCAGGATAACTTGTACCAGTTGTCTCCCTTCGAATTTGGCCGCTGTTGGCTCCCATCCCACTCAATATTTTGGGAGAGGACCAGGGCCTCTATAAATAGGACTAGCCACCACCATAGCTGGGGGGAGAACGGATCCAGAGCCATCTCATCCCAGGCTAGATCATCATCAACCACACAAACTCACCAAGAACAAGAACACCTCTCCTCGCGAGGCCGTTCTTCCCCTTGTAACCGTTCATCCTCAGCCCAAGAGGCAATCCACCACACCACACTAGAGTAGGGTATTACACCACAACGGTGGCCCGAACCAGTATAAATCTTGTGTCTCTTGTGTTGCGAGTTCGACGAGTTAGCTTTAGAGATCGTGGCGAGGTTGAGGGCGTGAGTTGGTAGGGGGAGAGATCTTCGCACGCACCCCAGTGTTCAAACCTTAAGGGTTTTGCCGGAACCCAAAATCCGACAATGACTGTGGGACGGGGGCTATTGCCAATCGAGTGGACTCTATGTTAGTCACGGCTAGGGCAAGGTAGTGATAGGGTGCTTACCCCGGGTACTTGAGGTACAGCGGGTCGTGGATGACACGAAAGCTTCCCGGATCTTGTGGGTAAAGTGTGCAACCTCTGCAGAGTGTCAAACTATTCAAATAGCCATTTCCAAGGTCAAGGACAATTGGGTGGTGCTGCTTAGACTATGTCCATATGTTTCTAACAAACAACACGGCTTAGTAATCTTGTTGATATGATTCATGAGGAAGTCACGATGAGCTTGAGCATGAGTTGTTCATAACTCTTTCTCGATGTTGATGTCTGTAACCTCCTGATACTTGTTGCAGACGCATTCAAGTCCTTCATAAATGATGATCATACTTGCATGAGAAAAACTAGATTTCCGCAAAAATGCCAATTTAGCAGTAGAGCGTTGCATAATTATTATGTTATCACTCTTGGGTTGCTAGCGAGTACATTCAAACGTACTCACTGGCTTGTCCCTGGATATTTACTTGGCCAGGCTTGAAAGAACATGAATACGATGAAGTGTTCTTTGGTGATAATCATGCGAGCTAGGACGCTTTCCCAGTCAGAATGCCTGTAGGGTTAAGGCAGATGTCATGGGTCCAAGTTGTCGGCAAAGATTTCCACCGCGATGCTATGCTCAAGACTTGACCATAATGGTCCTACTTGTGTTAAATGGTATGTATGGATGTAAGACTCTCGTTATTCAGCTTTTGTGTGTTCAGTGAGCATTGATCTCTTGGATCACAGTACACGTGCATTCGGTGATCACGACTTATGACTCGGGGTCCCCACAGAGCTGGTATCAGAGCCATCCTGACTTTAGGAAGCCTTTGTTAGCATGGTCGTTAGTTAGGGTAGGACTATTTTCAAAACTATTACTAATTTGCAAAAAACTATGTATACTTCTCTTCCCCTTCTCAGTTTTTCAAAAACTAAGATATACTTTCCTTATTGATCTCTTCCCCTTCAAACTTTTAACTGGTCGCTAGAATCCTTATGCCCCTGACCACGAGATTCCTTGTAATCCTCGTAGATAATCTAGAGGGAAGACGCCTTGCCAGACACTCACCCACCTCTTCTTAACACAAGATTGGCGACACCACAGCAAGACGATGCCAACAGAAGATACGCCCTCGAGGAATGAGGACATGAATACCCAGAGGATAGTGACACCTTTGAATTTGCCCCAGCATGATGCAACCTTGGCCTCCGATGATCAAGGCATAGGATATGCAAGATCATGATATACATCGCTAGTGGAGTAACGATGTCCTTATCATTGTTGTGTTGACAACCACCAGTGGATGAGAACATCGCCATTTGGTCCGCCTGAGCAGGAAAAGTGGTTCTCGGCATCCCCCACTCTCGTTGACGGTACTGTCAAAAGTGTGTCCGGCAGATTGGACCTCTACTATGCCTTGTTAGTGTCATTACATAATGGATTGCTTACCTGGTACCCTCGACGCCTTAGAAGGCAAATGGAATCGTCATGATTAAGAAGACCAAGTCAATGCCTGCTATGAGGAGCCACCTTCACCCCATCACTTCAACAGGCGAGAAGTTGTAGAAGATTCTTCAAGACTAACCCAGATTGTTTCATCAAACAACTACAAGAGACATAGCAACACCTGAGGAAAACCCAGAAGACTGCACGGGGCATGGAGCAAAGCACGACTACTAAGTCTGAGAACCCCTAGGGTAGGATGAGTCGTGTACCCCCTATGCACGGTCGAGTTCGTGTGATGGTTTGAATAGAACCATGATTGTGTGTTGCTTGTTTTTATTTGTTTGTGTTTTGATATAAGTCGCCATTTTGCCATGGGCAGCATGTATGCGACTATATCACCTATCTTATCTTAATGAATGTGTGTGTGGCCTTTACGACACTTGTTTGTTTGCACTTGCACTATAGAACCCCCTTTAGGCATCCCCCATCTATGCTACTTTTCCCTCTCATCTCTTTCATCAACTGAAGACCGGCAAGACAACATACACCAAGGGTTCTACTTTGGAACCAAGTAGCACTGAGGACTTTTGCTACAGCCTCCTCAACCAAGTGCAACAATGTAGAGTTATGTTTAACCCTCTAGACTGGAAACCCATCCCTAGACCCTTCGAGACTCCACGCGATACCCCAGCTCGAATCCTTAACCCTGAGCTTAACCTGTAAATTGCAAGAGAACCTGTTAAGCTTCAGTAACCATTGCTCATCACTGGGCTCATTATGGAACTAGTGGACGTAGTGAACAAGAACCTTATCATCTTAAGATAGCACCAAAACTAGCGATGCCTGATAAGTCTCCGTCGTATCTACTTTTCCAAACACTTTTGCCCTTGTTTTGGACTCTAACTTGCATGATTTGAATGGAACTAACTCGGATTGACGCTGTTTTCAGCAGAATTGCCATGGTCTTATTTTTGTGCAAAAATAAAAGTTCTTGGAATGACCTGAAAATCAATGGAGATAATTTTTGGAATATATAAAAAATATTGGTGAAAGAATCAAGGCCAGGGGCCCACACCCTGTCCACGAGGGTGGGGGGCGCGCCTACCCCCCTGTGCGCGCCCCCTGCCTCGTGGGCCCCCTGGTGCTCCTCCGACCTCAACTCCAACTCTATATATTTGTGTTCGGGGAGAAAACAATCAGGGAGAAAGATTCATCGCGTTTTATGATATGGAGCAGCCACCAAGCCCTAAACTCTATCAGGAGGGCTGATCCGGAGTCCGTTCGGGGCTCCGGAGAGGGGAATCAGTCCCCATCGTCATCATCAACCTTCCTCCATCACCAATTCCATGATCCTCACCACCGTGCGTGAGTAATTCCATCATAGGCTTGCCGGACGGTGATGGGTTGGATGATATTTATCATGTAATCAAGTTAGTTTTGTTAGGGTTTGATCCCTAGTATCCACTATGTTCTGAGATTGATGTTTCTATGAATTTGCTATGCTTAATGCTTGTCACTAGGGCCCGAGTTCCATGATTTCAGATCTGAACCTATTATGTTTTCATGAATATATGTGAGTTCTTGATCCTATCTTGCAAGTCTATTGTCACCTATTATGTGTTATGATCCGTTAACCCCAAAGTGACAATAATCAGGATACTTACCGGTGATGACCGTAGTTTGAGGAGTTCATGTATTCACTATGTGTTAATGTTTTGGTCCGGTACTCTATTAAAAGGAGGCCTTCATATCCCTTAGTTTCCAATAGGACCTCGCTACCACGGACGGGTAGGACAAAAGATGTCATGCAAGTTATTTTCCATAAGCACGTATGACTATATTAAGAATACATGCTTACATTACATTGATGAACTGGAGCTAGTTCTGTGTCACCCTATGTTATAACTATTGCATGAGGAATCACATCTGACATAATTATCCATCACTAATCCTTTGGCCACGAGCTTTTCATATATTGATCTTCGCTTATTTACTTTTTTGTTGCTACTATTACAATCACTATAAAACCAAATATATTACTTTTGCTACCGTTACCACTACTATCATATTACTTTGCTACTAAATACTTGCTGCAGATATTAAGTTTCCAGGTGTGGTTGAATTGACAACTCAGCTGCTAATACTTGAGAATATTCTTTAGCTCCCCTTGTGTCGAATCAATAAATTTGGGTTGAATACACTACCCTCGAAAACTGTTGTGATCCCCTATACTTGTGGGTTATCAAGACTATTTTCTCGCGCCGTTGTCGGGGAGCATAGCTCTATTCTTTGAGTCACTTGGGATTTATATCTGCTAATCACTATGAAGAACTTGAAAGATAAAAGAACCAAGATTTTTTCCTCAACTACGAGGGGAGGTAAGGAACTGCCATCTAGCTCTGCACTTGATTCACCTTCTGTTTTGAGTAAACTTGTGACACCTACACTTTCTGTTCATTCTGATATGTCACATGTCATTGATGATGCTACTTCTGCTTTGCATGATACTTATGATGAAACTACTTCTATGCTTTATAATACTGTGCCACTAGGTGAATTTCTTGATGAACAACTTGTTAGGGTTAGAGAGAATGAAATTATTGAAACTGATAATATTGATGAAAGTGATGATGAAGATTCCCCCCTAGATATGAATTGCCTGTTGTGCCTGAGGGTTATGTTATGGATGAAGAAACAGCTAGACTTTTTAGCTTGCAATGATGGATCTGATTTTAAGAAATTATCAGCTAAGCTTAAAGAAAAGTCTTTGAATGCTAGAATGAAATATGACCCTGCTTTTGCCACTTCACCTATCTTTATTACTAATAAGGATTATGATTCCTCTATTGATCCTGAGTTAATTACTATGGTTGAATCTGATCCTTTCTATGGCTATGAATCTGATCCTTACTAAATTAAATGATATAGGCACCCTATTCACTAATGATGAGAAAACTCGCTATTACTCTATCCTTAAGTTGTTTCCGTTCTCATTAAAGGGTGATGCTAAAAAATGGTTTAATTCTCTTGATCTTGGTTGTGTGCGTAGTCCCTAGGATATGATTTATTACTTCTCTCCTGAATATTTCTCCGCTCATAAGAAACAAGCTGCCTTAAGGGAAATTTGTAATTTTGTGCAAATTGAAGCAGAGAGTGTCCCACAAGCTTGGGGGAGGCTTCTCCAATTACTTAATGCTTTGCCTGATCATCCTCTCAAGAAAAATTAAATACTTGATATCTTTTATAATGGACTAACCAATGCTTCCAGAGACTACCTGGATAGTTGTGCTGGTTGTGTTTTCAGGGAAAGAACTGTTGATCAAGCTCAATTCCTATTGAATAATATGTTGAGTAATGAAAATGATTGGACACTTCCTGAACCAACTCTTAAGCCAACTCTGAGTAAAAGGGGTATTCTATTTCTCAGTCCTGAAGATATGCAAGAGGCAAAGAAATCTATGAAAGAAAAAGTTATTAAAGCTGAAGATGTTAAGAATTTACCACCTATTGAAGAAATACATGGTCTTGATAACCCGACAGAGGTAGTAAAGGTAAATTCTCTCTACAGATTTGATAAATGTGAAATCCCATCTACTAAGCTTGCTAGCCAATGCTTGGATGAGTTTGATGACTTTATGGTTAAACAAGAAGACTTCAATGCTTATGTTGGTAGACAATTGAAACGCAATGCGTATATGATTGAATACTTGAGTGATTATATGTCTAGAGTTAAAGGTGAACTTAAACTCATTAGTAAGCATGCTTCTATGGTTACCACTCAAATAGAACAAGTACTTAACGCTCAGAATGATTTTCTCAATGAATTAAATAATAAGAAAAATGATAATGCTGTTAGAGTTATGACTAGGGGGGGGGGGTAAAATGACTCAGGAACCTTTTGTTGATGCAAGATTCTCAGAGAACTAATGTTGATGCACCTAGTTCTTCTAAGAAGAAGAAGAAGAAGAAGAAGAAAAATGATAGGACTTTGCATGCTTCTAGTGATCCTGCTGTTGACACACCTGAGAATCCTAATGATATTTCAATTTCTGATGCTGAAACACAATCTGGTAATGAACATGAACCTAGTGATAATGTTAATGATGATGTTCATGTTGATGCTCAACCTAGCAATGATAATGATGTAGAGATTGAACCTGCTGTTGATCTTGATAACCCACAATCAAAGAATCAACGCTATGATAAGAGAAACTTCGTTGCTAGGAAGCAAGGTAAAGAAAGAGAACCATGGGTTCAGAAACCCATTCCTTTTCCTCCTAAACCATCCAATAAAAAGGATGATGAGGATTTTGAGCGCTTTGCTGAAATGATTAGACCTATCTTTTTGCGTATGCGTTTGACTGATATGCTTAAAATGAACCCTTATGCTAAATACATGAAGGATATTGTTACTAACAAAAGAAAGATATCGGAAGCTGAAATCTCCACCATGCTTGCTAATTACACTTTTAAGGGTGGAATACCAAAGAAACTAGGAGATCCTAGAGTACCAACTATACCATGCTCTATTAAAAGAAACTATGTTAAAACTGCTTTATGTGATCTTGGAGCCGGTGTTAGTGTTATGCCTCTCTCTTTATATCGTAGACTTGATTTGAATAAGTTGACACCTACTGAAATATCTTTGCAAATGGCTGATAAATCAATTGCTATGCATGTCGGTATTTGTGAGGATGTGCCTGTTGTGGTTGCAAGCGTTGCTATTTATCGGACTTTGTTATTCTCGATATTCCCGAGGACGATAGTATGTCGATTATCCTTGGTAGACCCTTTTTGAATACTGCAGGGGCTGTTATTGATTGCAACAAAGGCAATGTCGCTTTTCATGTTAATGGTGATGAGCATACGGTACACTTTTCAAGGAAGCAACCTCAAGTCCACAGTACCAATTCTATTGGAAAAATTTCAACAACCACTATTGGAGGTTTTGAATTGCCTCTTCCTACTGTCAAGAAGAAATATGATATTCTTATTGTTGGGGACATGCATATCCCCGTTGAGGTAACCTAGTGTTATTCGAAAATTCTCCTGTTTCATGTTATTTGAAAAGAGTTTGTTAACAAGACTTGATCAACCTTGTTAGTGGATTCCTTTTGATGAGCATGAGATGGATGAATTTAGAAAGCACAACTCTATGTACCCTCTTTTTACTTTCTGTTATTTATATGAAATAAAGCAAAAATAGTATTTTTTGTCTGTTTCCTGAATTATCCATGCAATGAAAAATACCCCAAAATAAAAGTTCTCCAATTGCCCTGAAAATTTCATATGATTTTTTAGAATATATGAGAATATTTGGCATAGAGAACACACCAGGGAGACCCACCACGTGCCCAGGAGGGTGGACGGCGTGCCCACCCCCTGCCACGCCCCCTTGCCTCGTGGACCTCACGTAGGTCCCCTCCACTTATACTTACACCCACACACTTCGTCTTGCTCCAGAAAAAATCATCCACCGGCTTAAACCCGAGATCTTGCTCATCTTGCTGCCATTTTCGATCTCCTTGCTTAAAGCTCTATTCACAAAACTGATTTGGGTGACTATTCTTTGGAATGTGACTCCTCCAATGGTCCAATTAGTTTTTGTTCTAGTCCTTTATTTATTGCAAATTTTTGCTGCTTAGGTGACCCTGTTCTTGAGCTTGCATGTCAAATTTATGTGGTCAAAAGTAGTTTTAATGCATGATATAGCCTCTAGGCACTTGTAGGAGTAGTTGCTATCAATTTTGTTGAGTTTGGTTCACTTTTATTTTGAGTCACTAAAAATTTCAGAAATTTTTTGGAGGAAGAAATATGTGTAGGAAAATGTACCAAGGTGGTTCTTCAAGGAAGCAAGGACCAAGGCCCACGATACGTGCGTCGGACCATGAACTACCAAGAGAAGCTCAAGTGTGGCCTTGTGAATGGCCGTCAGAAAATTTCATGGTGCAGGTAGGAATTAAAGAGCAATTTGAAGCATATGTGTGTAACGTTGATCTTGAAGGCTTCGTGGCAGATAAGTGCCCTCAGTACTACTACCTAACTGATTCCTTTGTGAGCTGATTTAAATTTACATCATCACGCAATTCTGAAACCGTCCTGTTTGATCTTTATGATAAATCTTATACCATGGACTTAGAAGATTTTAATACTTCTTGTAAACTCCCACAGTGGGGTAATATTAGTGAACCTCGCAAATCTGAATATAAAGATTTTCTTGCTAGTATAATTGTGGGGGAATCCAGGGAGATCACGCAAGCTACCATAGAGAGCATTCATTTTCCTACCATACTGATGTAGGGTAGAGACCCTAATCGCCCGATCTTTCACGAAAGGAGCGGATCCCGGAGAAATCACAAAGAACACGAGGAAGAACGGAACGGAAACACAAGAGGAAATCACTAAACCGACACGAATAAGTCACACATGGGCTAGATCCTCGAGTACATAGATCGATACACGAATCCACGGACAACTAGGGACGATACACGGTAATCGGTTCTTCTCCGTGAGGAGGTCTTGATGGGGCCTCCCAAGACGGGGGGTCTTGATGATCTTCTCCAAAAGGAGGTCTTGAATCCGATTGGGGGATCTTCTCCGGGGGAGGCTCGAATCTCCAAGGAGAAGGTAACCAAGTGGATGAGTAAAGCTCTCTCACAAATCTGAGCTAAACATTTGCTAACCCTAATTCGGAGCTAGGGGACGAGTACTTATAGTTCAAAGGGGTAAGTTGCGGTTACACAGGTCGTTGACCCCTTTCACTGCGCACAGGCAGGCCGGTAGTACCGGTCAAGGGGGCGGTTGTTCCGCTGGGAGCTCATGCATGGCGGAAGTACCGGACCTGGAGGGCAGTAGTTCCGCTGGGAGGTCATGCACTGGCTTGCGGAGATGGACGTCGAAGGGGCCAGCGGTTGTACTAGTTGTCGGGGCGATAGTATCGGTCTTTTGGTAGTTACCTGTACATCCGGTGTAGTGTCGGCCTTGCACCGCTCGATCACAGAAGGTAGACCGGTTGTTGGGCGGTAGTCGGGCGGTTGTTCCGCCCAGGCGGTGGTCGGGCGGTTATTCCGGTCCTTCAGGGCTGGGCAAAATGTCTCCATGTTCTTGATGTCCATCTTGCACCGTTCCATCTCCTTGGTTTCTTAGATGGTACCTAAGCACACAAAGCAACTCCGATTGAGGGAGTAGCCATGTCTCAAGTGGGTCAAAGGGAAGTTCAACAAGGAGAGAGTTAACCTCGTTCTCGATGGCTCTCGCACGGGCTCTTGTCATGGGTCCAAGTGGTGTCGTGGGAGATGCAGGTAGGTCCATGGGGATGGCCTTGGGATGCTCCGCATCATCTCCCCTCCCTTGGGGAAGATCCGTCCTCGGATAAAATTCTTTATCACCATGGAAGGGAGAGAGATCTTTGCCGTTGAACATGTCGCTCACGTTGTACTTGTCGCGCGGGAGGTCGATCTTGTAAGCATTGTCGTTGTAGCATGCAAGCACCTTGAAGTGTCCATCCGCTCGTGGTCGAAGCTTGGATTTGTGTTCTTGTGGAAAGCGGTCCTTGCGAAGGTGTAGCCACACGAGATCACCAATGTTGAAGACCATAGGTTGCTTGTTGAAGTTGAGCTTGGTCGTAAGGCGTTGAACTTGGCGTTCGATGGTGTTTCTTGTATCTTCATGCACCTTCTTGAGATGTGCCACACGCGATAGAGGAAGAATGTCCAATGGTGACAATGGGTTGAATCCATAAATGACCTCGAAAGGAGACTTGCCGGTTGTTGAGTGTCTTGCTCGGTTGTAGGCGAACTCGGCGATAGGTAGGCACTCCACCCACTCCTTGATGTTCTTCTTGATGAGTACTCAAAGTAGAGCGGAGAGTGTGTTGTTTGTCACCTCCGTTTGGCCGTCGGTTTGAGGATGGTACACCGTGGAGAAGAGTAGCTTGATTCCGAGCTTGGCGCATAGGGTCTTCCAAAAGTAACTAAGGAACTTGACGTCGCGGTCCGAGACAATTGTGTTTGGCACACCATGGAGACGCAATATTTCCCTACAAAAGAGATTAGCAACATGTGAAGCATCGTTTATCTTGTGACAAGCAATAAAATGTGCCACTTTGGAGAAACGGTCCACAACGACAAATATGGAGTCTTTTCCCTTTCGAGTTCTAGGCAAACCAAGTACAAAGTCCATGCTAATGTCTTCCCAAGGTTGGTATGGAATTGGTAAGGGCATATAGAGACCATGAGATTGAGCTTTGGACTTAGCTTTGTGACATGTAGAACACCAGTTGGTGAAACGATTGACGTCCCGAAACATCTTTGGCCAAAAGTAGCTCTTCGAGAGCGTGGCGAACGTCTTGTCGCGTCCGAAGTGTCCCATTAAGCCTCCTCCATGCGATTCTTGCAAAAGCAACAAGCAAAGAGACGACTCGGGGATGCAGAGTTTGTTAGCTCTCATAAGATAGCCGTCCTTGATGTAATAGCGTTGCCAAGATGTATTCGACAAACACTTGGCATAAGGAGTAGCAAAAGTTGCATCATGCTCATACAAGTCTTTGATATGCTCGAAGCTCATGACATCTAACTCAAGTTGCGTGACAAGCATACATATGCGGGAAAGAGCATTGGCTACTATGTTTTCTTTACCCTTGATGTACTTGATGACATAGGGAAAAGACTCAATGAATTCACTCCATTTAGCATGACGCTTGTTCAACTTAGTTTGACCCTTAAGATACTTGAGAGTCTCATGATCGGTATGAATGATAAACTCATGGGGACGAAGGTAGTGTTCCCATTCATGTAAAACGCGGACTAAAGCATATAGCTCTTTGTCATAGATAGGATAATTGAGTTGCGCTCTGGAAAGTTTCTCACTAAAGTAAGCTATGGGGTGCTTCTCTTGCATTAACACACCTCCTATGCCATTACCACTAGCATCGCAATGAATTTCAAAAGGCTTGTCGAAGTTTGGTAAAGCAAGCACGGGAGCATGAGTAAGCAAATTCTTAATCTCATTGAATGTGGTATCTTGGGATGGTCCCCAAACAAAAGGCGCATTCTTCTTGCTCAAAGCATGCAAAGGCGAAGCAATGGTGCTAAAATCCTTCACAAAGCAACGATAGAAACCTGCAAGGCCAAGGAAACTATGCACTTGAAGCAAGTTGGTAGGTTGCGGCCAAGTCTTAATACCATTGATCTTGGACTCATCTACATGAACACCCATAGAAGAGACAACAAAACCCAAGAAAACGAGCTTATCAACACCAAAAAGGCATTTCTCCATATTAGCATAGAGACGCTCTTTCCTAAGAGTTTGCAAAACGGTCCGGACATGGGTGACATGCTCTTTGATAGATTTGCTAAACACAAGAATTTCATCAAAGTAAACCTGATGCGGAGCATCCTATGGATATCACCATGTCAAGAGTTCATTCGGCAAGTGACACGTGCGACATCTACTTCACATATATTGAGGTGAATCCTCTCCTTTACACGTGCTCAATTGACCCCTTCGAGGATGGTATACTACTTGACCCTCCATCGTGCATGCATAGGTATTGTCGGAACTTCATGGATGACGAGGAGGAGTGCAAGTGCCAAGGATCACCTACACCATCCGCGAGGGAAGCATGGAAGAGAAGGAAAAAGAAGCCTGGACAAGCTTTTGGAAAGCCCGGAACTTCCGGCCGCTACCCGGAACTTCCGGCCACTGGAACCTCCGGCCATCCCCGAGCTTTCGGCCCTGCTGCACCGAACCCGTCCGAGAGTGTGCCAACTCTATGGATAGCCCGGACCTTGCCCGGACCTTCGCCCGGAACCTCCGGCGCCCGGACCTTCCGGCCGTCCCCGGAACTTCCGGCCCTGCCTGCGCGCAGACACTCGGGCCGAAGCCCATGTACCCTTTCGCCCCTCAATTACCCCTTCGTGGACCTAGACTATATATACTCGTCCACCTCCTCCTTTCTAGGGTAGCGTTGTGATAGCTCATTTGAGAGATAGAGCTTCGCTCATCCATATCGGATCTACTCCTTGAGAGAGACCGCGGCCCCTCTTCGGAGAAGATCCACCTTGGATTCAAGACCCCTTTATGGGAAGATCCCCTTGTGGATTCAAGACCTCCTCACGGAGAAGAACCGGTTACCCTATGTATCATCCTTTGTTGGATTTGGATCATGTATCTCTTTGTGTTTCGAGGATCTATCTCATGTGTGACTATTTCTTGTTGGTTTAGTGATTCTCTCGTGTTTCCCCTCGTGATTTCCCTCGTTTTCCCCCTCGTATTCCTTGTGTTCTTCGCGGGATCCGCTCCTTTCGTGAAAGATCGGGCCACTAGGGTTCTACCCTACATCATCTTGCTATCATGAGCCACGTTGATCACGATTTTGGAGCCTCCCCTCTTCGTTTTCTAGCCTAATTTTGTTGTGCCCTTCCCCAATTTCGAAATCCCCACCAAAAAATAGCCCTAAATTGTTTTTGTGATATGTTGGTTTTGATGATGTTTTGTTGATTTTGATCCATGGATTCGTTGTGTCTCAAGTGGATCTAGCATTCCCCATATTTCCCCCAATTTCTATCCACAAAATCTTCCCAAATTTGACCCTGGAAATCGAGTTTTTCCACCCCCATTCTCAGATCTGGAATTTAGGGTTCGTCCCGGAAGAAATTCCACGACCCCTGGAACTTCCAGAGTCCCCCGGAACTTCCGTCCCCCGGAACTTCCGTCCTTACCTCGGAACTTCCGGGCTAAATAGAGAGTTTACCCAAAATCCCCGGGATTCCCCTAGACTTATTCCGCGACCCCCGGAACTTCCGGCCACCCCCCGGAACTTCCGGCCCTAGGCCCGAACTTCCGGCCTAACCCGAAACATTGCACAGAATTTCAGCATCAGCCTTTTTCACCGTTTTCATCACAACTTTTTCGCTCCGAACTCCGATTTGAGTGTTCTTTGGCTCGTTTTGAAGCTATCGACATGGCCGAGGACCTCACCTTGGTTTCACCACCTTTTGACAATATCAAAATTTTGGAACTTTGGTATCTTTGCCTAGGGCTTCCACCACATCATCCGCTACACCACCAGTGACTTCCGCAACCTAACCAATTTTGTTCCCCGTCGCATATGTCGTTGCTTGAGGAGTGATTTGAGTCTCCTAAGGTGTCTAGGCTACTTAGGGACGGTTGCTTCTTCATCAACCACCACCACCTCTACCGCATAGGCTTTACCACGATACACTTCCGCCACCCCAACTTAACCCAATTTTGGTTGTGTTGTGAGTTGTGTCTCCTAAGGTGTTTTGGCTACTTAGGGACCGTGCTTCCAACTCCGACACCGTGTATAGTACACCACCTTACCCTCCATTTCCGCATTGTGTACTCCACAACCCATCATTGCATTGCCACAATCCCTTTGAGCTTCCGCAACACTACCACCTCATCCCGCTACCACCATTTTGACATTTGAGATTGTGAGTTCGCGGTTTTTCCGTTTCTTAAGGTGTTTCGGCTACTTAGGGACGAGTCTCCATCATCTTGTTATCTCCATCAAGATCACCGCCACTTATCATCACCACGGACGGTAACCCCCATATCATCTTGGTATCGTGGTATCCCTCCATTGTATATTCCCTTGCAATTGCATTGATAACCCCTAGCCCATTTTGCATCACTTGCCTATCGAGACTAGCCATTTGAGTATTGCCGGCAACGTTACTCGTGCACATTAGTGATCATCGAGCGACACCTCCCATTGCATACATACCATAGGTATCATCTTGTTATCATATCATCTCGTGTGCCTCAAGTTTGTTCCTGCATATACACAATAGCTATCTTGGTTTGTGCATTGTGCAAAAGTGGCCATACAAAAAAAGAGAATAAAGCTTTTAGGCAAATAAAAAGAGTGAACAAAGAGCTTGTAAGAAAGTGCCATAGCATCATACCAAAGTGTCATATAAGATCATCTTGGATCATAACACCGGGAACCATATATACATAGCATACTTGGGATAGAGTTGTTGCATTTTTGTCTCCTATAGGTTGTGCACAAGTGTCGTATCCGCCTATTGAGCAATCGTGCTAGCGTCTCTCTAGAGTTGTGCAACAAGAGCATTTTCCGTGGATTCCACATTTTGAGCTCATTCCTTGGTTGCACGACCCCATTTATCTATCCGTGTGTGTGTTTCCGTGTGCCACATATTGCTATTGGTCTACTAGTTTCACTTGCAAATTTGTGAATCTCTTTCAACATTATTGACTCTTGCTAACATTTTGCATAAAAAAATTTGTGCCACTCTCCTCACCGAGCTCCACCATAAGCCTTATTTGTGTAGGTGTGAGAAACTGACAAGAATTGGTACCAATTGTGCTATTTCCTTGTCCACATTGGAGTGATCATTGATCCACTTTCAACTTCGGTAAAGGCACATTTGGTATTCGTTCTTCTCTTTCTCCACTCATATTGGCTCGAAGCTTGTGATGGATAGGCAAGTCAACAACAAGCTTTCCGCACAAAAGGAGAAGCAAGATGCAAGGATGGAGGAGATTCGGACCTTGTTGATCAACCGTTCTTCCCCTTCATCAACCTCAAGGCGGCGACGTTCAAGTCACAAGTCTTCGGAGCACAAAAATGATGCAAGCGCAAGTCGTCCTCGTCCACATTTCCATGGCGACTACCATCACGTTTGTGATCCACCTTGTCAGGAAGGGCAAGGCACCTCCAAGCAACATGTGCACGACGATGACGAACGACATCTACATCGAGCTCAAGCACGACAATGACAACATCATCATGAAGATGCTCGAGATGCGCCTACCTACAAGTCGCAACAAGCCCTACTTCACGCCAAGTCCAAACTTCAAGACCACAACAGAAGACCGCGAGACAAGCACCACCAAGACGGAGCTACGGCTACACCAACCACTTTGGCATCTTCGCCAAGCGACTTCAAGGCATCTTCGCCTTCGGATATATGGCATCTTCGCCAACAAGCACCTCAAGACTACGCTCAAGAGAAGCTCCCCAAGCTCAAGTCTGCGACTTCCACGAGCTACTACGACCTCGACATCGACCACACGATTCCTTTCTATGGGACTCAAGAACCCAAGGAGTATCTCGAGTGGGAGCGTTTGATGGACTACTACCTCAAGCTACATCAAGTCCCTCCTGAAGATCAAGTGAAGTGCGCCACAAGGAACTTCCACGACTACGCGTCCACATGGTGGCTTCACACACCTTCGGAGAGCTACGACATGAGTTGGCCCAAGACGAAGAGAGCTTTGCGGCGAGAGTTTGTGCCTCCAACCTACACGAAACAACTTCAACGCCAATTGGAGAACACCATCCAAGGATCCAAGTCCATCGACGAGTACTTCAAGGTGATGAAGATTTCCTTGCGACGAGCTGGCATGGACGACCCCATTTCAATGAAGTTCCACTTCATGATGGGATTGCACAACGACATCTCCACGACAATCTTCCTCGAGAACTACAAGTCCCTCGACGACAACTACATTGGTGCTCTCAAGGTGGAACAAGAACTCATGAAGGCCAAGGCTTCTCGACCCCAAGCACACTTCTCGAAGACCAAACTCCAAGAAGGTGAGCATGAGGATAGTATCACCAAGATGTCGAAGCCCGACGAGCTCCAAGATGATGCTCCCAAGTTCGACTTCACCGCCATTCCTCTTTGTGGCATTGACCATGCCGAGTCTACTTCGACTCTATTTCAAGATGGTGTGGCGACGACTACGAATAAGGACACCATCAAGGACCAAACTTTGGAGGCGAGCGACATGGTGACGAGCAAGGATGATGCTTCCATCTTAGGATGTGAGAGTGATGATGTGCCATCTTCGGCCTTCATCCACGGCGACGACAACGAGACGGTTGAGCATGGGATTTTCCCTTCGACCACGGCGACATGTGATGATTTGAGTGACTTTAGCCACCATATTGAGAGTGAGAGTGACTTCACCACTAGCCCCATATGTGATGTGTTGCCACAATTCCCATGTGAGGAGAGCCACAACCCCCACTACTTGAATGAGATGAGTGACTCCACCATATGTGACATTGAGTGCACCTTCCATGAGGGAGTGAGTGAACCACCACATAGAGAGAGTGAGCTAGTTGATAGGTCATGTGAGGCCACTTTCAACACTAACAACTTGAACTCTACCTCTATTGTGTCTTCTCATTTGGTGCTAGGTCCCATCTATGATGACGCACCGATCCGCGATGACTTCGTCCTCCCTTTGGACAAGACGATGGCCATGGTGGAATATGATGCACCCCCACATGGTTACATCAAGATGCAGATGACCACCATTTGGTCTTTCCCACCTCACCTACACCACATGAGTGGAATGAAAAGGGTAACATAGGTGAAGATGATGCTCTAGTCCCACTAGTGGACATTCATGACATTGATTGCTTGCATGATGTTGATCCCCCTATTGACATGCTTCATGCTAGTATGATTTCCCCATGCGATGATTTACCCATTTATGATGAGTATGATAATTGCCATGTGGAGTCTATTAGTTGTGATGCCATGTTACATAGGATTTCTTGTGCTAATTCTCTCGGTCACATCATGTTTGCCAATCCGCTTGACTTGTCATATGCTATGCATGAGATCAATCATATGTCATATTTGCAATCTCTTCATAGTGACTATGCATATGCGATTCAAATTAACCCAATTTGCACTTATGGCATAGATGACAAGCCCATGGTTATTGGTATTTGTTTCTCTTGTGATGATATTGATATGCTCCCTTTGCATCATTTATCTCATATGCCATGCCATGACCACCTAGCTTCGGATATGCATTGTTTTGGATGTTCTCCATTTTCTCCATATGATGTTTCCAACATTGCTCGTGAGGAGACCCCCATAGTTTCCTCATACATTTTAGGAGATTTTGATCACTCCCATCCATTGCATGATACTCATACTTATGTGCACAATATGCTTCCCATGAATAAACATGCTATTGCTGTGCCATATACTTGTATGCTCAATTTGCATCCCCATCATGTTATACACAATAACTATTGTTTCATGATGGATATCATGTTCTTATACCATGCATCAAATTTCTTTGACGGATGCTTATCTTGTACTAACTCACACATGCACATACACATCATGATGGATGATGTGTACATCTACCACACGCACAATTTCTTTGGTTTGTGTCTATTTTGTGTAGGTACCCATGAATTCTTGTCAACCTCGCAATCCCACGAGTTGACAAAACGAGCTCTAGAGAGCAATGATGACTTGGGATCCCATGGATCGCATTTCCCGCTGCTCTCTTCACACAAAGTCTTCACACATTTCTTCTACATGACCCTCACTTGGCTATGGGTTATTGTCCACTACATATTCTATGCCCATCTTGCCATGTTCACTTTGCATGTTATGCTCATTACTATGCTTTTGCCATGCATTCATGCCCCATGCTTTGCATTACACATGATGATTGATTCTCATACTTGTATGTGTATTTGCAAGCTTGGTGGAGATATTGCATGCTATTGATATGTTTGCTTTGTACCCCATGCCTATGATGATACTTTCATCTTGCTTTGTGTTCGTGCTTGCGATATGTCATTTGCATTGCCTATACCTATTATTTGCTCTCATGACATGATTGCCATGATTTACTCTAGTATGTTGCATCTTCGCACTACTAGCTTGCATGACTTGATTACTATGCTTGACTTGATTGCCTCACACATGATGAACAATTGCTCTTTCTATTGTGTTGAGTGCCAAACTATATTCACTACACCCCATGCACATTATGCTTGGATTGTCTTGCACTTGACCCATGTGTTTAGACACTTCATTTTACTTGGTGTTGTGAATGATTCATATGCCTACCATCGACCTTACATTGAGCAATTTGTGAATGCTTGCTATGAACTTGAGGTAGATGCTTTTTCTCTTGTCACACATATTTGCATCACTACCTCACATTCACATGCTTGTTTCCATGATGTCCTTCTTTGTGCTCAATTTATGTGCTTACATGCCATGTCACAATCCTTTGTCACACCATATGCTATGCTTGATGACAACACTTGTTGGGTGAATCACCTCTTGAATGCTTGGTTTTGCACTAACGCTAACCGCATTTGTTTTTCCAAGTGTTTGTTCTCCTTGCTCGTTTTGAAGGAATCACGAGACAGTGGGACATTGGAGAGTGCCCATTTCAAGCTTCAAGATGGCGAGAACCTGGTGATCGACCACTACTACATGGCGACGCCATCTCTTTCCCATGGTGATTTTGGTTTCGATCCGAGGTCGGATCTTTCCCAAGGGGGAGGGGATGATGCGGAGCATCCTATGGACATCACCATGTCAAGAGTTCATTCGGCAAGTGACACGTGTGACATCTACTTCACATATATTAAGGTGAATCCTCTCCTTTACACGTGGTCACTTGACCCCTTCGAGGATGGTATACTACTTGACCCTCCATCGTGCATGCATAGGTATTGTCGGCGCGTCACGGATGACGAGGAGGAGTGCAAGCGCCAAGGATCACCTACACCATCCGCGAGGGAAGCGTGCAAGAGAAGGAAGAAGAAGCCTGGACAAGCTTATGGAAAGCCCGAAACTTCCGGCCGCTGCCCGGAACCTCCGGCCATCCCGGAGCTTCCGGCCCTACTGCACCGACGCCGTCTGAGAGTGTGCCAACTCTCTGGATAGCCCGGACCTTGCCCGGACCTTCGCCCAGAACCTCCGGCGCCAGGACCTTCCGGCTGTCCACGGAACTTCCGGCCCTGCCTGCGCGCAGACACTCGGGCCGAAGCCCATGTACCCTTTCGACCCTCACTTACCCCTTCGTGTACCTAGACTATATATACTCCTCCACCTCCTCCTTTCTAGGGTAGCGTTGTGATAGCTCATTTGAGAGATAGAGCTTCGCTCATCCATATCGGATCTACTCCTTCAGAGAGACCGCGGCCCCTCTTCGAAGAAGATCCACCTTGGATTCAAGACCCCTTTACGGGAAGATCCCCTTATGGATTCAAGACCTCTTCACGGAGAAGAACCGGTTACCCTATGTATCGTCCTTTGTTGGATTTGGATCGTGTATCTCTTTGTGTTTTGAGGATCTATCACATGTGTGACTATTTCTTGTTGGTTGAGTGATTCTCTCGTGTTTCCCCTCGTGATTTCCCTCGTTTTCCCCCTCGTGTTCCTCGTGTTCTTCGCGGGATCCGCTCCTTTCGTGAAAGATCGGGCCACTAGGGTTCTACCCTACATCAAAACCACAACAAATATACCAATGTAAGGGCGAAAGACATGATTCATAAGGCTAATAGAAGTGCCTGGTGCTTCCGAGAGACCCATAGGCATGACTAACCACTCATACAAACCAAACTTGGTTTTGAAGGCGGTTTTCCATTCATCGCCCTCTTGTATGCGGATTTGATAGTAACCACTCTTAAGATCAATTTTGGAAAATATAGTGGCACCCCTAAGCTCATCTCGCATATCATCTAGGCGTGGAATGGGATATCTATAACGAACGGTGATTGCATTGATAGGTCTACAATCGGAGCACAAGGGAAAACTACCGTCACGTTTTGGCACAAGAATGACCGGTATGGCACAAGGACTCAAACTTTCACGCACATGACCATGGTCTATGAGATGCTTTACTTGCCTTTAAATTTCTTTGGTTTCTTCGGGGTTGACGCGGTAGGGAGCTTTGTTCGGAAGCGGTGCTCCGGGGACGAGGTCGATGCGGTGCTCAATGCCTCGTAGAGGAGGTAGACCCGGAGGTAGCTCATCGGGAAAAACATCTTGAAATTCCTGCAAAAGAGAAGACAACACTAGAGGAAGAGTGTGAGAAGTGTTAGTTTGTGGTGCATTGTCCTTGCACACAAGGACGTAGTGTAGGACACTAGATGGGTTCTCACACACTTCTCTCATCTCACGTTTGGTGGCAAAGAGAACTAGGTTCTTGTTTTCGCTCATCGTGGAGGCACTCAATTTGGGCTTGTGGCGCTCACTTTCTTTTTTTGGCTCACTCTCTCACCATTCTCTCCATGATGGGTGGCTTGCTTATCGGTGATCACTTGGCTTGGAGACATAGGGCGTAACACAAACTCCTTTCCTTGCATCTTGAAGCTATAGTAGTTTGTACGCCCATTGTGGACGACTCCTCTATCGAATTGCCATGGCCGTCCAAGGAGAAGATGACAAATAGTCATTGGGATGACATCGCACTCCAAGGTGTCTTCGTAGGCGCCGATTTTGAAGGATACTTGCACTCGGTGCTCGACTTGGATAGTGCCGGAGTCGCTAAGCCATTGCACTTTGTATGGATGTGGATGCTTTGTCTTGGGCAATTGGAGCTTGGAGCAAAGTTCTTCACTTGCGAGATTGTGACAACTCCCTCCATCGATGATGACCTTGACGGATCGTCCATTGATGCTGGCCTTGGTGTGGAATATGTGGCATCGTTGGTCTTCTTCTTGTTGATGTTGGAGAGTCAAGACTTTAGAGACAAACAAGTGCGGGACTTGAATCTTTATCGCAAAAGACTTGTTCTTCTTCATTGTTCACTTGGCGGTGCATGGCGACTTGCTCAAGGGCTTCCATTTCTCCTTCGCTCATGGAATCATAAGTGCCATCATCGTAGAACATCATGGTGCGCTTGTTGGTGCACTCATAGGACTTGTGGCCGCGACCGCCGCAAGTGAAACACTTGAGGGAACTCGTCTTGACGGTCTCATCGGTAGGGGTTGATGATGATGAAGCTCTCGGCTTGAAGTTGCTCGTATTAGGATTGCTTGTAATTGGCGAAGCTTTCTTGGAAGTCGACTTTTCAATGGTGGAAGTAGAGGGTCTTGTAGTCGGTGTTGGAGTCGTTGAAGCTTGGTTATTGGTGAAACCGTAAGACTTGGATGAGAACTTGGCATACTTCAAATCATCTAGAACTTGGCGTTCCGCTTTGGTAGCTGTGTGCACGAGCTCGATTAGATTTGAGTATGGTTGGAAGTCGGCGATCTTCTTGATAGGATGATTGAGGCCATTCAAGACATTGTTTGCTCATCATCTTCCGTCACATTGGCTCTTATCATTGCAATCTCCATCTCCTTGTAGTATTCTTCAGCAGTCTTTGTTCCTTGCTTGAGTTGTTGGAGTTTCTTGAAGAGGTCGCGGTTGTAGTAGGTAGGCACGAAGCGTGCTCTCATGACATCCTTCATTTGTGCCCAAGTAGTGATGGGTGGTTCACCTCTTGCCTCGCGGCGCTCTATGATTTGTTTCCACCAAATGAGGACATAGTCTTGGAACTCAAGGGATGCCATCACGATCTTATTCTCTTCTTCATAATTGTGCAAACGGAAGATCTTGTCAACTTTCAATGCCCATGAAAGGTATTCTTTGGGATCGTTGCTTCCGTTGAACTTGGGTATGGTGAACTTGAGCTTGCCGTAGCGTTGCTCTTCATTGTGTTGGGGTCGGGGATGATGACGCCCATGTTGTAGATGATTGTTCAACTCGTGGTGCTCTTGACGCGGAGGGTTGTCAACCTCGTGTTGCTCTTGTCTTGGAGGATCCCCATTGTCGTCATGCTCTTGATGAACTTGATGGTCTTGGCGAGCTTGTGGAGGAGCGCGTCGAGCTCGAGGGGGAACTAGACGATGCACGCGAGCTTGAAATCATCGTTCGTGAATTTCTTCGCGAAGTGCTTCCTCTTGTTCGCGAGCTTGTCGGCCTCGGTCGGCAACGGCTCGACTTGCATGGCGTAGAGATTGTTGCGCCTCAAGTGCTTGAGCATCACGGAGTTGTTGTTCTTGACATCGAGCCTCGGAATCTTGTGCATTTTGGTGTAGACGCGCGCGTTCTTCCTCTTCATGTTGGCGTTGTTGTTGCCGTTCTCGAGCTAGCGTAAAGGCTTCTTCGGCTTGACAGCGTCGATGTTCTTGCAAGTCGATGTCTCGAAGTGGATTGAGGTTTGCTTGACGCTCGTTGCGCGCGGCTTGACGAAGAGTGTTCGATGTCGGTGTACTTGAGTAGGAGAGGGTGAAGTCGGAATGGTGACTTGAACGACTCCTTGAAGTGGAAGAAGAGCGGTTGAGCAACAAAGCATGAATCTCGTCCATCCTTGCGTCATTCTCTTGCTTGTGATCGTCGAGCTTGTGGTCGAAGTAGTCCCTTGTACGTTGCTCGGATAGTCGCAAGTCGGCAGCAAGGTTGTCGATGCGTTCACTCATAGCTTGTTGCTCTTGATGCAAAGCACGTTGTGCACCAAAGAGGTTACTCTTGGTGACGAAGGAGTTCATGTCGTCATCTTGCTCCATGAAGAGCGGGTTGGTAGAAGTACTTGGCCTATCCATCATTACAAGACAAGTGTGAGTGGAAGAAAGAGAAGACGAATACCAAATGTACCTTGACCGAAGTTGAAAGTGAATCGATGATCACTCCAATGTAGGACAAGGAAATAGCCCAATTGGTACGAGTTCTCGTCGGTTTCTCACACCTACACAAGTAAAAGCTTATGGTGGAGCTTGGTTAGGATGGTGGCACAAAAATTTGATGCAATTTGTAAGTGAGCTTCAATAATGTTGGAAAAGATTCGCAAGATGCAATGTAACAAGTAGACCAAGCATATAAGGTACACGGAAACACACGCGCAAAAAGATAAGTGGGGTTGTGCAACCAAGGGTGAGCCAAAGTGTGGAATCCACAAAAATGCTCTTGTTGCACAACACTAGAGAGAAGCTAGCATGATTGCACGATAGGCGGATACAAGAACTTGTGCACAACCTACTTAGCAAAAATGCAACGACTTCTATCCCAAATATTTTGTATGCAAGGTGTTGCTATGATACGATCCAAGATGATCAAGTATGACAATCTTAATGTTGTATGATGCTATGGTTCTTGCTTAAAAGATCTTTGCTTATCTTTCCTCTTTGCTTAAAAGCTTGTTTGGCTCTTTGATGGTGGAGCTCTTTTCTCATGCAAAGCTTGACGAACCAAGATAGCAAGTTAGTATGCGATGACAATTTGGTGACACAAGACATGATACCAATATAGGAAGCAATGATGTATGTATGCTATGGGAAGTATGATCACTAATGTGCACAAGTCTCGTTGCCGGCAATACTCAATGGCTTGTCTCGATGGGTAAGCAACGCAAATGAGGAAGGCTATGATGGCTATCAATGTAATGGCAAGAGTGGTATGTACAATAACAAGATGAGGTTATCGGTCTGGCTTCCGGTATGGTGTCAAAATGGTGGCACGAATACCACGATGTAGTCGAGGTGGTCGTTATTGATGACGCGTCCATGGTGAAGATGAGCGGCAGTGGTGTCGATGTCAAACCGTACCGAAATAGCCGAAACACAAAAGGATACGGTACCGCAACTCAAATTCTCAAACCTCGAAGTGGCAACATGTGTCGGAGTGCGAGACGGGCACAAAGGGGGTAGTATGCGGAAGTGGTGATGGTGTATAAGTGGTGGGCAAAGATGCCAGTCGGTTTCAACTGAAACTGGGTGGGGCGGTAGTACCGCTTGTGAAGGCGGTAGTACCGGTTGGTGCCTTAGCAGTAGTTCCGCTCGTGGGGGCGGTAGTACCGCTGGGGTCGGCAAGATCGCAAGATATGGATCGAGGATGGGTTTTTGGGACGGAAAAGGATCATTTCGTTGTCGAAATTCGAGCGATTTCAAGGATGGAATGTGGAGAGAACTGGGGAGATGCTAGATCCACTTGAAACCAAGCAAATCCACGGTTCAGATCCAACAAAACATCAACACACCAACAAATCAGAAAAAAAATTGGGGCTATTTTTGGTGGGGATTTTCGAATTTAGGATGAACAACAAAATAAGGCTAGCAACACAATGGGGAGGCTCCTAAATCGTGATCAACGTGGCTCTAGATACCAAGTAGATGTAGGGTAGAGACCCTAATCGCCCGATCTTTCACGAAAGGAGCGGATCCCGGAGAAATCACGAAGAACACGAGGAAGAACGGAAGGGAAACACAAGAGGAAATCACTAAACCGACACGAATAAGTCACACATGGGCTAGATCCTCGAGTACATAGATCGATACATGAATCCATGGACAACTAGGGACGATACACGGTAATCGGTTCTTCTCCGTGAGGAGGTCTTGATGGGGCCGCCCAAGAGGGGGGTCTTGATGATCTTCTCCGAAAGGAGGTCTTGAATCCTCTTGGGGGATCTTCTCCGGGGGAGGCTCGAATCTCCGAGGAGAAGGTAACCAAGTGGATGAGCAAAGCTCTCTCAAATATCTGAGCTAAACATTTGCTAACCCGAATTCAGAGCTAGGGGATGAGTACTTATAGTTAAAAGGGGTAAGTTGGGGTTACAAGGGTCGTTGACCCCTTTCACTGCGCACAGGCAGGCCGGTAGTACCGGTCAAGGGGGCGGTTGTTCTGCTGGGAGCTCATGCATGGCAGAAGTACCGGACCTGGAAGGCGGTAGTTCCGCTGGGAGGTCAGGCGCTGGCTTGCGGAGATGGACGTCGAAGGGGCCAACGGTTGTACTGGTTGTCGGGGCGGTAGTACTGGTCTTTTGGTAGTTACCGGTACATCCGGTGTAGTGCCGGCCTTGCACCGCTAGATCACAAAAGGTAGACCAGTTGTTGGGCGGTAGTCGGCCGGTTGTTCCGCCCGGGCGGTGGTCGGGCAGTTGTTCCGGTCCTTCAGGGTTGGGCAGAATGTCTCCATGCTCTTGATGTCCATCTTGCACCATTCCATCTCCTTGGTTGCTTACATGGTACCTAAGAACACAAAGCAACTCCGATTGAGGTAGTAGCCATGTCTCAAGTGGGTCAAAGGGAAGTTCAACAAGGAGAGAGTTAACCTCGTTCTCGATGGCTCTCGCACGGGCTCTTGTCATGGGTCCAAGTGGTGTCGTGGGAGATGTAGGTAGGTTCATGGGGATGGCCTTGGGATGCTCCGCATCACATACATTAATTCTCTCTCTTTATAGGTAGATGCATTAACTGATACTGGCAAAGATGTCCCGTCTTTCGATGAGATAGTGGCTATCGTTTTAGAGGAAGTCTACTTTGACGATCCGACTACGAACGTGCGAGGACGTCGCGCCTTAGCAATCTCTAAACCAACTCCGCGTGGTTATTGACCACGCTGGAGCACGATCAACCTGACCACGAGGGCCTGTTTCCAGCGAGCAAACGAAGAATAAGCAAGAAACTGAGATTGCAATCTGAATATTGCGAATATAAGATGACAGCTTTATTGATCAAGGTGGGGTTCTGTGACGTCTTGGTCTGGTCGTTGGACACAAACGAAGTACGCGAAGTTGCAGCTATGGCAAACTTTTAATCTAAACAAAACCCAAAGTCTAAACGATGCCCTAAAGGCTGTATATGGGGAGGAGAGAGGAGGAATTTCGTGGCCCTTGGTGGAGGGGTCCGAAACCAACCCTAACTCTTGTTTCCCCACAAATACGGACTCTAAAAATAGCCTATACTTAAGTACTTCGAAAATACATGGGCCTAGCCCAATAATAAGGTGACACAGCACCGAAAATAGCCTCTGGATGAAATTTATGAAGTGGCATCTTGTATATTTCGTCCCATGCTTCATGCACTCATTATGGTGGCTTCAGAGTCCTGGAATCATCACTTGTAACTCCGTTCTTGTTCCCCTTGCGCATGCCATCATCTCCATGCTTGAACTTTCTCCAAGGTTCATCTTTCTTGTCCAAGCTAGGCCCTTCGTTTGTAAGCAAAACAAATGTATCCAATTTAGGCAGCATCATATTCTCATGAACATTAGAATCTTACCAAGAAACGAAAGTACCTGATAATTCAATTGGCGTGCGCGAGCTCTAGTAATTGGTCCAGTATGTATAGCAGCAGGGCTATGGGTGTAACAATGGTATTGATGTCCTCATCATCCTCCCCTTCTTGAAATGAAGTCATCCTCGACGAAAGTTCATCGTGCTCACCCAAATAAGGCTTCAAATCTATAATGTTAAAAGTGGGACTAACCCCAAAATCTGCAGGCAGCTCAAGTTTATATGCATTACCATTTATTTTCTCTAACACCTTAAAAGGACCATCAGCACGTGGCATTAGCTTTGATTTGCGCAAATTAGGAAATCTATCCTTACGCAAATGTAACCAAACAAGATCTCAGGTGCAAACACAACATGTTTTCTATCTCCAGCAAGTTTATATTTAGCATTCATACGCTCAATGTTTTCCTTAGTTAACTCATGCATTTTTAAAATCAATTCAGCACGTTCTTTAGCATCAAAATTAACCTTCTCCGAAGATGGAAGAGGCAACAAATCAATAGGTGCACGAGGTAGGAAACCATACACAATTTCAAAAGGGCACATCTTAGTAGTAGAATGCAATGAACGATTATAAGAAAATTCAATATGAGGCAAGCATTCTTCCCACATTTTCCTGTTATTCTTCAAAATAGCCCTAAGCATAGTAGACGATGTTCTATTGACTACTTCAGTTTGTCCATCAGTTTGGGGGTGACAAGTAGTACTAAAAAGCAGTTTAGTCCCCAACTTAGCCCATAAACATCTCCAAAAGTGGATAAGAAATTTAGTATCACGATCTGAAACAATAGTATTTGGCACACCATGCAAGCAAATAATTTCACGAAAGAACAAATCAGCAAAATTAACAGCATCATCGCTTTTATGACATGGTATAAAGTGTGCCATTTTCGAGAACATATCCACGACAATAAATATGCTATCCCTCCCCTTCTTTGTTCGAGGTAAACCTAAAACAAAGTCCATAGATATATCCTCCCAAGGAACACTAGGTACAGGCAAAGGCATATATAAACCATGAGGATTGAGTCATGACTTAGCTTTTTGACATGTAGTGCAGCGAGCAACAAAACGCTCAACATCCCGTCTCATCTTTGGCCAAAAGAAATGTGTAGCAAGTATATCCTCCGTCTTCTTGACGCCAAAAGTGTCCCATTAATCCTCCTACATGCGCCTCCTGCAACAACAAAAGACGAACAGAGCTAGCTGGAATGCATAGCATGTTAGCACGAAACACAAATCCATCGTTAAGTGCGAACTTGTTCCAAGTTCTCCCTTCCTTACAATTCTGCAATACATCTTTAAATTCAGCATCATGCACATATTGATCTTTGATGGTCTCCAAACCAAATACTTTAAAGTCATGTTGTGAAAGCATAGTATAACGATGAGACAATGCATCAGCAATAACATTTTCTTTACCCTTCTTGTGTTTAATGACATAAGGAAAAGTCTCAATGAATTCAACCCATTTAGCATGTCTACGATTCAGTTTTGCTTGACTTTTAATGTGTTTCAAAGATTCATGATCAGAATGTATAACAAATTCCTTGGGCCAGAAATAATGTTGCCATGTTTCTAAGGTCCGAACAAGAGCATATTATTCTTTGTCATAAGTAGAATAGTTCAGACTAGGCCCACTCAATTTTTCAGAAAAGTATGCAACAGGTTTGCCATCTTGTAATAACACACCTCCTAATCCAATTCCACTAGCATCACATTCAAGCTCAAAAGTCTTATTAAAATCAGGAAGTTGGAGTAAAGGAGCATGTGTCAACTTATCTTTCAATACCGTGAAGGCTTCTTCCTGTACGGTACCCCAAACAAAAGGCACATCCTTCTTTGTAAGCTCGTTGAGAGGTGCAGCAATGGTGCTGAAATCTCTCACAAAACGCCTATAGAAACCAGCGAGGCCAAGGAAACTCCTCACTTGTGTGACCCTTTTGGGCTGCGGCCAACTCTCAATAGCTTCAATCTTGGCTTTATCAACTTCAATTCCCTGTGGAGTAACAACATAGCCAAGAAAAGATACTCGGTTGGTGCAAAAGGTGCACTTTCCAAGGTTACCAAACAAACGTGCATCACGTAGAGCAATAAAAATAGCACATAAATGTTCCAAATGTTCCTCCAAAGATTTTCTATAAATCAGTATATCATCAAAATAGACTACCACAAATCGTCCAATGAAAGCATGTAAAACTTCCTTCATTAGTCTCATGAAAGTACTAGGTGCATTAGTTAACCCAAAAGGCATGACTAACCACTCATATAAACCAAACTTAGTTTTAAATGTCATTTTCCATTCATCTCCCAATTTCATACGAATTTGATGGTATCCACTAGGCAAATCAACTTTGGAGAATATTGTAGAGCCACTCAATTCATCAAGCATGTCGTCTAGCCTAGGAATAGGATGACGATAACGAATAGTAATATTATTAATGCCTCTACAATCAACACACATACGCGACGTACCATCCTTTTTCGGCACTAAAATGGTAGGAACAACACAAGGACTAAGGGATTCACGTATATAACCTTTGTCAAGCAGCTCCTGTACTTGACGCATAATCTCCTTCGTCTCCTCTGGATTGGTACGGTATGGCGCACGGTTGGGCAATGATGCGCTGGGAATTAAGTCAATTTGATGGTCAATCCCTCGAATAGGTGGTAATCCCGGTGGCACGTCTTGTGGAAAGACGTCAGCGAACTCCTCCAAAATGTTAGTGACAGCAGGAGGCAAAGAGGAAGGCACGTCCTCGAATGAAAATAATGCCTCTTTGCACACAAAAGCATAGCAAACATATTTGCTAAAATTTAGATCATCAATATCAGATTTGGTGGCAAGTAAACATGCACTTTTCAATTTAATTTCAGAAGCAACACTAGATGGTTTATTATTAGGTTTCATTTGTTGCTGAAATTCTTTTGCCACAATCTGATTTTCACTCTTATTTTTCTCCTATTTTGCTTTATTAGCTCTATTAATATCATCTTTCAAAATGGATTCAGGAGTCATAGGAAGCAAAGTAATATTTTTATCCTTATGAAGAAGAGTATACTGATTGTTTCTACCATGGTGTACAGTTTTTTTATCAAATTGCCATGGTCTACCAAGTAATAAGGAACATGCTTGCATAGGTACCACATCACAATCAACATAATCAGCATATGTAGAGATACTAAAATGCACACGAACAGTACGTGTTACCTTAACCTTGCGGTTGTTGTTGAACCATTAGATGTAGTAAGGATGTGGATGTGGTCTTGTGGTGAGAGATAGCTTCTCCACCATCTCCATGCTAGCCAAGTTATTGCAGCTCCCTCCATCTATGATGACGCGAACAGAACGTTCCTTCACAACTCCCTTTGTATGGAACAAATTATGCCTCTGATTTTGCTCAGCTTGTGTGACCTGCACACTCAAAACACGTTGAGCAACTAAACATTCATACCTGTCAGCATCTTCAGGAGCCATGTATTGCGTCTCATGATCAGAATCATCTCCATCGTGTTCTTCACGTGTAATAAGAGCCAAAGTCTCCTCATCATAGTCACTAGCAGACTCATACCCACCATCCTCAGTAGCAATCATCACACGCTGAGATTGGCATTCTCTCGCAAAATGTCCTCTTCCCTTACAACGACGAAAAATAATATCACTTGTGTGCCCTGTTGATGCCATGGAAGAAGAAGAGCTCTGCGTAGGTCTGGCAGGTGTGCTCTTGGAAGATAGTGGTGGTTGTGCCTGCTTTCTTGTATCACGGCTGGAGGTGGCACCTGATGGAGGTGCTGGTGGAGTGGAAGTAGAGGATGCACGTGGTGTCCATGATGAAGATCGACCTGCAGAAAAGTTAGTTCGCCCCAATGCCTGTCGATCCTGCACTTCATGTTCAGCTTTACAAGCAAGATGGAATAAACGAGTGATATTAGTATACTCCTTATACTCTAGAATGGTCTGAATCTCTCTATTTAATCCACCCATAAAACGTGCAAGCATAGCTTCATTCTCCTCAACAATACCACATCTAATCCTGCCAGTTTGTAATTCCTGATAATATTCTTCTACAGAATTTTTTCCTTGTCTTAAGCGCTGCAATTTTTGAAGTAATTCATGTTGATAATATGGTGGAACCCAACGAGTATGCATAGCATTTTTCAAAGCAGCCCAAGTAGCTGGAATAGGATATAATCTAGAATGCTCAGACCACCAAACACATGCAAAGCTAGTAAAAGCACAAACAGTAGCAGGAACATGTCTCTCCTCGGGATATTGTAAATATGTAAATCGTTGTTCAGTTTCTAACTCCCAAGCAAGATATATATCAGGAACATATCTACACTCAAATGGTGGAATATTCAATTTTAGTTTAGGGAGATGGTCATGATCTCGTACCTGAGGGTGAGCCCTACCATTGCCATAATTTGCATGTGGACGACCTGGTGGTTGCGGTGCTGGTGGTGGCACGTAGTTTTGATTTTTATCAACCGCATCCTCGTAATCTCCCGCAAAATCATCCTCCTCCGCATCAGCAGCAGGAGGCACAGAAGTATCAACAGTAGCACCAACAGTTTGGCCAGGTGCAAGAGGGAGACGGCTCGCTCGGCGGAGGGCTGTTTCGCGATGTGGAGGTAGTCGTTGTTGTTGTTGTTGTTGTTGTTGTTGTTGTAGAGGTGCGTTAGGTGCAGCCGGTGGTGGTGGTGGAAGACGCGCGAGAAATTCATTAAACCTGTTATCGAGCTTTCCTTCGAATGTCTTCTCCATGCCATCTATCTTCTCCATGGCCTCTTCAAATCTGTTTAGCACATCTTGCACCTGTCCACTCATCATTTGCTGAAATTTATCATGCAACTCCTTACTCGTCATGTTCTCCCAGTCAGTCTCGTCGGCTTGTGATCCTGCCATGGTTAGGAACAATAGAAACACACAAGAATATGATCCTACAGAATACTAACAAGAGGTGGTGGTGGTGTCACAAATCCGTCAAGCAAATCTCAAATTCTTAACAGTTCTTACCCAGCAGTAGGCGGTGATCATCAACCGTCGTAGTCAAAACTCTCAAAGCATGGATAGAGCGATTACCAGGGAGAGTCAAACGCACGACGTGGATGTATGTGGAGCTGGGAAGGCTTATAATATGGTAGCAAAAAGGGTCAGCAATAATCAATTCAAAGATGCAATGTTGAATAAACGCTCAACGATGGTACTGTGCTAGTCCTACGCTAGACCGTGCTAGAGACGCGAGCCTAGAACACTAACAAAATCACTGACTGATTTTTTTCGAAAACAAGGGAGGAGCACTCACTGATTTTTTTCTTTTTTTCATCTTTTTTTGCACTTTTTTCCTCTTTTTTTTGGCTCCGCAACAAAAATTTTTTCGAAAAAGTCTACAAATGGTCTAAAAACTGCCTAGCCAGATTTTTTTTGAGTTTGGAATTATTTTTCTTCTACGGGTAGCTCGAAAGTTGGGGAGTCCCACTCTGTCACGACTTGGAGTATCGCGTGATCTGGAACTCGAAAACAAAGCAACAAATACTGGACTCGGACTAGGACTGGTGGCGGAGATGAATCTGGTGGAATCTCAGATTGGTGGCGGCGATGAATCTGGTGGAAATCGGACTGGTGGCGGATTTATGTTGCAGGTGGACTCGTATTGGCGTGATGGCGGCGGATATGTGGTGGCGTATATGGAACCAGCGATGATGATGATGCGGTGGTGATATATGGCAGCGGCGACGTGACAACCTGTGAACAGAACTCGAAACTCTAAAGGACTAGACGCTAAGACCAGCAACTTGACACGATGATGCAACCGCAAATTCAACAAAGCAAATACAGAAAAGATTATGCAAAGGCTCAGATTGGTTCGGATAGGATGAACTAACCCTAATTTTTTTTGGCCTTTTCATGGACTATATCTATGAAGAATAGACTCGATCTAAACTACGAAAAACTGTAAAATCTCACCGAGCAACCTAGAAATCTGATACCACTTGATACAGGCAAAGGTGTCCCATCTTTCGATGATATAGTGGATATCGTTTTAGAGGAAGTCGACTTTGACGATCCGACTACGAACGTGCGAGGACATCGCGCCTTAGCAATCGCTAAACCAACTCCGAGGGGTTATTGACCACGCCAGAGCACGATCAACCTGACCACGAGGGCCTATTTCCTGTGAGCAAACGAAGAACAAGCAAGAAACTGAGATTGCAATCTGGATATTGCGAATATAAGATGAAAGCTTTATTGATCAAGGTGGGGTTCTGTGATGTCTTGGTCTGGTCGTTGGACACAAACGAAGTACGTGAAGTTGCAGCTATGGCGAACTTTTAATCTAAACAAAACCCAAAGTCTAAACGATGCCCTAAAGGCTGTATATATGGAGGAGAGAGGAGGAATTTCGTGGCCCTTGGTGGAGGGGTCCGAAACCAACCCTAACTCTTGTTTCCCCACACATACGGACTCTAAAAATAGCCTATACTTAAGTACTTCAAAAATACATGGGCCTGGCCCAATAATAAGGTGACACAGCACCTAAAATAGCCTCTGGACGAAATTTATGAAGTGGCATCTTGTATATTTCATCCCATGCTTCATGCACTCATTATGGTGGATCCAAAGTCCTGGAATCATCACTTGTAACTCCGTTCTTGTTCCCCTTGCGCATGCCATCATCTCCATGCTTGAACTTGCTCCAAGGTTCATCTTTCTTGTCCAAGCTAGGCCCTTCATTTGTAAGCAAAACAAATGTATCCAATTTAGGCAGCATCATATTCTCATGAACATTAGAATCGTTACGAAGAAACGGAAGTAGGGGCTGTGGGTGTAACAATGGTATTGATGTCCTCATCATTAACGGTAAGGACGAGGCATGTCACATCTACGTTCCCGATCTTAGTGTTCTCAAGAGTGCTGTATTAGGAGATAGACAATATAACTTGGGGGCCATTGTTGCATGTAGGTTGCATGATAATAGTATTAATGGAGATTTCTTTGGTGGAATTTATGCGACCCGTTTAGCTGATTTTCTTGAGATACCCATACATGGAGATGGTATTGAGTTGCCTCCTGCTTATTTAGATTATAATGCTATGGTTCGTCATCTATTTGTTGAGAGGAATGATCAGTTCCTCCATTACCGACTAATCTTTGACAGACGACGTACCTATCATGTCGCTCTCCTTGATCCTACTTTCTTTGACTTTCATGCAAAAGGGAGATATGTTATATCGAGGGAGGAGGCAAACGAGTACGAGAGGAGGACGGAGGTAGCCCACCTCCAAGCTACAGCCCTTCAGGCAGTAGTTGATGCATCTCAGTACGACCCCAGCTTCAACTTCGGATATCCACCAGGCCATCCATGGGCATAGACCAACTTAGACCAAAAGCCTAAGCTTGGGGGAGTACGTATTTCTCCCCGACATTACGTTCATGTTCACAAACTCAAGCCAGGTGTCGGTGCTCATACTTTTTCATTGTATCATCCATGCTAGTTTATTTTCTTTTTATGCTTTCTTCTTGTGTGTTTGAAAAACCTTAAGAAAAACAAAAAATATTAGTTGTAACTTTTAGCTAGTTTACTTTTCATGCATGTAGTAGTAGTAATTAAAAAGAAAACCCAAAAAGATTTCTCATTCTTCTTTTGCTTGTTGGGAGCTTTCTCGTGTAAATAGTTTTGTTTCTTTTCTTTTTCTTTGGGGGTCAAGAGGAGAAGACCATAATGACAATGTTGAGTGGCTCTCATATGCATTATTGTTGATCTAACAAAGAGCCCATATTACCTTGTCTTCTCCCTTGAATTGAATGCTTGCAGATTCCAGCTTAGTCCAATGCACGTGCACTATTATTATTATCCACACTATTCGGTCGTGCAAGTGAAAGGCAATAATGACGATATATGATGAACTGATTGAGATGAGGAAAGCTGGTATGAACTCGACCTCTCTTGTTTTTGTAAATATGATTAGTCCATCATTCTTGATTCAGCCTATTATGAATGAAACATGTTTGCAATGACAATTAGAGATTATAGTTGCTTATGGCATGCTTAATTTGCTAGGAGTTTATAATGGTTTACCTTGTGTGCCAACATGCTATTAAAATGATTGTGGTGTGGTATGATAGGGTGGCATCCTCTGAACGATTCGAGTGGCTTGACATGGCACATGTTCACGCATGTAGTTGAAATAAAATGAACATAGCCTCCACGATATTTATTTTCGTGGTGAATTATATCCTACTCATGCTTGCATTCAGTGTTGATTAATTTTAATGCATGTTCATGACTGTTGTCGCTCTCTAGCTGGTCGCTTCTCAGTCTCTTTCTAGCCTTCACTTGCACTAAGCGGGAATACTGCTTATGCATCCAAATCCATAAACCCTAAAAGTTATTCCATATGAGTCCACCATACCTTCCTATATATGGTATGTACTTGCCGTCCCAAGTAAATTTGTATGTGCCAAACTCTAGACCTTTAAATAAACATTCTGTTTTGTATGCTCAAATAGCTCAAGTATCAACTAGGGCTGTGATGTAGGGTAGAACCCTAGTGGCCTGATCTTTCACGAAAGGAGCGGATCCTGTGATGAACATGAAGAACACGACGGGGACGAGGGGAATCACGAGGGGAAACACGAGAGAACACTCAAACCAACAAGAATGATCACACATGCGCTAGATCCATGAACACAAACGGAGATACAAGATCCAGGGTCAACAATGGACGATACAAGAGGTAACCGGTTCTTCTCCGTGAGGAGATCTTGAATCCACAAGGGGATCTTCCCGTGAGGATTCTTGAATCCAAGGTGGATCTTCTCCGTAGAGGGTGTCTGGACCCCGATTCTAAGTCACATCGATCTAGCCAGTAACACCTCATATCACTTTGCGGCCTCAAGCACGGTATCCCACGGGTGTCGCCTTACCATGGCCCGGGACCGTTTGCGCCTTTTGGCTCACGTATATGATAGTGTCGCTAGCATCCATATGACAGAGAACCCGGCCGACATGCTAGTCGTGAACCCAAAGCGGCACAGACCTATGGAGACAGGCATACATGAATCACATCGAGCATGTTGGTCATCAGCGAGTGATTCCGGTTTGTAGCACTGGGCTAACAGGACTCCGGGGAACCCGGGCTATAGCAGGCTAGGCAGGACTCCGGATATCACCGCGTGACATTTCCCCGAAGGGACAGACATAGGAACAAAGTGAAACACATGCCGGCCAGTCAAGTGTCCTAAACAGTAGTGGTGGGCTAGCAGGACTCCGGTGAACCGGGCTGTAGCGGACTACTATGGCTCGAGGAATACTAGACTACATTTCCCCATAAGAAAGGCTGCCAAGGATAAACAACTAGATTGTCGGATCCCACTCATACCAAGCATTTCAATCATACACACAATATGCCCGATATGAGTACATACAACATGGCATCACAACAAAACTCTACAACTCAAGTACTTTATTTAAAGTCTCCAGAGAGCCGTACATAACATGTTCATACAGATAGGGGTCACATGACCCGACACTCAAGTCATACAATCATACAAGCACATGCGGAAGCAACTAGTCTGAGTACAGACTCTAGAAAGAAAGAAGGCTTCTCAAAGCCTGTCTATCTACAGAGGGCCCTCCATGGCCAGGATCACCACCTGGGTGGCTAGTCACTCGTCGACGTCAAGGTCTACATAGAACCCATCGGAGGGGGCGGTGTTGTCGTCTGAAAACAGTAATTAAGCAAACATGAGTACAAAGGTACTCAGCAAGTCTTACATCAGAACATACTACACATGCTTATTCTCAAGAAGGTGGTGGGGTTAATGCAGCAAGCCAGCTTTGACTCTTGGCTAAGCTGTCCTACGGAACTTCACTAGTAGAATAGTTTTTGCACACGAGTCCACTACTCACCAACACAATACTCCACCGGGGATCCTCCCTCGTCATCCTACGAGAGGTCCATCCTCGGTACTCACACTTATCTTGAGTCTTTTAGTAGTATCCATTAACTTGTCTATGAACTGTATAGGCAACCAAGTAGTCCTTTACCGCGGACGCGGCTATTCGAATAGTTTTATACCCTGCAGGGGTGTACTTCTTCATACACGCTTTCACCACTTACCGCCGTTAACACGACATGTACTCAGCAACCTTCAAGCGGAAGCCCAGCGAGGGTGTCGGCCACGGCCTACCTAAACACTTAAGTCTCTAGTCCAGGTTTATCGCCAATCCAGGTTCCATCCGCAGGGAGTCCGGCCGAGGTTCCCACATACGGCCCCGGACAATGTGAAAAGGGTTCCGAGACACCTAACGGGCGCCCGGCATACCCGGCCACGGTGTATCTACCGCAACATAGCCCACCCCTAGGGTCAGCGCTACGCACGGCCGCCAACACATAACCTACAAACACCAGAAACTATTTGCAACTCCTGGACAGAGTACTAGGGTGATTAAGAAGCCGAGAGGGTCCATTGGTTTCGGGCCCAATGTACGGTAGTAACTGCATCTTAAATCACACATACAGATCTCAGTTCTTATGGACGGCCTCAATGAAACAACCCACCATGTACTCCTACATGGCCTCTCATCGATACCTTTACCAAAACATGTTCAACACATCCCTCACATTACTGCATAAGCATTTCACTCTAGCCCATCACCCAGATGAACCAGACCTGACACAACTCTAAGCATAGCAGGCATAGCAAGGTAGGAATCACATACATGGCTCAATCAACTCCTACACATGCTAGTGGGTTTCATCTAGTTACTGTGGCAATGACAGGTCATGCAGAGGATAAGGGTTCAGCTACCGTAGCACACATGAGTTTGAATCGCATTGTCTTAATGCAGTAAACGAGAGCAGAAGCGAGAACATGGGTTTGTATCGGAATGATCAATGGGTTGCTTGCCCGATGGAGTGGTAGTGGGATACTGCCCTTCAGTTGGATACTCGTGAATATCCTCGGAGGCAGAACCTACCACGAAGAACACATCGGAACACAATCAACACATGACGATATGCAAGAATATGATGCATGCTATGACATGGCAATATGAATGTGTCCTGGCCTAATGCAAGCTATAACAGAAAGGAATGTGCTTATTTGAACCAAAGGTTCAAATGTTAGTTCATTTAACATAGCCACATTAGTGAATTACCTTATTCTGCTTGAATAGCAAGGTTAGCTTGTTTTGTCATGCATGAAACCATTACAGATGGATAGATTGAATTTTTCTGATCATCTTTCATATATAAATCTTTACATTTGGAGCTATGGTTGATTTTCTATGATTTTTAAGAGTTTTGACTATTTTCTGGAATTTCCTGTATAAGAATAATTCCAGTAATTTAATTACTGCGTCAGCATTACGTCGGGGTGACATCAGTGGTCAACGGGAACGTCCAGGTCAAACTTGACTGGTGGGTCCCGCATGTCAGTAGTTAGTTAAACTAATTATTTTTAGTTAAGACTAATTTGATTTAGTTAGCAGAGGGGGCCCACTTGTCATTGACTCAGGGGAGTCAAACTGGGGTCAAACCCCTGGTCAGCGTGGCTAATCCCGCCGGCGTTGAGTCGCCGGCGAGGCCGAGACGGTGGAGGGCTTTGGAAATCACCCACATGCAACCAAATCGACCGCGGTTTGGTCCTACGTGTAGCTGGGGTTCGCGCGCATCTAGTAGGGCAAGTGGGAGGAGCTGGGGTGGAGCGAGCTCGCCGGAATCGAGCTCGTGGCGGCGGCCGGAGTTCGGACGGGGTTGGGTTCGACGCTACGGTGCACGGGAGAAGGAGCTGGTGGTGGCTACGGGCTCCTGGTGCTGCGCTGAGCACAACGGTGAGCTTGGCTTCGAGCCACTGTGGCTCTAGCCACGACGGTGCCATGGCCGGCGGCGGGGAGCTTTCGGGTGCGGTGGAAGTGGCGACTACAGAGGCCAAACGAGCACGGGAGCTAGGGGAAGAGGAAGAGGAGCTCACAGCGGGGTCGGAGAGGGGGTCAGCGAGCTTGGGGAGGTCCTGGCGGCGGCGAATCGACCGGAGATGGCTCGGGTGCCCGAGGTTGAAGACGAGGGCGAAGACGGCGTTCGGCGGCGTTTGGAGTCGCGTGGGTCAGCGGAGAGGTCCAGGACGACGAGGCGGAGCTATTGTGCTCGTCGGAGGGGCGAGGGGGTGGCTCTGGTGGCGTCTACGGCGAACGGCGGCGAGGCTCGCGCTCGGCCATCGCGGGAGAGGGTGAGGGAGACGAGGGGGAGAGTGAGGGAGGATGAGACGGGGACGTGGGGGTCGCGTGGCATCCCTGGACGTCTCCATGGCGCCGGCCACGCGCTCCTCGTCCTTCTGGCGGGAGGAGGACGACGAATGGCAAGCCAGTCGGCTGGGCCGAGCCAGGTGGGCTGGGCCAGCACAGGTAAGGCCTAGGTGGCTTCCCTCTCTCTCTTTTTTTCTGATTGTTCCTGTTTTTCTATTTAACTGCAACTGTTGGGCTTTATTAAAAATACTAAAATGTTTCCAAAAATCCTGAAAATAATTGTGGGCTCTGGTTAGAATATATCCAACAACAAACATTTATTTCTAGAATTATTTTTGCATTTAAATTATTTTATAGCATTTAAATGCCCAAATTCAAATACTTATGATTTAATTCAATGACCTTCTGTTGACCTAGAAAATTGTGCACCAATTTTGCCAGAGGTTCTAACCCAAGACAAAGAGGGTGAACTTTTTAGAAGGGCATTTCAGGTTCATTGAAAATAATTTTAGTAAACCCTGGTTGTTTCCAGGGGGGTGTTGGGGGTTTCTGCCTTCCCCATTTCAAATTTAAGAGGAATTTAAACATGATGCACACTCTAATACTTGAACTAGCTAGGGTGTGACAACTCACCCCCACTCAAAAGAATCTCGTCCCGAGATTTAGGATCCTCTGGAAAGAAGGTGGGGTACTCGAGTCGAAGACGATCCTCCCTTTCCCAAGTGGCTTCTTTCTCGGAATGGTGTGACCATTGAACCTTGAGAAACTTGATATTATGACGTCGAGTGGTACGCTCGGCTTGATCAAGGATACGAACGGGATATTCCCGATAGGAGAGGTTATCTTGTAGATCAAGCGTTTCGTGGTCCACTCCACGGATAGGATCCGCGAAGCAACGCCTGAGTTGTGAAACGTCGAAGACATCGTGAACTCTAGAAAGATGCAAAGGTAGTTCCAATTGGTAGGCAACTTCTCCTCGTTTGGCAAGAATGTGAAAGGGTCCAATGTAACGAGGAGCCAATTTGCCTTTGATACCGAAACAATGGGTTCGCTTTAACGGAGTAACCCGAAGGTAAGCCTTCTCGTCGACTTCATAAGTCATAGGCTTCTGTTTACGATCATATTGACTCTTTTGACGAGATTGGGCTGTTTTCAATTTCTCACGAATAATGCGAACCCGCTCTTCTGCTTCCTGAATCATATCCGGGACAAAGAGTTGTCTTTCCCCGGTTTCTGACCAGTTAAGAGGCGTTCGACATTTTCGTCCATAGAGAACTTCGAAAGGAGCCTTCCCTAAGCTAGCTTGATAGCTATTGTTATAAGCAAACACCGCGAATGGGAGGCAATTCTCCCAACTCATTTCGAACGAGATAACAGAAGCTCGGAGCATATCTTCCAGAATTTGATTAACTCGTTCTACTTGACCACTTGATTGAGGATGGAAGGCGGTACTAAAAGAGAGACGAGTTCCCATAGCATTTTTGAAACTTTCCCAAAATCGAGAGGTGAAGAGACTCCCACGGTCTGAGTTAATTTCCAATGTGACACCATGAAGAGACACTATTCGGGAGATGTATAAATCGGCTAGCTGGCTAGCGGTGATACTCTGACGAACAGGTAGGAAATGGGCTACTTTGGAAAGTCGGTCGATCACGACGAAGATGGCATTAATCCCTCTCTTGGTCCTGGGAAACCCAGTGATGAAATCCATACTGATTTTATCCCATTTCCACTCGGGAATAGCCAAAGGTTGAAGGGTGCCAGCAGGCCGTTGATGCTCTGCTTTAACATGACAACAAACGTCGCAATTAGCAATGTATTGAGCGATTTCTCTCTTCATCCTAGTCCACCAAAACCTCTGGCGTAGGTCTTGATACATTTTGGTACTATCGGGATGAATGGTGAGAGGGGATTCATGAGCTTCCTTAAGGATCAGTCGCCTCAGGTTTCGTGACTTTGGAACCACTAGGCGATTTCCAAAGTATACGACACCTTGATCATCAATGGAGAAACAATTTGCGACCCCTTTCTTAATGTTTCTCTTAATACGGGAGATTCCTGGATCTACCTTCTGTGCTTTGATTATCTGATCCGTAAGGGTAGGTTTCGCCACCAGGGTGGATAGGAATTCTCGAGGAACAATGTGAAGATTTAGCTTACGAAATTCCTCATGGAGAAGTGGTTGACTTTGTTGTAACATCAGGTTGTTACAATAGGACTTACGGCTTAGCGCATCAGCCATGACATTGGCTTTGCCTGGGGTGTAAGTTATTCCTAAGTCGTAATCCGAGATCAACTCAACCCAACGTCTTTGCCTGAGATTCAAATCTGGTTGGGTGAAGATATATTTCAAACTTTGGTGGTCAGTGAAGATCTCGCAACGATTACCGAGAAGGTAATGTCGCCAAGTTTTAAGTGCATGGACTACAGCTGCAAGCTCAAGATCATGTGTGGGATAATTTTCCTCATGTGGATGTAATTGCCGTAAAGCATAGGCAATTACCTGACGATCTTGCATGAGTATGCAACCTAGTCCTTGTCGCGAGGCGTCGCAATAGATAATAAAGTCCTTTGAGAAATTTGGTGGTACTAGTACGGGAGCAGATGTCAGGCGTCTTTTCAGTTCCTGAAAACTGAACTCGCATTGTGGATTCCACTCGAACTTTTTATATTTCTTGAGGAGTTCAGTTAGAGGTTTAGCAACCTTGGAGAAATTCTCGACGAAGCAGCGGCAATAGCTCGCTAAGCCAAGGAAACTCCGAACTTGCTTGACCGTCTCAGCTAGAGTCCAATCAAGGACGGCTTGAACTCGCTCGGGATTGACAGCAATACCCTTACCAGAGATTACATGGCCTAGATAGGTCACTTCTGGCAACCAAAATTCACACTTGGAGAATTTGGCATAAAGGCGATGCTCAGAAGTTTCATCAATACCAACCTTAGATGTTCGGCATGTTCCTCTTCATTCTTGGAGTAGATGAGTATGTCATCCAGGTATACTACGACGAATTTATCCAAGTACTCCAAGAAAACCGAGTTCATTAACCGGGAGAAGGTGGCTGGGGCATTGGTTAAACCGAAGGACATAACGGTGTACTCGTATTGGCCATAACGAGTAACAAAGGCCGTTTTGGGAATGTCCCCGTTTCTGATTTTGATTTGATGGTAGCCCAACCTCAAATCCATCTTGGAAAAGACTGAGGATCCAGTGAGCTGATCATACAAATCGTTGATCCTGGGAAGCAGATATTTGTTCTTTATGGTGACCAAATTGACAGGTCGGTAATCCACAACCATTCGATCCGTTCCATCCGTCTTCTTAACGAAGAGGACAGGGCAAGCCCAAGGAGAGGAACTAGGACGGATAAAACCCTTTTTCAAGGACTCATCGAGTTGGTTCTTGAGCTCGGCTAGTTCCAAGGGTGCCATCTTGTAGGGTCTTCTAGAAATTGGAACGGTTCCTGGAACAAGGTCTATCACAAACTCAACATCCCTGTCAGGTGGATCACCTGGCAGTTCTTCTGGAAAGACATCTGGAAAGTCTCGGACTACCGGAACATCCTCAAGGTCTGGAAGGGGGTTGGCATTTAAGGAGTAAAGCTGGCGCTTGGCCACTCGGGTTAAGACATTGACTATCTTGCCCGATGGGTGAGTAAGTTGAACGGTTCTAGTGGCACAATCGATCTTAGCATAATGAGCTGACATCCAGTCCATACCCAAGATGATGTTTATGTCCGAGGACTTGAGAGCTATTAAGGATGCAAGGAAGACAAGTCTATCGACAAGAATTTCGTTCCCATGGATTACTCTACAAGTTTGCCATCTAGAGCCAGGAGTTTGAATTTCCATGGTAGAGGGCATGTCATAGAATGTCATGTTGTGCAATCGAGCATAGTTCTCGGATATGAATGAATGAGATGCTCCAGTATCAAAAAGAACAGATGCCGGATGGCAGTTAACAAGGAGCGTACCAAGGACGATGTTGGGATCCTCATGAGCCTCCTCGGCTGAAACATAGTTGACATGGCCACGTGCAGCAATGACCGGCTTGGCATAGAGTGTCTTTCCCGCGGGTTTACCACGGCCAACAGACTTTCCAGTTTGAGTGGGGTTGTTGTTCTGGGGACACTCTCGGCTATAGTGACCCGGCTCTCCACACTTGAAACATGTCACCACATTGGGGCGTGGAGCAGCATTAGCAGCGGGGCCACCATATGGCTTGGGCAGTGCAAATTGCTAGTTGGGACAAGGCGCCTCAAAGGATGGCCTCGGGATGAACCTGGGTGGCAGTGCCCTGCTTGGAATCCACACCCGACGCTTCTGAGCTCCAGAGCTGGATGAAGAGCCAAAATCATGGGAGTGCTTGCGTGAAGCATCATAATCAGTCTAGCCTACCTCAGCACTGATGACTTTATTGACCAACTTCTGAAAGGAGGTGCACTCGTGCAGACGAAGATCGCGGCGAAGCTCAGGGCTAAGTCCCTTGCGGAACCTTGCCTGCTTCTTAGCGTCAGTAGATAGCTCTTCAGGGGCATAGCGTGCCAGGTTCCCGAATTCACGACTATATGCATCCACAGTCAGTCTTCCTTGTGTGAAATTGCAGAACTCCTCCCTCTTGCGATCCATGAGACCTTCCGGAATGTGATGCTCACGGAAAGCTTCACTGAATTCAGTCCAAGTAGTAATTTGGCCGACCGGGCGCATAGCTTCAAAATTCTCCCACCAGTGGCTAGCAGGGCCTTCGAGGTGGTAGGCAGCGTAAGTAACCTTGTCGGCTTCGGCTACGTTGGCAGAACGTAGCTTGTGGGTAATTTTGCGAAGCCAGTCATCCGCGTCGAGGGGTTCGACGGAATGGTGAAACTTTGGTGGGTACAGCTTGATAAAGTCATTGATTGACACCAAGTCATTTCGCGGGTGGCGCGCAGTGTTCTGCTCAATCCGCTCTAGCAGGCAGTTAGTCTCACGCTTGTTTCTTTCCGCCTCCAGCATTACTTCGGCCAGAGAAGGCGGGTGAGGCAGATTTTCACCCCTAGATGCACTGGCTTCCCCCTGCTCCGAGGCAGCAGGGTTGCTGCGGGTGTTGACCATCTTAGGAGAAAACAAGACAACGGTTTAGACAATGATGGCTCAAACTTAGCAAGGAAGTGCAGAATGTAATGGATAACACGGAATGCAGAGATGTTCATCCGTATGTCATGGTAATATAAAACTGCCATATATATACCAACGGTCATACACATCATACATAGTTTAGTACAAGCCCAGGCTACAGTACAACTATGATGAAAGACGTTACATCTCATCAGAGGCATCCCAAGCTCCTATACATTATTTGTCTACACCTCCAGAATTGATTACACACAAAGTCATATTCCACAAGTCACGCAGGACAGGGGAGATACAACTACTACAATACTAGTGATACTAATACTAACTCAGACAGCTCCATAGTAGTCCTCATAGAGGTCACCTCCATAGCTTGGAAGTTCAACATGACCATCCGGGAACAGACGGTCCTGAGGAGCCTATGGACCAAAGGGGCAAGGATGAGGTCTTGGACCAACAAATGGTGGCCTGCGGGGACCACGGGGTGGGGTGATGCCTCCCACATCACGCCAATCCACCATGTCTGGCAAAGCAGATCTCACAGGATACAGATCCCTTGTATCCATACATCCAGCTTGCACCGCAGGTGCAAACCGAGTCAATGTGGCCCAATGATCAGCACGAGTATTGAAAAGCTCCAGCCTCAAGGCCCGATTCTCTCGGTCCTTATCTTCGAGCATCTCAGCAGTGGTACGAGTTAATGAGTCCTCCTGAGTGGAGTCAGCATAGATAGCCTGAAGATACCCTTGCGCTCCCGGAATTGAAGATGGCATGTAACGGAAGTCGGTGTTCCGAAGCAGGCCAGTCCGGACTCGCATGATGGTCATCATGGAATAGGCAGCATCCTGCACAGCCATCTCAACAGTAACCCCGAGTCCATAGGAACAGTGAAGGGGCTCGGTAGATCCAGGATAAGAAGGAAATATCCTGACGGTGCAGAAATATTGGCTTTGATTAAAGTCTCAGAATTGCTCTTCGATGGTGTATTCGGGATACCAATGGTAACCTGTGTCGATCATTACTCGGACTAACATAGCAGTATGACCGGGCATGTCGAGGCACCGGGTTAGGCGAACCACTTGGTTTTGAACACGGTTGGCCATCTGAATGCACAACCACAATGCAAAGACATCAGAATTTCTAGGGAAAATTGGACAGCATAATAGCTGTAAATGCTCAGAAAAAGGTTTGAGACATCCACAACAGTTCGCAATACCACTCAACAACATCATATCAAGGTTCTGATCCAATTAGCAACATACTAAGAATAGTAGAAACTGAACTAGGACTTGTAACAACAATCCTATAAGCTACTACGGATTAGTAACACGTGAACCTGATGGAGGGAGAGAGCCTAGTCCTTAACCCACGTTGAACGAGAAGAGAATGACTCAGATCAGAGGGCATAGGGTAAAGGAGTAAAAGAGCCTTACGTTCCCTCCCACAATCAATTCCCCTACATATAACTAAAGCATTTCTAGACTCGACATCGACCAGTTTGGCTCAACAAACCTACAGGCAGTCCGGCTTTGATACCAACGCTGTCAGGACCCCGATTCTAAGTCACATCGATCTAGCCAGTAACACCTCATATCACTTTGCGGCCTCACGCACGGTATCACACGGGTGTCGCCTTACCATGGCCCGGGACCGTTTGCGCCTTTTGGCTCACGTATATGATAGTGTCGCTAGCATCCATATGACAGAGAAACCGGGCCGACATGGCTAGTCGTGAACCCAAAGCGGTACAGACCTATGGAGACAGGCATACATGAATCACATCGAGCATGTCGGTCATCAGCGAGTGATACCGGGCTGTAGCACTGGGCTAACAGGACTTCGGGGAACCCGGGCTGTAGCAGGCTAGGCAGGACTCCGGATATCGCCGCGTGACATTTCCCCGAAGGGACAGACATAGGAACAAAGTGAAACACATGCCGGCCAGTCAAGTGTCCTGAACAGTAGTGCTGGGCTAGCAGGACTCCGGTGAACCGGGCTGTAGCGGACTACTATGGCTCGAGGAACACTAGACTACATTTCTCCATAAGAAAGGCTGCCAAGGATAAACAACTAGATTGTCGGATCCCACTCATACCAAGCATTTCAATCATACACACAATATGCCCGATATGAGTACATACAACATGGCATCACAACAAAACTCTACAACTCAAGTACTTTATTTAAAGGCTCCAGAGAGCCGTACATAACATGTTCATACAGATAGGGGTCACATGACCCGACACTCAAGTCATACAATCAGACAAGCACATGCGGAAGCAACTAGTCTGAGTACAGACTCTAGAAAGAAAGAAGGCTTCTCGAAGCATGTCTATCTACATAGGGCCCTCCATGGCCAGGATAACCACCTGGGTGGCTAGTCACTCGTCGACGTCAAGGTCTACGTAGAACCCATCGGAGGGGGCGGTGTTGTCGTCTGAAAATAGTAATTAAGCAAGCATGAGTACAAAGGTACTCAGCAAGTCTTACATCAGAACCTACTATACATGCTTATTCTCAAGAAGGTGGTGGGGTTAATGCAGCAAGCCAGCTTTGACTCTTGGCTAAGCTATCCTATGGAACTTCACTAGTAGAATAGTTTTCGCACACGAGTCCACTACTCACCAACACAATACTCCACCGGGGATCCTCCCTCGTCATCCTACGAGAGGGCCATCCTCGGTACTCACACTTATCTTGAGTCTTTTAGTAGTATCTATTAACTTGTCTATGAACTGTATAGGTAACCAAGTAGTCCTTTACCGCGGACGCGGCTATTCGAATAGTTTTATACCCTGCAGGGGTGTACTTCTTCATACACGCTTTCACTACTTACCACCGTTTACACGACATGTACTCGGCAACCTTCAAGCGGAAGCCCAGCTAGTGTGTCGGCCACGGCCTACCTAAACACTTAAGTCTCTAGTCCAGGTTTATCGCCTATACAGGTTCCATCCGCAGGGAGTCCGGCCGAGGTTTCCACATACGTCCCCGAACGATGTGAACAGGGTTCCGAGACGCCTAACGGGCGCCCGGCATGCCTGGCCACGGTGTATCTACCACAACATAGCCCACCCCTAGGGTCAGCGCTACGAACGGCCACCAACACATAACCTACAAACACCAGAAACTATTTGCAACTCCTGGACAGAGTACTAGCGTGATTAAGAAGCTGAGAGGGTCCATTGGTTTCGGGCCCAATGTACGGTAGTAACTGCATCTTAAATCACACATACAGATCTCAGTTCTTATGGACGGCCTCAATGAAACAACCCACCATGTACTCCTACATGGCCTCTCATCGATACCTTTACCAAAACATGTTCAACACATCCCTCACATTACCGGCATAAGAATTTCACTCTAGCCCATCACCCAGATGAACCAGACCTGACACAACTCTAAGCATAGCAGGCATAGCAAGGTAGGAATCACATACATGGCTCAATCAACTCCTACACATGCTAGTGGGTTTCATCTAGTTACTGTGGCAATGACAGGTCATGCAGAGGATAAGGGTTCAGCTACGTAGCACACAGCAGTTTGAATCGCGTTGTCTTAATGCAGTAAACAAGAGCAGAAGCGAGAACATGGGTTTGTATCGGAATGATCAATGGGTTGCTTGCCTGATGGAGTGGTAGTGGGATACTGCCCTTCAGTTGGATACTCATGAATATCCTCGGAGGCAGAACCTACCACGAAGAACACATCGGAACACAATCAACACATGACGATATGAAACAATATGATGCATGCTATGACATGGCAATATTAATGTGTCTTGGCCTAATGCAAGCTATAACAGAAAGGAATGTGCTTATTTGAACCAAAGGTTCAAATTGTCGTTCATTTAATGTAGCCACATTAGTGCATTACCTTATTCTTCTTAAACAGCAAGGTTAACTTGTTTTGTCATGCATGAAACCATACAGATGGATAGATTGAATTTTTCTTATCATTTTTCATATATAAATCTTTACATTTGGAGCTATGGTTGATTTTCTATGATTTTTAGAAGTTTTGACTATTTTCTGGAATTTCCTGTATAAGAATAATTCCAGTAATTTAATTACTGCATCAGCATTACGTCAGGGTGACGTCAGTGGTCAACGGGGACGTCCAGGTCAAACCTAACTGGTGGGTCCCGCGTGTCAGTAGTTAATTAAACTAATTATTTTTAGTTAAGACTAATTTGATTTAGTTAGCAGAGGGGGCCCACTTGTCGTTGACTCAGGGGAGTCAAACTAGGGTCAAACCCCTGGTCAGCGGGGCTAATCCCGCCGGCGTTGAGTCGTTGGCGAGGCCGGGACGGCGGAGGGCTTCGGAAAACACCCACAGGCGACCAAATCGACCGCGGTTTGGTCCTACGCGTTGCTGGGGTTCGCGCGCATCTAGTGGGGCAAGTGGGAGGAGCTGGGGTGGAGCGAGCTCACCAAAATCGAGCTCGTGGCGGCGGCCGGAGTTCTGACGGGGTTGGGTTCGATGCTACGGTGCATGGGAGAAGGAGCTGGTGGTGACTACGGGCTCCTGGTCCTGCGCTGAGCACAACGGTGAGCTTGGATTCGAATCACTGTGGCTCTAGCCACGACGGCGCCATGGCCGGCGGCAGGGAGCTTTCGGGTGCGGTGGAAGTGGCGACTACAGAGGCCAAACAAGCACAGGAGCTAGGGGAAGAGGAAGAGGAGCTCACAGCTGGGTCGGAGAGGGGGTCAGCGAGCTCGGGGAGGTCTTGGCGGCGGTGAATCGACCGGAGATGGCTCGGGTGCCCGAGGTTGAAGACGAGGGCGAAGACGGCGTTCGGCGGCGTATGGAGTCACGTGGGTCAGTGGAGAGGTCCAGGGCGACGAGGCGGAGCTATTGGGCTCGTCGGAGGGGCGAGGGGGTGGCTCTGGTGGCGTCTACGGTGAACGGCAGCGAGGCTCGCGCTCAGCCATCGCGGGAGAGGGTGAGGGAGACGAGGGGGAGAGTGAGGGAGGATGAGAGGGGGACGTGGGGGTCGCGTGGCATCCCTTGACTTCTCCAGGGCGTCGGCAGAAGCAAGAGGTGGCCGGCGTGTGGCCGCGGGCGCTGGCCACGCGCTCCTCATCCTTCTGGAGGGAGGATGACGACGACTGGCAAGCCAGTCGGCTGGGCCGAGCCAGGTGGGCTGGGCCAGCACAGGTAAGGCCCAGGTGGCTTCCCTCTCTCTCTTTTTTTCTGATTGTTTCTATTTTTCTATTTAACTGCAATTGTTGGGCTTTATTAAAAATACTAAAACGTTTCCAAAAATCCTGAAAATAATTGTGGGCTCTCGTTAGAATATATCCAACAGCGAACATTTATTTCCGGAATTATTTGAGCATTTAAATTATTTTATAGCATTTAAATGCCCAAATTCAAATACTTATGATTTAATTCAATGACCTTCTGTCAACCTAGAAAATTGTGCACCAATTTTGCCAGAGGTTCTAACCCAAGACAAAGAGGGTGAACTTTTTAGAAGGGCATTTCAGGTTCATTGAAAATAATTTTAGTAAACCCTAGTTGTTTCCAGGGGGGTGTTGGGGGTTTCTGCCTTCCCCATTTCAAATTTAAGAGGAATTTAAACATGATGCGCACTCTAATGCTTGAACTAGCTAGGGTGTGACCATAGAGGGGCCGCGGTCTCTCTCGTGGAGTAGATCCGATATGGATGAGCGAAGCTCTATCTCTGAAATGAGCTATCACAACGCTAACCCTAGAACGTAGGTGGAGGGGGAGTATATATAGTCTAAGGGGCGAAGGGGTACATGGGTCACGACCCAGATGCGCTGCACGCAGGCAGGGGGGCCAGATGTCTGGGCGTCGGGCCGGATGTCCGGGCCTTCCCGAGACGCCGGATGTCCGGGCGCTGGGGCCGGATGTCCGGGCTGGCAGGGTCCAACCTTGTTGCTCTCTGGAATAGCGGGGTCTGGATTTCCGGGCCGGAGGCCGGATGTCTGAGGGCTCGGGATACGCCGGATGTCCGTGCTGGTCGCCGGATGTCCGGGCCCGAGTGGTGGCACTTGTTGCTCTCGGGTTCGGAGGGCCCAGATTTTCGGGCTGGGAGCCGGATGTCCGGGGGCTCGGGAACGGCCGGATGTCCGGGCTGGCGAGGCCGGATGTCCAGGGCCTGGGAGCTTTTCTCCGTCTTCTTCCGTCGTCGCTTCCATGCTTCCCTCACGGATGATCTAGTTGTTCCTTGGCGCTTGCACTCCTCCTCAACATCCGTGAAGCTCCGACAATACCTATGCATGCACACGGGAGAAGTGTCAAGTAGTATACCATCCTCGAAGGGTTCAAGTGAGCACGTGTAAAGGAGATGATTCACCTTTATGTATGTGAAGTAGATGTCGCACGTGTCACTTGCCAAACGGACTCTTGACATGGTGATGTCCATAGGATGCTCCGCATCATCTCCCCTCCCTTGGGAAAGATCCGACCTCGGATCGAAATCCAAATCACCATGGGAAAGAGATGGCGTCGCCGTGTAGGAGTGGTCGATCACCAAGTTCTCATCATCTTGAAGCTCGAAATGGGCACTCTCCGATGCCGCACCATCTTGGGATTCCCACAAAAGTAGCAAAGACAACAAACACTTGGAAAAAGAAATGTGGTTACCGTTAGTGGAAAACCAAGCATTCAAGAGGTGATTCACCAAACAAGTGTCCTCGTCATGCAAATCATATGGTTTGATAAAGGATTGTGACATGGCATATAAGCATATAAATTGAGCACAATCAAAGATATCATGGGGACAAGCATGTAAATGTGAGGTAGTGATGCAAATATGTGTAACAAGAGAATAAGCATCTACCTCAAGATCATAGCAAGCATGGGCAAATTGCTCAATGAAAGGTCTATGGAAGGCATAGGAATCATTCACAACACCAAATAAAATGAAGTGTCTAAACACACGGGTCAAGTGCAAGACAATCCAAGCCTAATGTGCATTGGGTGTAGTGAATATCGTGTGGCACTCAACACAATGGAAAGAGAAATTGTTCATCATGTGTGAGGCAATCAAGGCAAGCATGTAGCAGTCAATGGGACATGGCATATGTGAAGTGATGACATTGTTGCACCCAAACATATGAGAGGAGCAAGTAAGCCAAGAATTGGATGCAACACACAAGGCATATATATCATGATGCATGGCATTGTGAAAATGACAAGTGGAAGCAAGATCTCTAACATGTGCGCAAGCAAGGGGTCCAAGATGACAAATAAGTCACATGGTGCAAGCAACACAAGTAGTATGATCCACAATATGCATGCTCATGGTTTGGGGGTTCTTAGAAGAGAAGGATATCACCTTGAAAGCATGTTCTTGTGCGTCCTTCACAATGCCGAAGTACAAGCAAGTGCGATGTAGAATCATCGTGGTAGAAGGTAGTTCGCTCTCAAGAGCTCGGATTGTCAACTCACGTGACGTGGAAGTTGACACGAAGTCCAAGTATCCTACACATGCACACAACAAAAGAAAGAACATATGCGCATGGTAGATAAACACATCATCCATCATGATGGTTCTCTTCTCTTGCACATAAACATTAGAAGCACAAGTGCGTGAATGATATGATGCAACAATGGCAATATTCATGGCACTAGGTATATGGTGCAAAGAGGTAAGACAAGCATGCTTCACAAGGAATATGTCAAAATCTCCAAATAGATTTGAGAATGCTATGGGGGCAATCTCATGAGCAAGGCGAAATGCATCGTTGCACTCAATACATGGCAAATCATCTAGCATGAGAGAGGCAACATATGGAGATATGACAAGAAGAAATAACAATCATGTCGTGCAAACTAGTGGAGCGAAGATGCAACACACTAGAGGAAATCATAGCAATGATGTCATGTGAGTAAATAATAGGCATAGGAAATGCACATGACATGTCCCAAGCGCGAACAAAGTGGGATCATAGTATAATCATAGGCATGGGGCACAAAGCAAACATGTCAACAACAAGCAATATCTCCACCAAGCTTGCAAATACACATACTAGTATGAGAATCAATCATCATGTGTAATGCAAAGCATGGGTCACGAATGCATGGCAAAAGCATAGTAATGAGCACATCATGCAAAGTGAACATGGCAAGATGGGCATAGAATATGTAGTGGGCAATAACCCATTGCCAAGAGAGGGTCATGTAGAAGAATTGCGCGAAGTCTTTGCGCGAAGAGAGCGGTGGGAAAGAAAATCCATGGGATCCCAAGTCATCATTGCTCTCTAGAGCTCGTTTTGTCAACTCGTGGGATTGCGAGGTTGATAAGAATTCATTGGTACCTAAACAAAAGAGACACAAAGGAAAGAAATTTTGTGTGTGGTAAATGTACACATCATCCATCATGATGTGTATGTGCACGTGAGAGTTAGCACAAGATAAGCATCGCTCAAAGAAATTTGAAGCATGCTATAAGAACATGTCATCCATCATGAAAGAATAGTTATTGTGTATGACACGCTGGGGATGCAAATTGAGCATACAAGTATAAGGATCATGCAATGGATGGGTTGAATCAAAATCTCCTAAAATGTATGAGGAAACTATGGGGGTCTCCTCATGAGCAATATTGTAAACATCACATGGAGAAAATGGACAACATCCAAAACAATGCATATCCGAAGCTAGGTGGTCATGGCATGTAATATGAGATAAAGGATGCAAAGGGAGCATGATGCGGAGCATCCTACGGACATCACCATGTCAAGAGTCTGTTTGGCAAGTGACACGTGTGACATCTACTTCTCATACCTAAAGGTGAATCTTCCCCTTTACACGTGTTCACTTGACCCCTTTGAGGATGGTGTACTACATGACACCCCTCTCGTGTGCATGCATAGGTATTGTCGGAACTTCACGGATGACGAGGAGGAGTGCAAGCGCCAGGAACACCTACACCATTCGCGAGGGAAGCCTGGAAGAGAAGACGGAAGAAGAAGGAGCTGCAGAGTCTTCAACGACCGGACGACTGGAAGCCACCAGACGTCCGACCCTCTACAGTCGCCGGACGACCGACGACACCCGACGTCCGACAAGTCCCAGGCACCGGACGTCCGACGCTTACCGGAAATCCGGTGCCACCTGTCCCGAGAAGAATCAGCGGACGTCCGACGCGCGCCGGACGTCCGGTCCATCCTGAGCCACCGGACGTCCGACCCCCACCGGTCGTCCGGTACCTACCTGTGTGCAGCCGCGGGCCTTTGGCCTTGTACCCCTCTCCCACTTACCCCTTCATGGCTAAGAATATAAATAGACCACCTCCACCTCCTTTCTAAGGTTAGCATTGTGTTAGCTCATTTGTGAGATAGAGCTTCGCTCATCCATATCGGATCTACTCCTTGAGAGAGACCGCGACCCCTCTTCAGAGAAGATCCACCTTGGATTCAAGACCCCTTTACGGGAAGATCCCCTTGTGGATTCAATACCTCCTCACGGAGAAGAACCGGCTACCCTTTGTATCGTCCCTTGTTGGATTTGGATCGTGTATCTCCCTTTGTGTTCATGGATCTAGCGCATGTGTGATCATTCTTTTTGGTTTGAGTGTTCTCTTGTGTTCCCCTCCTGATTTTCCCCCCGTTTCCCTCCTCGTGTTCTTCGTGTTCATCGCGGGATTCGCTCCTTTCGTGAAAGATCGGGCCACTAGGGTTCTACCCTACATCATCTTGGATCAGAGTCAGGTTGTCTCTTGATACCATCATCTTGGTATCATGAGCCATGTTTATCACGATTTCGGAGCCTCCCCCACCGTTTTCTAGCCTTCTTTTGCTTGATTTCGTCCTAAATTCGAAAATCCCCACCAAAAATAGCCCCAATTTTTTTTTGTGATTTGTTGGTTTGATGATGTTTTGTTGATTTTGATCCATGGATTTTCTTGGTTTCGAGTGGATCTAGCATCTCCCCAAGTTTCCCCATCTTTCATCCACGAAATCTCATCAATTTTGACCCCAAAATCCCCAAATTCCGCCCAAAATCGCGTCCCGAATCTCGGAAATGGAGTTGACCCCGATACACCGGACGTCCGGAGACCTAGGAAGCACCGGACGTCCGACCTTACCGGACGACCGGAACCCCTAACCCGAGCTGAAATTAGCGGATTTCCGACCCGACCGGACGCCCGACGACCGGACATCCGTCCATTTCCGGACGTCCGCTACCTGTAAAAACTGACTTCGCTAAAATTTTGTTTTGGCCATAACTAATTCATCCGAACTCCGATTTTGACGTTCTTTAGCTAAGGTTCCGGACGTCCACCATTTTGACATTTGACGTTTGAGAATTTGAGATCGCGGTTTTTCCGTTTCCTAAGGTGTTTCGGCTACTTAGGGACGAGTATCCATCATCTTGGTATCTCCATCAAGATCACCGCCACTCATCATCACCGCGGACGGTAACCTCCATATCATCTTGGTATCGTGGTACCCCTCCATTGTATATTCCCTTGCCATTGCATTGATAACCCTAGACCATTTTGCGTAACTTGCCTATCGATACTAGCCAATTGAGTATTGCCAGCAATGTTACTTGTGCACATTAGTGGTCTACACCTTCCATTGCATACATACCATACCATATCATATTGGTATCATATCATCTCGTGTGCCTCAAGATTGTTCCTGTATATACCCAATTGCTATCTTGGTTTGTGCATTTCGCAAAGTGGCCACAAAAAAAGAATAAGCTTTTAAGAAAAAGGGAAAGAGCAAAGAAGCTTGTAAGCAATAGCCATAGCATCCACCACATTGCATAAGATTGTCATATCCGATCATCTTGGATCAAAGACCGGGAACCATACATACATAGCATACTTGGGATAAAAAGTTTATCCATTTTGCATCTTATAGGTTGTGCACAAGTGTCGTATCTGCCTAGTGAGCAATCATGCTAGCGTCTCTCTTGAGTTGTGCTCATCCTTGGTTGCACGACCCCATTTATCTATCCGTGTGTCTGTTTCCGTGAGCCACCCATATTGCTATTGGTCTAATTGTTACACTTGCAAATTTGTGAATCTCTTTCAACATTATTGACTCTTGCTAATATTTTGCATTACATTTTTGTGCCACTATCCTCACCGAGCTCCACCATAAGCCTTACTTGTGTAGGTGTGAGAAACCGACAAGAATTGGTACCAATTGTGCTATTTCCTTCTCCACATTGGAGTGATCATTGATCCATTTTCAACTTTGGCCAAGGTACATTTGGTATTTGTTCTTCTCTTTCTCCACTCATATTGGCTCAAATCTTGTGATGGATAGGCAAGGCATTTCATCTCCGGTCTTCCACAACAATGACGGCGTGTACAACTACATCAACAACAAGCTTTCCGCACAAAAGGAGGAGCAAGATGCAAGTATGGAGGAGATTCGGACCTTGTTGATCAACCATTCTTCCCCTTCATCATCCTCAAGGCGGCGACGTTCAAGTCACAAGTCTTGGGAGCGCAAAAATGATGCAAGCGCAAGTCGTCCACGTCCACATCTCCATGGAGACCACCATCACGTTTGTGATCCACCTCGTCATGAAGGGCAATTCACCTCCAAGCAACATGTGCAAGACGACAACGACCGACATCTACTACGAGCTCAAGCATGACAACGACGCCATCAACATGATGATGCTCCACAAGAGCCTACCTACAAGTCGCAACAAGCCCTACTTCACGCCAAGTCCAAACTTCATGACCACAAGAGAAGACCGTGAGACAAGCACCACCAAGACGGAGCTACGGCTACACCAACCACTTTGGCATCTTCGCCAAGCGACTTCAAGGCATCTTCGCCTTCGGATATATGGCATCTTCGCCAACAAGCACCTCAAGACTACGCTCAAGAGAAGCTCCCCAATCTCAAGTCCATGACTTCCACGAGCTACTACGACCTCGACATCGACCACACGATTGCTTTCTATGGGACTCAAGAACCCGAGGAGTATCCCGAGTGGGAGCATTTGATGGACGACTACATCAAGCTACATCAAGTCCCTCCCGAAGATCAAGTGAAGTGCGCCACAAGGAACTTCCACGACTACGCGTCCACATGGTGGCTTCACACACCTTCAGAGAGCTACGACATCAGTTGGCCTAAGACAAAAAGAGCTTTGCGGCGAAAGTTTGTGCCTCCAACCTACACGGAACAACTTCAACGCCAATTGGAGAACACCATCCAAGGATCCAAGTCCATCGACGAGTACTTCAAGGAGATGAAGATTGCCTTGCGACGAGCCGGCGTGGACGACCCCATTTCGATGAAGTTCCACTTCATGATGGGATTGCACAACGACATCTACAAGACGATCTCCCTCGAGAACTACAAGTCCCTCAACGACAACTACATTGGTGCTCTCCTGGCTGAACAAGAACTCATGAAGGCCAAGGCTTCTCGACCCCAAGCACACTTCTCTAAGACCAAGCTCCAAGAAGGCGAGAATGATGATAGTACCACCAAGACGTCCAATCCCGACGAACTCCAAGACGATGCTCCCATGGTCGACTTCACCGACATTCCTCTTTGTGGCATTGATGATGCCGAGTCCTCCATGACTCTTTTTCAAGACGGTGCAGCGACGAGTACGACTACGGAGACCCTCAAGGACCAAGCTTTGGAGGCGAGCGACAAGGTGGCGAGCAAGGATGATGCTTCCATCTTAGGAGGCGAGAGTGATGATGTGCCATCTTCGGCCTTCATACACGGTGACGACAACGAGATGGTTGAGCATGGGATTTTACATTCGAACACGGCGACGTATGATGACTTGAGTGACTTGTGCCACCATATTGAGAGTGAGAGTGACTTCACCACTAGCCCCATATATGTGTTGCCACATTTCCCATGTGAGGAGATCCACAACCCCCACCACTTGAGTGAGATGAGTGACTCCACCATATGTGAGTTTGAGTGCACCTATTTGGAGGGAGTGAGTGAACCACCACATAGAGAGAGTGAGATAGTTGATAGGTCATGTGAGGCCACTTTCAACACTAACGACTTGACCTCTACCTCTATCGTGTCTTCTCATTTGGTGCTAGGTCCCTTATATGATGACGCGCCGATTCTCAACGACTTCGTCCTACCTTTGGACAAGACGATGGCCATGGTGGAATATGATGCACCCCCACATGGTTCCATCACAATGATGATCTTGACCACCATTCAGTCTTTCCCACCTCACCTACACCACATGAGTGGAATGACAATGGTAACATAGGTGAAGGTGATGCTCTAGTCCCACTAGTGGACATTCTTGACATTGATTGCTTGCATGATGTTGATCCACCTATTTCCATGATTCATGCTAGTGCGACTTCCTCATGTGATGATTTGTTGCCCATTTATGATGAGTATGATGATTCTCATGTGAAGTCTATTAGTTGTGATGCCATGTTGCATAGGATTTCTTGTGCTAATTCTCTCGGTCACATCATGTTTGCCAATCCGCTTGACTTGTCATATGCTATGCATGAGATCGACCACATTTCATATTTGCAATCTCTTCATAGTGACTATGCATATGCCATTAAGATTAACCCAATTTGCACTTATGGCATAGATGACAAGCCTATGGTTATTGGCATTTGTTTCTCTTGTGATGATATTGACATGCTAGCTTTGTATCATTTCTCATATGCCATGCCATAACCACCTAGCTTCAGATATACATTGCTTTGGACTTTGTCCTTTTTCTCCATATGATGTTTCCAATATTGCTCATGAGGAGACCCCATAGTTTACTCATACATTTTAGGAGATTTTGATCCCTCCCATCCATTGCATGATCCTCATACTTATGTGCACAATATGCTCCCCATGAATAAACATAATATTGATGTTCCATATATTTGTATGCTAAATTTGCATCCACACGGTGTTATACACAATAACTATTCTTTCATGATGGATGACATGTTCTTATACCGTGCATCAAATTTCTTTGAGCGATGCTTATCTTGTGCTAACTTCCACGTGCAAATACACATCATGATGGATGATGTGTACATTTACCGTGAGCACAATTTCTTTGGTTTGTGTCTCTTTTGTGTAGGTACCCATGAATTCTTGTCAACCTCGCAATCCCACGAGTTGACAAAACGAGCTCTAGAGAGCAATGATGACTTGGGATCCCATGGATTTTCTTTCCCACCGCTCTCTTTGCGCAAAGACTTCGCGTAATTCTTCTACATGACCCTCTCTTGGCAATGGGTTATTGCCCACTACATATTCTATGCCCATCTTGCCATGTTCACTTTGCATGATGTGCTCATTACTATGCTTTTTCCATGCATTCGTGACCCATGCTTTGCATTACACATGATGATTGATTCTCATACTTGTATATGTATTTGTAAGCTTGGTGGAGACATTGCTTGTTATTGCCATGTTCACTTCGTGCCCCATGCCTATGATGATACTATGATCTTGCTTTGTGTTCGTGCCTGCGATATGTCATGTACATTGCCTATGACTATTATTTTCTCACATGACATGATTGTCATGCTTTCCTCTAGTATGTTGCATCTTTGCAAAACTAGCTTGAACGACTTGATTCCTATGATTGCTTGCCTTGTTGCATCACCAATGATTCATACTTGATCACTTCATGCGGTTGATGACAACCATTTACATGCTTGTCCCCATGATATCTTTGCTTGTGCTCATTTTATGCGCTTATATGCCATGTCACAATCCTTTGTCACACCATATGCTTTGCATGAAGACAACACTTGTTTGGTGAATCGCCTCTTGAATGCTTGGTTTTCAACTAACGCTAACCAAATACTTTTTTTCCAAGTGTTTGTTGTCCTTGCTCATTTTGAAGGAATTCCAAGATGGTGCGACATTGGAGAGTGCCCACTTCAAGCTTGAAGATGTCGACTACTTGGTGAACGTCCACTCCTACACGGCGAAGCCATCTCTTTCCCATGGTGATTTGGTTTTCGATCCGAGGTTGGATCTTTCCCAAGGGAGGGGAGATGATGCGGAGCATCCTACGGACATCACCATGTCAAGAGTCCGTTTGGCAAGTGACACGTGCGACATCTACTTCTCATAGCTAAAGGTGAATCTTCCCCTTTACACGTGTTCACTTGACCCCTTTGAGGATGGTGTACTACTTGACACCCCTCTCGTGTGCATGCATAGGTATTGTCGGAACTTCACGGATGACGAGGAGGAGTGCAAGCGCCAAGGAACACCTACACCATCCGCGAGGGAAGCCTGGAAGAGAAGACAGAAGAAGAAGGAGCTGCAGAGTCTTCAACGACCGGACGATCGGAAGCCACCGCACGTCCGACCCTCTATAGCCGCCGGACAACCGACGACACTGGACGCCCGACAAGTCCCAGGCACCAGGCGTCCGACGCTTACTAGAAATCTGGTGCCACCTGTCCCGAGAAGAATCAGCGGACGCCCGACGCGCGCCGGACGTCCGGTCTGTCCTGAGCCACCGGACGTCCGACCCCCACAGGTCGTCCGGTACCTGCCTGTGTGCAGCCGCGGGCCTTTGGCCTTGTACTCCTCTCCCACTTACCCCTTCATGGCTAAGACTATAAATAGACCACCTCCACCTCCTTTCTAAGGTTAGTGTTGTGTTAGCTCATTTGTGAGATAGAGCTTCGCTCATCCATATCGGATCTACTCCTTGAGAGAGACCGCGACCCCTCTTCAGAGAAGATCCACCTTGGATTCAAGACCCCTTTATGGGAAGATCCCCTTGTGGATTCAAGACCTCCTCACGGAGAAGAACCGGCTACCCTTTGTATCGTCCCTTGTTGGATTTGGATCGTGTATCTCCCTTTGTGTTCATGGATCTAGCGCATGTGTGATCATTCTTGTTGGTTTCAGTGTTCTCTTGTGTTCCCCTCGTGATTTTCCCCCCGTTTCCCTCCTTGTGTTCTTCGTGTTCATCGCGGCATTCGCTCCTTTCGTGAAAGATCGGGCCACTAGGGTTCTACCCTACATCAGAGCATGTCAATATAATCACAAGAAAAACAAATGCCGATAACCATGGGCTTGTCATGTATGCCATAAGTGCAAATTGGGTTAATCTTAATGGCATATGGATAGTCACTATGAAGAGATTGCAAATATGACATGTGGTCGATCTCATGCATAGCATATGACAAGTCAAGCAGATTGGAAAACATGATGTGACCAAGAGAATTAGCACGAGAAATCCTATGTAACATGGCATCACAACTAATAGACTCCACATGGCAATCATCATACTCATAATAAATGGGTAAATCATCGCATGGGGAAGTCACACTAGCATGAAGCATGGAAATAGGTTGATCAACATCATGCGAGCAATCAATGTCAAGAATGTCCACTAGTGGGACTAGAGCATCACCTTCACCTATTTTACCTTTGTCATTCCACTCATGTGGTGTAGGTGAGGTGGGTAAGACTGCATGGTGGTCAAGATCATCATCGTGATGGAATCATGTGGGGGGTGCATCATATTCCACCATGGCCATCATCTTGTCCAAAGGTAGGACGAAGTCGTCGAGAATCGGCACGTTATCATATAAGGGACCTAGCACCAAATGAGAAGACACAATAGAGGTAGAGGTCAAGTCTTTAGAGTTAAAAGTGGCCTCACATGACCTATCAACTATCTCACTCTCTCTATGTGGTGTTTCACTCACTCCCTCAAAATAGGTGCACTCAAACTCACATATGGTGGAGTCACTCATCTCAATAAAGTGGTGGGGGTTGTGGCTCTCCTCACATGGGAATTTTGGAAACACATATATGTGGCTAGTGGTGAAGTCACTCTCACTCTCAATATGGTGGCACAAGTCACTCAAGTCATCATACGTCGCCGTGGTCGAAGGGAAAATCCCATGCTCAACCATCTCGTCATCGTCACCGTGGATGGAGGCCGAAGATGGCACATCATCACTCTCGCCTCCTAAGATGGAAGCATCATCCTTGCATGCCACCTTGTCGCTCACCTCCAAAGCTTGGTCCTTGAGGGTCTCCATAGTCGTACTCGTCGCCGCACCGTCTTGAAAAAGAGTTATGGAGGACGCGGTATCATCAATGCCACAAAGAGGGATGGCGATGAAGTCGAACTTGGGAGCATCGTCTTGGAGCTCGTTGGGCTTGGACATCTTGGTGGTACTAGACTCATGCTCGTTCTCATGGAGCTTGGTCTTCGAGAAGTGTGCTTGGGGTCGAGAAGCTTTTTCCTTCATGAGTTCTTGTTCCGCCTTGAGAGCACCAATGTAGTTGTCGTCGAGGGACTTGTAGTTCTCGAGGAAGATCGTCTTGGAGATGTCATTGTGCAATCCCATCATGAAGTGGAACTTCATCAAAATGGGGTCGTCCATGCCGGCTCGTCGCAAGGCAATCTTCATCTCCTTGAAGTACTCGTCGATGGACTTGGATCCTTGGATAGTGTTCTCCAATTGGCATTGAGGTTGTTCCGTGTAGGTTTGGGACACGAACTCTTGCCGCAAAGCTCTTTTCGTCTTGGGCCAACTCATGTCGTAGGTCTCCAAAGGTGCGTGAAGCCACCATGTGGACGTGTAGTCGTGGAAGTTCCTTGTGGCGCCCTTCACTTGATCTTTCAGAGGAACTTGATGTAGCTTGAGGTAGTCGTCCATTAAACGCTCCCACTCGAGATACTCCTTGGGTTCTAGAGTCACATGGTCGGTGTCGAGGTCATAGTAGCTCGTGGAAGTTGCGGACTTGAGCTTGGGGGGCTTCCCTTGAGGTGCTTGTGGGCGAAGATGTCATATGTCCATAGGCGAAGATGCCTTGAAGTCGCTTCGCAAAGATGCCAAGGGCGATGGTGAAGTCGTTGAGCGGTTGTTGGTGTTGAGCTCTTGACCTTCACGTTCATGGTGGTGATGGTGTCGATGCTGATGTGACCTTGCCGGAGATGGTAGCTCGTAGGCATGTTCTCTTGACCGTCTTCTCGAAGATGAGGAAGACCGCTTGTAGGACTTGATGAGGGCTTTGATCTCCTCCATTTGAGCTTGCATCCTGGCGTCGTTGGAGTTGTTCATGGCATCGAACTCGTCGTTGTTGTTGTAGACCGAAGATGAAATGCCTTGCCTATCCATCACTCCAAGAGAAAAATGTGAGTGGTAGAAAGAGAAGAACGAATACCAAAAGTACCTTGACCTAAGTTGAAAGTGGATCAATGATCACTCCAATGTGGAAAAGGAAATATCACAATTGGTACCAATTCTTGTCGTTTTCTCACACCTACACAAGTCAGGGTTTATGGTGGAGCTCGGTGAGGATAGTGGCACAAAAATTTAATGCAAAATGTTAGCAAGAGTCAATAATGTTGAAAGAGATTCACAAATCACAAGTGTAACAAGTAGACCAATAGCAATATGGGTGGCACATGGGAACGCACACACGGATAGATAAATGGAGTCATGCAACCAAGGATGAGCACAAAATGTGGAATCCACGGAAAATGCTCGTGTTTCACAACTCAAGAGAGACGCTAGCACGATTGCTCAATAGGCGGATACGACACTTGTGCACAACCTATAGGATGCTAAATGGATAACTTTCTATCCCAAGTATGCTATATATGTATGATGTTCCGGTGGTATTATCCAAGATGATCGGATATGACAATCTTATATGCAATGGGGTATGATGCTATGGCACTTGCTTACAAGCTTCTTTGCTCTTTCTCTTTTTCTCAAAAGCTTTATTCTTTTTTTTGTATGGCCACTTTGCGAAATGCACAAACCAAGATAGTGATTGTGTATATGCGGGAACAAACTTGAGGCACAAGGGATGATATGATACCGATATGATATGGTATGTATGCAATGTATGGTGTAGATCACTAATGTGCACAAGTAACGTTGCCGACAATACTCAAATGGCTAGTCTCGATAGGCAAGTGACGCAAAATGGGCTAGGGGTTATCAATGCAATTGCAAGGGAATATACAATGGAGGGATACCACGATACCAAGATGATATGGAGGTTACCGACCTTGGCGATGATGAGTGGCGATGATCTTGATGGAGATACCAAGATGATGGAGACTCATCCCTAAGTAGCCGAAACACCTTAGGAAACGGAAAAACCGCGAACTCAAAATCTCAAATGTCAAATGTCAAATGATGGTAGCGGGAAAGCGGTGGTGGTTGCGGAAGCTCAATAGGATTGCGGAAATGCAATGATGGGTTTTGTGAGTAGGCAATGCGGAAATGGAGGGTAAGGTTGACTATACACGGTGTCAGAGTTGGAAGCACGGTCCCTAAGTAGCCGAAACACCTTAGGAGACAGAACTCACAACACTAACAAAAATTGGGTTATGTTGGGATGGTGGAAGTGTATGATGGTCAAGCCTATGCGGAAGTTATGGTGGTGGTGGTGGTTGATGAAGAAGCAACCGTCCCTAAGTATCCTAGACACCTTAGGAGACTCAAACAACCACTAATGCTAAGGGGATCAAAATTGGTTAGGTTGCGGAAGTCGGTGGTGGTTATGCGGAGGTTGTGGTGGAAGCCCTAGGCAAAAATGCCAAAGTTCCAAATATATGATGGAGTCAAATGGTGTTGGTAGTATTTTTGTTGGAAGGGGGATGTCAAGAGCTTTTCAACGATCTAAAGAACGCAAAAATCGGACTCCGGATGAATTAGTTATGGCTAAAACGGTGAAATGGGGATGGCTGAGATGTCAGGGGCCGGACATCCGGGCTCAGGGCCGGAAATCCGGGACTTGATGTCCAGAACCGTGCAGATTTTATGCTCCAGGAGCCGGATGTCCGGTCGGGGACCCGTATGTCCGGCCCGATGGCCCGGATGTCCGGCCCGACGATTCCAGATCTCGTTTGGGGCGTAAATTTTCAAATTGGGGGCGGAAATTGATGATTTCAACGGCAAAATTTGATGGATTTCTTGGATGGAAAGTGGTGAAACTTGGGGTATGCTAGATCCACTCGAAACCAAGCAAATCCATGGATCAAAATCAACAAAACTTCCTCAAACCAACAAATCACAAAAAAATTGGGGCTATTTTTGGTGGGGATTTCCGAATTTAGGACGAAATCAAGCAAAACAAGGCTAGAAAAAGAGGGGTAGGGGCTCCAAATTCGTGATCAACCTTGCTCTGATCCAAGATGATGTAGGGTAGAACCGTAGTGGCCCGATCTTTCACGAAAGGAGCGGATCCCGCGATGAACACGAAGAACACGAGGGGGAAAACAAGGGTAATCATGAGGGGAAACACGAGAGAACACTCAAACCAACAAGAATGATCACACATGCGCTAGATCCATGAACACAAACAGAGATACAAGATCCAAGGTCAACAACGGACGATACAAGAGGTAACCGGTTCTTCTCCGTGAGGAGGTCTTGAATCCACAAGGGGATCTTCCCGTTAGGGGCCTTGAATCCAAGGTGGATCTTCTCCGTAGAGGGGCTGCGGTCTCTCTCGTGGAGTAGATCCTATATGGATGAGCGAAGCTCTATCTCACAAATGAGCTATCACAACGCTAACCCTAGAACGTAGGTGGAGGGGAGAGTATATATAGTGATGTAGGGTAGAACTCTAATCGCCCGATCTTTCACGAAAGGAGCGGATCCCGCGAAGAACACGAGGGGAAAACTAGGGAAATCACGGGGGGAAACATGAGAGAATCACTCAACCAACAAGAATAGATCACACATGTGCTAGATCCTCGAATAGATAAGAGAAGATACACGATCCAAAGTCAACAACAGACGATACATGGTAACCGTTCTTCTCCGTGAGGAGGTCTGGAATCCACGGGGGGATCTTCCCTTAGAAAGGGGGCTTGAATCCAAAGGGACCTTCTCCGAAGAGGCCGCGGTCTCTCGCAAGGAGGGGATCCGATATGGATGAGCGTAGCTCTATCTCTCAAATGAGCTATCACAACGCTGACCTTAGAAAGGAGGTGGAGGTGGTTTATTTATAGTCTTAGCCATGAAGGGGTAAGTGGGAGATGGGTACAAGGCCAAAGGCCCGCGGCTGCACACAGGCAGGTACCAGACGACTGGTGGGGGTCGGAAGTCCGGTAGCTCAGGAAGGTCCGGACGTCCGGCGCGCGTCGGACGTCCGCTGATTCTTCTCGGGACAGGTGGCATCGGACGTCCGGTCGGCGTCGGTCGTCCGACGTTGTGCTTCGGGATTGGTGGCACCGGATTTCCGGTAAGCGTCGGACGTCCGGTGCTTGTGACTTGTCGGACGTTCGGTGTTCGTCGGCCGTTTGGCGGCTGTAGAGGGTTGGACGTCCGGTGGCTTCCGGTCGTCCGGTCGCTGAAGACTCTGCAGTTCCTTCTTCTTCCGTCTTCTCTTCCAGGCTTCCCTCGCGGATGGTGTAGGTGTTCCTTGGCGCTTGCACTCCTCCTCGTCATCCATGAAGTTCCGACAATACCTATGCATGCACACGAGAGGGGTGTCAAGTAGTATACCTTCCTCGAAGGGGTCAAGTGAGCACATGTAAAGGAGATGATTCACCTTTATGTATGTGAAGTAGATGTCGCATGTGTCACTTGCCAAACGGACTCTTGACATGGTGATGTCCATAGGATGCTCCGCATCATCTCCCCTCCCTTGGGAAAGATCCGACCTCGGATCGAAATCCAAATCACCATGGGAAAGAGATGGCGTCGCCGTGTAGGAGTGGTCGATCACCAAGTTCTCGTCATCTGGAAGCTCGAAATGGGCACTCTCCAATGTTGCACCGTCTAGTGATTCCTTCAAAATGAGCAAGGACAACAAACACTTGGAAAAACAAATGTGGTTAGGGTTAGTACAAAACCAAGCATTCAAGAGGTTATTCACCAAAGAAGTGTCGTCATCATGCAAAGCATATGGTTTGACAAAGGATTGTGACATGGCATGTAAGCACATAAATTGATCATAATCAAGGATATCATGGGAACAAGCATGTAAATGTGAGGTATTGATGCAAATATGTTGGACAAGTGAAGAAGCATCTACCTCAAGTTCATAGCAAGCATTCACAAATTGCTCAATGAAAGGTCTATGGTAGGCATAGGAATCATTCACACCACCAAATAAAATGAAGTGTCTAAACACATGTGTCAAGTGCAAGAAAATCCAAGCATAATGTGCATTGGGTGTAGTGAATATCGTGTGGCACTCAACACAATAGAAAGAGCAATTTTTCATCATGTGTGAGGCAATCAAGTCAAGCATAGTAATCGAGTCGTGCAAGCTAGTAGTGCGAAGATGCAACATACTAGAGGAAATCATGGCAATCATGTCATGTGAGCAAATAATAGACATACACAATGCAAATGACATATCGCAAGAACGAACACAAAGCAAAATGAAAGTATCATCATATGCATGGGGCACAAAGCAAACATGGCAATAACAAGCAATATCTCCACCAAGCTTGCAAATACACATACAAGTATGAGAATCAATCATCATGTGTAACGCAAAGCATGGGTCATGAATGCATGGCAAAAGCATAGTAATGAGCATATCATGCAAAGTGATCATGGCAAGATGGGCATAGAATATGTAGTGGACAATAACCCATAGCCAAGTGAGGGTCATGCAGAAGAAATGTGCGAAGTCTTTGCGCGAAGAGAGCGGTGGGAAAGACAATCCATGGGATCTCAAGTCATCGTTGCTCTCTAGAGCTCGTTTTGTCAACTCATGGGATTGCGAGGTTGACAAGAATTCAGGGGTACCTACACAAAAGAGACACAAATGAAAGAAATTGTGTGTGTGGTAAATGTACACATCATCCATCATGATGTGTATGTGCACGTGAGAGTTAGTACAATATAAGCATCGCTCAAAGAAATTTGATGCATGGTATAAGAACATGTCATCCATCATGAAAGAATAGTTATTGTGTATAACACCATGGGGATGCAAATTGAGCATACTAGTATAAGGATCATGCAATTGATTGGAGTGATCAAAATTTCCTAAAATGTATGAGGAAACAATGGGGGTCTCCTCATGTGCAATATTGGAAACATCATATGGAGAAAATGGGCAATACCCAAAACAATGCATATCCGAAGCTAGGTGGTCATGGCATGGCATATGAGATAAAGGATGCAAAGGGAGCATATCAATATCATCAAAAAAACAAATGCTGATAACCATGGGCTTGTCATCCATGCCATATGTGCAAATTTGGTTTATATTAATGGCATATGCATAGTCACTATGAAGAGATTGCAAATATGACATATGATTGATCTCATGCATAGCATATGACAAGTCAAGCGGATTGGCAAACATGATGTGACCGAGAGAATTAGCACAAGAAATCCTATGTAACATGGCATCACAACTAAGAGACTCCACATGGCAATCATCATACTCATCATAAATGGGTAAATCAACGCATGGGGAAATCATACTAGCATGAAGCATGTCAATAGGGGGATCAACATCATAAAAGCAATCAATGTCAAGAATGTCCACTAGTGGGACTAGAGCATCACTGTCACCTATGTTACCGTTTTCATTCCACTCAAATGGTCTAGGTGAGGTGGGAAAGACCAAATGGTGGTCATCTTCATCTTGATGGAACCATGTGGGGGGTGCATCATATTCCACCATGGCCATCGTCTTGTCCAAAGGTAGAACGTAGTCATCGTGAATCGGTGCGTCATCATAGATGGGACCTAGCACCAAATGAGAAGACACAACAGAGGTAGAGGTCAAGTCGTTAGTGTCGAAAGTGGCCTCACATGACCTATCAACTATCTCACTCTCTCTATGTGGTGGTTCACTCACTTCCTCATGGTAGGCGCACTCAATGTCACATATGGTGGAGTCACTCATCTCACTCAAGTGGTCGGGGTTGTGGCTCTCCTAACATGGGAATTGTGGCAACACATCATATATGGGGCTAGTGGTGAAGTCACTCTCACTCTCAATATGGTGGCTAAAATCACTCAAATCATCACATGTTTCCGTGGTTGAAGGGACAATCCCATGCTCAACCATATCATCGTCGTCGCCGTGGATGAAGGCCGAAGATGGCACATCATCACACTCGCCTCCTAAGATAGAAGCATCATCCTTGCTCGCCACCTTGTCGCTCGCCTCCAAAGCATGGTCCTTGAGGGTCTCCATAGACGTACTCGTCGCTGCACCATCTTGAAAGAGAGTCATGGAGGACCCGGCATCATCAATGCCACAAAGAGGGATGACGGTGAAGTTGAACTTGGGAGCATCGTCTTGGAGCTCGTCGGGCTTGGACATCTTGGTGGTACTGTCCTCATGCTCGTTCTCATGGAGCTTGGTCGTCGTGAAGTGAGCTTGGGGTGGAGAAGCTTTGGCCTTCATGAGTTCTTGTTCCGCCTTTAGAGCACCAATGTAGTTATCCTCGAGGGACTTGTAGTTCTCGAGGAAGATCGTCTTGGAGATGTCATTGTGCAATCCCATCATGATGTGGAACTTCATAAAAATGGGATCGTCCACGCCGGCTCGTCGCAAGGCAATCTTCATCTGCTTGAAGTACTTGTCGATGGACTTGGATCCTTGGATGGTGTCCTCCAATTGGCGTCGAAGTTGTTCCGTGTAGGTTGGAGGCACGAACTCGCGCCGCAAAGCTCTCTTCGTCTTTGGCCAACTCATGTTGTAGGTCTCCGAAGATGCGCGAAGCCACCATGTGGATGTGTAGTCGTGGAAGTTCCTTGTGGCGCACGTCACTTGATCTTCGGGAGGAACTTGATGTATCTTGCGGTAGTCATCCATCAAACGCTCCCACTCGAGATACTCCTCGGGTTCTAGAGTGCCATAGAATGGAATCTCATGGTCGGTGTCGAGGTCGTAGTAGCTTGTGGAAGCCGCGGACTTGAGCTTGGGGCGCTTCTCTTGAGCGTAGTCTTGAGGTGCTTGTTGGCGAAGATGCCGTATATCCGAAGGCGAAGATGCCTTGATAGCACTTGGCGGAGATGCCAAGGGAGATGGTGTAGTCGTTGAGCGGTTGTTGGTGTTGAGCTCGTGACCTTCATGTTCGTGGTGGTGATGGTGTCGATGCCGATGTGACCTTGCCGGACATGGTAACTCGGAGGCATGTGCTCTTGAGCGTCTTCTCGAAGATGAGGAAGATGGCTTGTAGGACTTGAGGAGGGCTTTGATCTCCTCCATTTGAGCTTGCATCTTGGCGTCGGTGGAGTTGTCCGCGGCATTGAACTCGTCGTTGTTGTTGTAGACCAAAGATGAAATGCCTTGCCTATCCATCACTCCAAGAGAAAAATGTGAGTGGTAGAAAGAGAAGAACGAATACCAAATGTACCTTGACCGAAGTTGAAAGTGGATTAGTGATCACTCCAATGTGGACAAGGAAATAGCACAATTGGTACCAATTCTTGTTGGTTTCTCACACCTACACAAATAAGGCTAATGGTGGAGCTCGGTGAGGATAGTGGCACAAAAATTTGACGTAAAATGTTAGCAAGAGTCAATAGTGTTGAAAGAGATTCACAAATTTGCAAGTGTAACAAGTAGACCAATAGCAATATGTGGCACACGGAAACACACACACGGATAGATAAATGGGGTCGTGCAACCAAGGATGAGCACAAAATGTGGAATCCAAGGAAAATGCTCGTGTTGCACAACTCAAGAGAGACGCTAGCATGATTGCTCAATAGGCGGATACGACACTTGTGCACAACCTATAAGATGCAAAATGGATAACTTTCTATCCCAACTATACTATGTATGTATGGTTCCCGATGTTTCTCACAAGGTGATCCAAGATGATCTTATATGTAATGTGGTATGATGCTATGGCACTTGCTTACAAGCTTTTGTTCACTCTTTTTCTTTGCTTAAAAGATTATTCTCTTCTTTTTTTGTATGGCCACTTTGTGATGCGTAGCATCCCATGTTCATCCCCGTGTACACTCCAACTACTCTCCAAGCCCTAAGAGAACATAAGACGAGACCTCATCTATACACCATTGGACACAACGTGAACTCGCTCCTCTTCGAACCATCACTTTCCATACGTGAGACATGGCTACTACCTCAAACATTTGTACTATGCATGACCAGGAACCAAGAGGAAGACCATGGACAAGAAGGTGAGGACACCAAGCGCCAGGAACGAGAAGAAGAGCTACGGAAGAAGCTCCAGCCACCGGACGACCGGTCGGGACCGGACGTCCGATGCCTGAAGACCCACCGGACGACCGGCCCGTACCGGACGACCGGCAATCCTGCACCAGAGCCAAACGAGCGGACGTCTGACAAGTACCGGACGACCGGACCCTCGTGAGCCACCGGACGTCCGGTACCCGTCGGACGTCCGACGCCTGTCTGTGCACAGTGTATCGGGCCGAGCCCATGTATCCCTTCGCCCTCACTTACCCCTTCGTGGCCCTAGACTATATATACTCCCCCACCTCCACCATTTGAGGGTTAGCGTTGTGATAGGTCATTTGAGAGATAGAGCTACGCTCATCCATATCGGATCTACTCCTTGAGAGAGACCGCGGCCCCTCTTCGGAGAAGATCTACCTTGGATTCAAGACCCCTTTACGGGAAGATCCCCTTGTGGATTCAAGACCTCCTCACGGAGAAGAACCGGCTACCCTTTGTATCTTCCCTAGTTGATCATGGATCATGTATCTTACTTTATGTATTCGAGGATCTAGCACATGTGTGATCTATTCATGTTGGTTTGAGTGTTTTCTCACATTTTCCCCTTTGTGTTCTTCGTGTTCTTCGCGAGCTTCCGCTCCTTTCGTGAAAGATCGGCCTATAGGGTTCTACCGTACATCATCTTGGTATCTAGAGCAAGGTTGATCACGATTTCGGAGCCTCCCCCACCGTTTTCTAGCCTTCTTTTGCTTGACTTCGTCCTAAATTCGAAAATCCCCACCAAAAATAGCCCCAATTTTTTTTGTGATTTGTTGGTTTGATGATGTTTTGTTGATTTTGATCCATGGATTTGCTTGGTTTCAAGTGGATCTAGCATCTCCCCAAGTTTCCCCATCTTTCCTCCACGAAATCTCATCAATTTTGATCCCCAAATCCCCAAATTCCACCCAAAATCGCGTCCCGGATCTCAAATCCCGCGTTGACCCCGACCCACCGGACGACCATCACTTTACCGGACGTCCGGCGACCCAAGAACCACCGGACGTCCGGCGACCCAAGAACCACCGGACGTCCGACCTTACTGGATGACCGGAACCCCCTAACCCGAGCAGAATTAGTGGATTTCCGACCCAACCGGACATCCGTTTTCTTCCGGACGTCCGCTACCTGTAGATATCAACTTCGCTCAAATGTTGTTTCGGCCATAACTAATTCATCCGGAGTCCGATTTTGACATTCTTTAGCTCGTTGAAAAGCTCTTAACATCCTCCTTCCCAGAAAAATTCTACCATCGCCATTTGACTCCATAAAATTTTGATAATTTTGGCATCTTTCCCTAGGGCTTCCACCACATCATCCGCTACACCAACACCGACTTCCCCAACCTAACCCATATTGATCCCCAGCGCATATGTGGTTGCTTGAGGAGTGATTTGAGTCTCCTAAGGTGTCTAGGATACTTAGGGACGGTTGCTTCTTCATCAACCACCACCACCACTTCCGCATAGGCTTGACCACTATACACTTCCGGCACCCCAACTTAACCCAATTTTGGTTGTGTTGTGAGTTGTGTCTCCTAAGGTGTTTCGGCTACTTAGGGACCGTGCTTTCAACTCCGACACCGTGTATAGTCCACCACCATAACCTCCACTTCCGCATTGCCTAGTGCAACCACCACCACATCCCGCTACCACCATTTGACATTTGAGATTTTGAGTTCGCGGTTTTTTCATTTCCTAAGGTGTTTCGGCTACTTAGGGACGAGTCTCCATCATCTTGGTATCTCCATCAAGATCACCGCCACTCATCATCGCCACGGACGGTAACCTTCGTATCATCTCGGTATCGTGGTATCCCTCCATTGTATATTCCCTTGCCATTGCATTGTTAACCCCTAGCCCATTTTGCGTCACTTGCCTATCGAGACTAGCCATTTCAGTATTGCCGGCAACTTTACTTGTCCACATTAGTGATTATCGGTCTACACCTTCCATTACATACATACCATATCGTATTGGTATCATCATATCTTCTATTGTGCCTCAAGTTTGTTCCCGCATATATACAATTGCTACCTTGGTTTGTGCATTTCGCAATGTGGCCATACAAAAAAAAAGAGAATAAGATTTTAAGAAAAGAAAAAGAAAGAGAAAAGAAGCTTGTAAGCAATAGCCATAGCATCCACCACATTGCATAAGATTGTCATATCCGATCATCTTGGATCAAACACCGGGAACCATACATACATAGCATACTTGGGATAGAAATTTTATCCATTTTGCATCTTATAGGTTGTGCACAAGTGTCATATCCGCCTATAGAGCAATCGTGCTAGTGTCTCTCTTGAGTTGTGCAACACGAGCATTTTTCGTGGATTCCACATTTTGTGCTCACCCTTGGTTGCACGACCCCATTTATCTATCTGTGTGTGTGTGTTTCCGTGTGCCACATATTGCTATTGGTCTACTTGTTACACTTGCGAATTTGTGAATCTCTTTCAACATTATTGATTCTTGCTCACATTTTGCATTAAATTTTTGTGCCACTATCCTCACCGAGCTCCACCATAAGCCTTACTTGTGTAGGTGTGAGAAACCGACAAGAATTGGTACCAATTGTGTTATTTCCTTGTCCACCTTGGAGTGATCATTGATCCACTTTCAACTTCGGTCAAGGTACATTTGGTATTCGTTCTTCTCTTTCTCCACTCATATTGGCTCGAATCTTGTGATGGATAGGCAAGGCATTTCATCTCCGGTCTTCCACAACAACGACGGCGTGAACAACTACATCACCAAAGCGTCAATCTTCGATCTACAACGACAAATGCAAGGCGCACAATCAAGACTGTGAGAGCGCATCGAGAACCTATCCATCGACATTCGTCACTCCGAAGCGAGGAAAAGGGACTACATCGACAACAAGCATTCCGCACAAAAGGAGGAGCAAGATGCAAGGATGGAGGAGATTCGGGCCTTGATCAAGTCTACTTCCCCTTCGTCATCTTCAAGGCGGCGGCAAGCACATTGATCCTCTATGGAGCGCCCAAGCGACACAAGCGCAAGACGTCCACGTCCACATCTCCATGGAGACCACCATCACGTTCGTGATCCACCTCGTCATGAAGGGAAATTCACCTCCAAGCAACATGTGCAGGACGACGGCGAACGACATCTACTACGAGCTCAAGCACGACAATGACACCATCATCTTGATGATGCTCCACAAGCGCCTTCCTACAAGTCCCAACAAGCCCTACCTCACACCAAGTCCAAACTTCATGAGCACAAGAGAAGACCGCGAGACGAGCACCACCAAGACGGAGCTACCGCTACACCAACCACTTCGGCATCTTCGCCAAGTGCTATCAAGGCATCTTCGCCTTTGGACGTACGACATCTTCGCCTACTTCCCGTGAGTTCGCCTACATTGACATCTTCAACCACAAGGCGACCAACTATGAGCGAGGGAGACACTTCCATCTTCGGAAGCCCCTCAAGGAAGATGGCCGAGCATGGGAATTTCCCTTTGGTCATGGAGACGAGCTACGAGGTGCCACATCATTTGGGCCTCCAACAACAAGACGGCGACAAGAAGGTCGAGCAAGGGCCATCCTCTTCGACCACGGCGACGAGCACGAACCTCTTCAACAACATGAAGACGGCGCCAATAATGGACTCATACTCCGAGTCAAGCTACGAGACTGCTCATGAGACCTTATCTTTGGTCTTCGAGGAGAGTGATGTTGTGGCATCTTCGGCCTTCATCCACGGCTACGACCACGACATGATTGAGCATGGAGACATTCGCACCAACATCTCTCCGACAATTACATGTGCCGAGATTCCCCAATTGCCATGTGACATGAGTGACATGAGTGACTCCACCACACGTGACATTGAGAGCATTTCCTATGAGAGGATGAGTGTGACCACCACTAGCCCCACACTTGAGGGCATGCCACACATCCTATGTGAGGTTGAGATCCATTTGTGTGACTCCACCAACCATATGACTGAGAGCATCCGAAAGGGAGTGAGTGAGCCACAACACTTAGTGAGCGAGGTAGTTGACACGGCATGTGAGGCCACTTTCATTTCTAACGACTTAACCTCTAATCCTAGTGTGTTTTCTTCTTTGGTGCTAGGTCTCCTACATGACGACACGCCTATCCTCGACAAGTCCATACCTCCAATGGAGACAACGATGGCCATGGTGGAAGAAGATGCACCACCCACATGGTTCAATCACGATGAAGTTGACCACGACTTGGTCTTCGACACCTCACCTACAACACATGAGCGATGCTCCAAATGTAACATAGGTGATGTAGGGTGGAACCCTGGATGGCCGATCTTTCACGAAAGGAGCGGATCCCTACGAGAAACACGAAGAACACGAGGGGGAAAACAAGGGGAAACACAAGAGAAACACTCAACCAACAAGAAATAGATCACACATGTGCTAGATCCCCGAAACACAAACAGATACATGATGATCCAAGGTCAACAAAGGACGATACAAGTAACCGGTTCTTCTCCTAGAAGGAGGTCTTGATGGGGCTGCCCAAGAGGGGGTCTTGAATCCAAGTTGATCTTCTCCGAAGAGGGGCCGCAGTCTCTCTCGAGGAGGAGATCGGTATGGATGAGCGAAGCTCTATCTCGAAGTATGAGCTAAACCAACGCTAACCCTAGCTAGGATGAATGGGGGGTCTATTTATAGTCTAAGTGCAAAAAGGGGCGAAGTGAAGGGGTACATGGGCCTCGGGCCCGAATCTGGACGCAGCCAGGTACCGGACGTCCACTGGGGGGCAGTCGTCCGGTGTCTCAGGAGATGCCGGACGTCCGGTGTCCTCCGGCCGTCCGCTGGTTCTGCTTTGTGATGGGGGTGCCGGACGTCCGGTGGTTCCGGACTTCCGCTGATGTTGGCTCGGGTGCTGGGGCGCCGGTCGTCCAGTCCAGACTGGACATCCGCTCGTTCGCTTCGGGTGCAGGGGCACCGGTCGTCCGGTCTGGGCCGGACGTTAGCTGGCTGGAGGTCGGTTGACGCTTCAGGCGCCGGACATCCGGTCCCGGCCGGTCGTCCGGTGGCTGGGAAATTTCCTGCAGCTCTTCTTCTTCTCCGTCTGCTCGTCCATCTTCCTCTTCTTCTTGTCCTTGCTCCTTAGATTCTCCATTGTACCTAAGTATGCATAATGTATCCATATGAGGTAGTAGCCATGCTTCATGTGCATCAGAGTAGAATTGTGAGAGGAGAGATGTCACCTCGGTTTCAAGGGCTCTTGCACGTGATCGAGTCATGGGCCCGGTAGGCACTTGGTGAGATGATGGTAGGTCCATGGGGATTACCTTGGGATTCTCCGCATCATCTCCTCTCCCTTGGGGAAGATCCGTCCTCGAATCAAAATCTTCATCACCATGGAAAGGAGAGAGATCTTTAACGTTGAAGATGTCGCTCATGTTGTACTTGTCGCGTGGAAGGTCGATCTTGTAAGCGTTGTCATTGTAGCGTGCAAGCACCTTGAAGGGTCCATCCGCTCGTGGACGAAGCTTGGATTTAGGTTCTTGTGGGAAGCGGTCCTTGCGAAGGTGTAGCCACACTTGATCACCAATGTTGAAGACCATAGGTTGCTTGTTGAAGTTGAGCTTGGTCGCAAGGCGTTGAACTTGGCGCTCGATGGTGTTTCTTGTATCTTCATGCATCTTCTTGAGATGTGTCACACGCGCACTTGCGTCCAAATTGATGCGCTCTTGGAGTGGTAGAGGAAGAATATCCAATGGTGACAAAGGGTTGAATCCGTAGACGACCTCGAAAGGGGACTTGCCGGTTGTTGAGTGTCTTGCTCGGTTGTATGCGAACTCGGTGATGGGTAGACATTCCTCCCACTCCTTGATGTTCTTCTTGATGAGTACTCGAAGTAGAGCGGAGAGTGTGCGGTTGGTCACCTCCGTTTGGCCGTCGGTTTGAGGATGGTATGCCATGGAGAAGAGTAGCTTGATTCCGAGCTTTGCGCATAGAGTCTTCCAAAAGTAGCTAAGGAACTTGACGTCGCGGTCCGAGACGATAGTCCTTGGCACTCCATGAAGGCGCAAGATTTCCCTACAAAACAAATTTGCAATATGTGAAGCATCGTCTATCTTGTTGCAAGGAATGAAATGAGCCATTTTGGAGAAATGGTCCACGACAACAAAAACTGAATCCTTGCCATTTCGAGTTCTAGGCAAACCAAGCACAAAGTCCATGCTAATATCTTCCCATGGTTGGTATGGAATCGGTAGAGGCATATAGAGACCATGAGATTGAGCTTTGGACTTAGCTTTGCAGCATGTGGAACATCGGTTGGTGAAACGATTGACGTCCCGAAACATCTTTGGCCAAAAGTAGCTCTTCGAGAGCGTGGCGAACGTCTTATCGCGTCCAAAGTGTCCAATTAATCCTCCTCCATGCGATTCCTGCAAAAGCAATAAACGAAGGGACGACTTGGGGATGCAAAGTTTGTTAGCTCTCATAAGGTAGCCGTCTTTGATGTAATAGCGTTCCCACAATGTATGCGACAAACACTTGGCATAAGGAATGGCAAAAGTCTCATCATGCGCATACAATTCTTTGATATGCGCGAAGCCAATGACATCTAACTCAAGTTGCGTGACTAGCATGCATATACGGGAAAGCGCATCCACCACAACATTTTCTTTACCCTTAATGTACTCGATGACATAAGGAAAAGACTCAATAAATTCACTCCATTTAGCATGACGCTTGTTCAACTTAGTTTGACCCTTAAGGTATTTAAGTGTTTCATGGTCGGTATGGATGATGAACTCATGTGGGCGGAGGTAATGTTCCCATTCATGTAAAACGCGGACTAAAGCATATAGCTCTTTGTCATAGATGGGATAGTTGAGTTGCGCTCCGGAAAGTTTCTCACTAAAGTAAGCTATGGGGCGCTTATCTTGCGTTAACACACCTCCTATGCCGTTACCGCTAGCATCGCAATGAATTTCAAAAGGCTTGTCGAAGTTGGGTAAAGAAAGCACGGGAGCATGAGTAAGCAAATTCTAAAGCTCATTGAAAGCAATATCTTGAGATGGTCCCCAAACAAAAGGCGCGTTCTTCTTGCTCAAAGCATGCAAAGGTGAAGCAATGGTGCTAAAATCCTTCACAAATCTACGGTAGAAACCGGCTAAACCAAGAAAACTACGCACTTGTTGCAAATTGGTTGGTTGGGGCCAAGTTTTAATAGCACTGATCTTAGATTCATCAACATGAACACCCTTAGAAGAGACCACAAAACCCAAGAAAACGAGCTTATCAACACCAAATAGGCATTTCTCCATATTAGCATAGAGACGCTCTTTTCTAAGAGTTTGCAAAACAGTGCGGACATGGGTGACATGTTCTTGGATAGATTTGCTAAACACAAGAATGTCATCGAAGTAAACCACAACAAATATACCAATGTAAGGGTGAAAGACATGATTCATAAGGCGCATAAAAGTGTCCGGTGCTTGCGAGAGACCCATAGGCATGACTAACCACTCATACAAACCAAACTTGGTTTTGAAGGAGGTTTTCCATTCATCACCCTCTTGTATGCGGATTTGATAGTAACCACTCTTAAGATCCATTTTGGAAAATATAGTGGCACCGCTAAGTTCATCAAGCATATCATCAAGGCGTGGAACGGGGTACCTATATCTAACAGTGATAGCATTGATAGGTCTACAATCGGAGCACATGCGAAAGCTACCGTCACGTTTTGGCACAAGAATGACCGGTACGGCACAAGGACTCAAACTTTCACGCACATGACCATGGTCTATGAGATGCTTTACTTGCCTTTGTATTTCTTTGGTTTCTTCGGGGTTGACGCAGTATGGAGCTTTGTTGGGAAGCGATGCTCCGGGGATGAGATCAATTCGGTGCTCAATACCTCATAGTGGAGGTAGACCCGGAGGTAGCTCATCGGGGAAAACATCTTGGAATTCCTACAATAGAGAAGATAACACCAAAGGTAGATCGTGAGAGTTGTTAGTTTGTGTGACCTCGTCCTTGCACAAGAGGACATAGTGTAGGACACTTGATGGGTTCTCACAAACTTCTCTCATCTCACGTTTGGTGGCAAAGAGAACGAAGTTTTTCTTGTCGCTCATCGTGGAGTCACTCAATTTGGGCTTGTGGCGCTCACTCTCTTTTTGGTGGATCGCTCTCTCACTATTTTCTCCACGATGGGTGGCTTGCTTGTTGACGAGCACTTGGCTTGGAGACATAGGACGTAGCACGAACTCTTTCCCTTGCATCTTGAAGCTATAGTGATTTGTACGCCCATTGTGAATGACACCTCGGTCAAATTGCCATGGCCGTCCAAGGAGGAGGTGGCAAACGGTGATCGGAAGGACATCACATTCCAATGTGTCTTCATAGGCACCGATCTTGAAAGAGACTTGTATTCTATGCTCGACTTGTATGGTGCCGGTGTCGCTTAGCCATTGAACCTTGTAGGGGTGAGGGTGCTTCATCTTGACCAATTGGAGCTTGGAGCATAGTTCTTCACTTGCTAAGTTGTGGCAACTCCCTCCATCGATGATGACCTTGACGGATCGTCCATTGATTCCGGCCTTGGTGTGAAAGATATGGCATCTTTGATCTTCATCTTGTTGATGTTGAAGAGTCAAGACCTTGGAGACAACAAGAGCGGGGCTTGAATCTTCATCACAAAAGACTTGTTCTTCTTCATTTTTCACATGGCGGTGCATGGCCACTTGCTCAAGGGCTTCCATTTCTCCTTCGCTCATGGAATCATAAGTGCCATCGTCGTTGAAGATCATTGTGCGCTTGTTGGTGCACTCATAGGACTTGTGGCCTCGGCCGCCGCATGTGAAGCATTTGATAGAACTTGTTTTGATGGTCTCATCTGGTGGAGTAGATGATGATGGAGTTTTCTTCAAGTTTCTTGTAGTAGGAGGACGACTTGAGCTTGTCGAAGCTTTCTTGTAACTTGACTTGTCGCGGTTGCTTGTAGAAGGCTTGGTTGAGGTAGAAGGTGTTGGAGTCGTCGAAGCTTGATTGTTGGAGAGGCCATAGGACTTGGATGAGAACTTGGCATACTTGAAGTCTTCTTGTACTTGCCGTTCCGCTTTGGTAGCTTGATGCACTAATTCGATGAGGTTCGAGTATGGTTGGAAGTCGGCGATCTTCTTGATAGGATGATTGAGTCCATTCAAGAACCTTGCCATAGTTTGCTCATCATCTTCTTTGACATTGGCTCGTATCATGGCAATATCCATTTCCTTGTAGTACTCTTCAACGCTCTTGATTCCTTGCTTGAGTTGTTGGAGTTTCTTGAAGAGGTCGCGGCTGTAGTAGGTAGGCACGAAGCGTGCTCTCATGACATCCTTAATTTGTGCCCAAGTAGTGATGGGTGGATCACCTCTTGCCTCGGAGCGCTCAATGACTTGTTCCCACCAAATGAGGACATAATCTTGGAACTCAAGGGATGCCATCGCGATCTTCTTCTCTTCTTCATAATTGTGCAAACGGAAGATCTTGTCAACTTTCAATGCCCATGAAAGGTATTCTTCGGGATCGTTGCTTCCATTGAACTTGGGCATGGTGAACTTGAGCTTGCCGTAGCGTTCCTCTTCATTGTGTTGGGGTCGGGGATGATGACGCCCATGTTGTAGATGATTATCCAACTCGTGGTACTGTTGACGCGGAGGGTTGTCAATCTCGTGTTGCTCTTGCCGCGGAGGATTCCCATTGTTTTCATGCTCTTGGTGAACTTGATGGTCTTGACGAGCTTGAGGGGGAGCTTGTCTATCTTGACAAGGCGCTTGTCTATCTTGACGAGGAGCTTGTTGACGCACACGTCTTTGTTAAATTCTTTCTTGAGCTTCATCGCGAAGTGCTTCTTGATGTAGTCGAGCTTGTCGGCCTCGGTCGGCTACGGCACGACTTGATTCATGAAGGGACCGTTGCGCTTCAAGTGCTTGAGCTACACGTAGTTGTTGTTCTTGGCGTTCTGCCTCGGCGTCTTGTGCATCTTGATGTTGTTGCGCTCGCTCCTCTTGTTCGTGTTGACGTTGGCGATGCTGTTCTCGGGCTAGCACAAAGGCTCGTTCGGCTTGACGTCGTCGATGTTCTTTCGAGTCGGTGTCTCGAAGTGGATTGAGGTTTGCTTGACTCTCGTTGCGCGCGGCTCGTCGAAGAGTGTTCGATGTCGGTGTACTTGAACCGGAGATGGTGTCGTCGGAGTGTCGACTTAAACGGCTCCTTCTTGAAGTGGAAGAAGAGCGGTTGAGCAACAAAGCGCGAATCTCGTCCATCCTTGCGTCATTCTCTTGCTTGTGATCGTCGAGCTTGTTGTCAAATTAGTCCCTTGTACGTTGCTCGGAAAGTCGCAAGTCGGCGGCAAGGTTGTCGATGCGTTCACTCATAGCTTGTTGCTCTTGATGCAAAGCACGTTGTGCACCAAAGAGGTGACTCTTGGTGACGAAGGAGTTCATGTCGTCGTCTTGCTCCATGAAGAGTGGGTTGGTAGAGGTACTTGGCCTATCCATCATTCCAGGACAAGTGTGAGTGGAAGAAAGGGAAGAACCAATATCAAATGTACCTTGACCGATGTTGACAATGGATCAAAGATGACTCCAATGTGTTACAAGGAAATAGCACAATTGGTACCAATTCTTGTCGGTTCTCACACCTACACAAGTAAAAGCTTTTGGTGGAGCTTGGTTAGGATGGTGGCACAATTTTTAATGTGAATGTAAGCAAGATTCAAGAATGTTGGAAAAGATTCGCAAGATGCAATGTAACAAGTAGACCAAGCATATACGGTACACGGAAACACTCGCACAAAAAGATAAGTGGGGTTGAGCAACCAAGGGTGAGCCAAAATGTGGAATCCACAAAAATGCTCTTGTTGCACAACACTAGAGAGACGCTAGCACGATTGCACGATAGGCGGATACAAGAACTTGTGCACAACCTACTTAGCAAAAATGTAACGGCTTCTATCCCAAATATGTTTTATGCAAGGTGTTGCTATGATATGATCCAAGATGATCGAGTATGACAATCTTAATGTTGTATGATGCTATGGTTCTTGCTTATCTTTCCTCTTTGCTTAAAAGCTTGGTTGGCTCTTTGATGTTTGAGATCTTTTCTTATGCGACGCTTGACGAACCAAGATAACAAGTGAGTATGCGATGACAACTTTGTGACACAAGAGATGATAACAATATAATCAACAATGATGCATGTATGTATGCTATGGGGAAGTATGATCACTAAAGTGCACAAGTCTCGTTGCCGGCAATACTAAATGGCTAGTCTCGATGGGTAAGCAACGCAAAGGAGTCAGGCAATGATGGCTCACAATGTGATGGCAAGAATGATATGTCCAATACCAAGATGAGGTTACCGGTCTTGCTTCTGGTATGGTGTCAAAATGGTGGCACGAATACCAAGTCGTAGTCGAGGTGGTCGTTGTTGATGACCGGTGTTGATGACGCGTCCGTGGCGAAAATGAGTGGCGGTGATGTCGATGTCGAACCGTACCTAGATAGCCAAAACACAAAAGGATACGGTACCGCAACTCAAATTCTCAAAACCAAAGGCGACCAAAATCGTCGGAGTAGGTGACGGTTAGGTGGTGGTGCGGGTAGGGATATTGGGACGGTTTTGCGGAAGTTGGAGGTGGCGTAGCGGATGATGTTTTGGAAGTAGCGGTCATCCGGGCGTGAACGGATGTCCGGTAGCCGGTCGTCCGGTAACGTCGGACGTCCGGTGCTTCTTGGGTCACCAGATGTCCGGATGATGTGACGATTGTCCGGTGGTCGTGGTTAATGCGAGATTTTAGATCCGGGAGGTGATTTTGGGGGGGAAATGGCGGATTTGGGAGGGATTTCGAGGTGGAGATGGTGGGGGAAGGCTAGATCTACTTGCAAAGCAACAAATTCACGGATCAAAACCAACAAAACATCATCAAAACTCACAAAACACAAGAAAAGTTTTTGGGGCTATTTTTGGATTAGGATGAAAAACAACAAAATCAAGCTAGAAAAACGAAGAGGGGGCTCCGAAATCGTGATCAACCTTTCTCATGATACCAAGATGATGTAGGGTGGAACCCTGGATGGCCGATCTTTCACGAAAGGAGCGGATCCCTACGAGAAACACGAAGAACACGAGGGGGAAAACGAGGGGAAACACAAGAGAAACACTCAAACAACAAGAAATAGATCACACATGTGCTAGATCCCCAAAACACAAACAGATACACGATGATCCAAGGTCAACAAAGGACGAGACAAGTAACCGGTTCTTCTCCTAGAAGGAGGTCTTGATGGGGCCGCCCAAGAGGGGGTCTTGAATCCAAGTTGATCTTCTCCGAAGAGGGGTCGCAGTCTCTCTCGAGGAGGAGATCGGTATGGATGAGCGAAGCTCTATCTTGACGTATGAGCTAAACCAACGCTAACCCTAGCTAGGATGAATGGGGGGGGGGCTCTATTTATAGTCTAAGTGCAAAAAGGGCCGAAGTGAAGGGGTACATGGGTCTCGGGCCTGAATCTGGACGCAGCCAGGTACCGGACATCCGCTGGGGGCCGGTCGTCCGGTGTCTCAGGAGCTGCCGGACGTCCGGTGTCCCCCGGTCGTCCGCTGGTTCTGCTCTGTGATGGGGGTGCCGGATGTCCGGAGGCTCTGTACTTCCACTGATGTTGGCTCGGTTCTGGGGCGCTGGTCGTCCGGTCCAGACCGGACGTCCGCTCGTTTGCTTCCGGTGCAGGGGCACCGGTCGTCCGGTCTGGTCTGGACGTCCGCTGGCTGGAGCTCGGCTGACGCTTCAGGCACCAGACGTCCGGTCCCGGCCGGTCGTCCGGTGGCTGGGAAATTTCCTGCAGCTCTTCTTCTTCTCCGTGTGCTCGTCCATCTTCCTCTTCTTCTTGTCCTTGCTCCTTAGATTCTCCATTGTACCTGAGTATGCATAATGTATCGATATGAGGTAGTAGCCATGCTTCATGTGCATCGGAGTAGAATTGTGAGAGGAGAGATGTCACCTCGGTTTCAAGGGCTCTTGCACGTGATCGAGTCATGGGCCCGGTAGGCACTTGGTGAGACGATGGTAGGTCCATGGGGATGACCTTGGGATGCTCCGCATCAATAGGTGATGGTGCTTCTCTTGTCCCACTAATGGACTATCTTACCAATGATTGCTTAGATGATGTTAATCCACCTATTCCCATGCTTCATGCTAGTACGACTTCTTCATGTCATGACTCACCTATTTATGATAAATATGATGATGAGCATGTTCATGTGAAACTTCTATTGGTCACATCATGTTTGACAATCCATTAACCTTGTCATATTCTATGAGTGAGATATCTCATATTGCCTCATTTCAATCTAAGCATAGTGACTATGCATGCCCCATTCACATAAATCCCATCCGCACTTATGGCATAGATGACGAGATGATGGTCATTGGCTTTTGTTTCTCTTGCGATGATATTGCTATGCTTCCTTTGCAAAATTTGCACAATTCATCTCACATACCATGCCATGAAAATTATTGTGTATCGCATGATTACATCCCTTGTGTGCACCATATGCATACCATTCATCACAATGCTCTAGATATTTCCCATGATGCATTACATAATTTGAGTCTCCATTATGCTATACATAACAACAAACCTATCATGATGGATGACATGTTTGTATATCACGCATCTCATTTGTTTGAGCATAGGATATCTTGTGCTAACCAACACAAGCACGTGCGCATCATGATGGATGATGTGTACATCTACCACGCACACACAATTTTCCCTTTGTCTTTTTTTGTGTAGGTACTCACGTATACTCGTCAACCTCTCAATCCCAAGAGTTGACGAAACGATCTCTTGAGAGCAAAGATGACTTGGGATCCCGTGAACAATCCTTTCCACCACTCTCTTCGCGCAACGACTACGCGCATCTCTTTCACTTGGCTCTCACACGGCTATGGGCTATATACCGCTTCTCGCTTCTTGCTCATTTTACCGTGTTCACTTTGCATGCTATGCTTGCTTCTATGCCTTTGCCATGCAATTGTGTCCCTTGCTTGCATCTACCCATGATTCATCATTATGCTACTCCAATGTGTATTTGCATGCTTGGTGAAGATCCTTGTTGCTATTTCCATGTTTATCATGTGCCTCATGCTATTGATGCTATTTTCCTAATATCTTGCCTTCATGCTTGTGATATGTCTTGTGCATTATTCATGACCACTATTTGCACACATGACATACTTGACATGATTCCTTCTAGTACGTTGCATCTTCGCACTACTAGCTTGCTTGCCTTGATTCACATGATTGCTTGCTTTGTCGCATCACCCATGTTCCATTCTTACTTGCTTGCTTGGGTTGATGACGTATATGTTCATGCCTCTCACATGATATATTTTGTTCATTGTCTCTTACCTCCAATTGTTGCATCTATGCTTATTGATCGTGGAGACTTGGACACCTTACCTGTGATGCGTGCTTTCTTGATTACGCCTATTGTATTTGGTTGTGCTCGCGTCATATGCCTCCATACTATGAAATGCTCCCTTGTCCTTTCTTATGATGAGCATGATGCATCCACTTGTTGGGTATTTTACCGCACGAATGATAGGTTTTCCGCTAACCTCATTTGTTTTTCCGAGTGTTTGTCATGTTCTTTCATGTTGAAGGATTCACAAGGCGATACCGTCATGACACAATTTGGTCATGTGGAGGCATACACGATGTTCAACACTAACATTTGCGAGAATCTCCCAAAGGTGAACTCCTTCTCTTTGAGCCATCCTCAAATATGCATATTGGATGGGTCACTCTTTCATTGTTGTTTCCTTCTTCTTGTCTACATGTTACATCTATTGGATGGAGGACCGACATTGGAGATGGAACCCATGGACCTTCAAGTTGAGGAGCGCTCGGAGTTATTGGATGCACCTTTGAACCTCCACTCATTCCACGACATCGAGCATTGGTATACCGACACCTCCATATTTGTTGATTGTGTTCACACATGTCATGCTCGATGGACATATCATACAGATGACAAATTTGCATCTTATGCATGGATTGACTCACATCATGATTGCCTTGTTGCATCTTGTATTCCCATGTCATCCATGATATATGATCTTGTGCATTTCATTAGCAAATTTGTTTTGATAAACCTTGATGGCATATTCATACATCATGATCTTATTGCCTACCATCAATTGCATGATCACATCACATTGAGCATCCATTACCATATTCATGCTATTGATAAACCGTCTCACTATGACATCATTTTGCACCGTGGTTGCATTGATCACATCCACAATACATTTGTGTGCACAATGAATGATTTTGCTTCCATGAATGCTTTACATGTCATTTTACATCATTTGGATAAGCATCTCATGCATTTTCATGAACAATTCCTTTGGACGAACTCATGTTTATTTGATGGACACCTTGTGTGCGTTAACCATTGTATTTCCGAGTGTCGTTTGTGTTTGCTCTTCTTGCATGTATACCACTCCGGCGAAACCTTGGAGTACTTGGATTGCGCAATGTCTTCAACTCCGTCCAACTACAAGTCTGTCCACGACTACCATTTCCATGGTGATGAGGATCACGATCCGAGGTCGGATCTTTCCCAAGGGGGGGGGGGAGATGATGCGGAGCATCCCACGTTCATCCCCATGTACACTCCGACTACTCTCCAAGCCCTAAGAGAACATAAGACGAGACCTCATCTATACACCATTGGACACAAGGTGAACTCGCTCCTCTTCGGACCATCACTTTCCATACGTGAGACATGGCTACTACCTCAAAAATTTGTGCTATGCATGACCAGGAACCAAGAGGAAGACCATGGACAAGAAGGCGAGGACACCAAGCACGAGGAACGAGAAGAAGAGCTACGGAAGAAGCTCCAGCCACCGGACGACCGGTCAGGACCGGACGTCCGACGCCTGAAGACCCACCGGACGACTGGCCCGGACCGGACGACCGGCAATCCCGCACCCGAGCCAAACGAGCGGACGTTCGACAAGTACCGGACGACCGGACCCTCATGAGCCACCGGACGTCCGGTACCCGTCGGACGTCCGACGCCTATCTGTGCACAGTGTATCGGGCCGAGCCCATGTATCCCTTCGCCCTCACTTACCCCTTCGTGGCCCTAGACTATATATACTCCTCCACCTCCACCATTTGAGGGTTAGCATTGTGATAGCTCATTTGAGAGATAGATCTACGCTCATCCATATCGGATCTACTCCTTGAGAGAGACCACGACCCCTCTTCGGAGAAGATCCACCTTGGATTCAAGACCCCTTTACGGGAAGATCCCCTTGTGGATTCAAGACCTCCTCACGAAGAAGAACCGGCTACCCTTTGTATCGTCCCTAGTAGATCGTGGATCATGTATCTTACTTTATGTATTCGAGGATCTTGCACATGTGTGATCTATTCATGTTGGTTTGACTGTTTCTCTCATTTTCCCCTTTGTGTTCTTTGTGTTCTTCGGGGTATTCCGCTCCTTTCGTGAAAGATCGGCCTATAGGGTTTCTACCCTACATCACTTTGCGAAATGCACAAACCAAGGTAGCAATTGTATATATGCGGGAACAAACTTGAGGCACACAAGATGATATGATACCAATATGATATGGTATGTATGCAATGTATGGTGTAGATCACTAATGTGCACAAGTAACATTGCCGGCAATACTCATATGGCTAGTCTCGATAGGCAAGTAACGCAAAATGGGCTAGGGGTTATCAATGCAATGGCAAGGGAATATACAATGGAGGGGTACCACGATACCAAGATGATATGGAGGTTCTGCGGTGATGATGAGTGGCGGTGATCTTGATGGAGACACAAAGATGATGGAGACTCGTCCCTAAGTAGCTGAAACACCTTAGGAAACAGAAAAACCACAACTCAAAATCTCAAGGACAAAAGTCAAATGGTGGTAGCGGAATGCGGTGGCGTTGCACTAGGCAATGCGGAAGTGGAGGTTATGGTGGTGGACTATACACGGTGTCGGAGTTGAAAGCACGGTCCCTAAGTATCATAAACACCTTAGGAGACACAACTCACAACACAAACAAAATTCGGTTAAGTTGAGGTGGCAGGAGTGTATGGTGGGCTAAACTATGCGGAAGTTATGGTGGTGGTGGTGGTTGATGAAGAAGCAACCATCCCTAAGTAGCCGAAACACCTTAGGAGACTCAAATCACTCCTCAAGCAACCACTAATGCGATGGGGATCAATATTGGTAATGTTGCGGAAGTCGGTGGTGGTGTAGTGGATGATGTGGTGGAAACCCTAGGCAAACATGCCAAAATTGTCAAAATTTGATGGAGTCAAAAGATGTTGGTGGTATTTTTGTTGGAATGGGGATGTCAATACCTTCAAAACGAGCTAAATAACGTCAAAATCGGAGTTCGGATGAATTAGTTATGGCCGAAACAAAAATCAGCCGAAGTTGATATCTATAGGTAGCGGATGTCCGGAAAAAACGGTCGTCTGTTCGCCGGACGTCCGGTCGGGTCGGAAATCTGCTGATTCTGCTCGGATTAGGGGGTTCCGGTCGTCCGTTATGGTCGGATGTCCGGTGGTTCCTACGGCTCCGGACGTCCGATGTATCGGGGTCAACTCTAGATCCGAGATTCGGGACGCGATTTTGGGCGGAATTTGGGGATTTTGGGGTCAAAATTGATGAGATTTCGTCGATGAAAGATGGGGAAACTTGGGGAGATGCTAGATCCACTCGAAACCAAGCAAATCCATGGATCAAAATCAACAGAACATCATCAAACCAACAAATCACAAAAAAATTTGGGGCTATTTTTGGTGGGGATTTTCGAATTTAGGACGAAATCAAGCAAAAGAAGGCTAGAAAACGGTGGGGGAGGCTCCGAAATTGTAACCAACGTGGCTCATGATACCAAGATGATGTAGGGTAGAACCCTAATCGCACGATCTTTCACGAGAGGAGCGGATCCCGCGAAGAACACGAGGAACACGAGGGGAAAACTAGGGAAATCACGGGGGGAAACACAAGAGAATCACTGAACCAACAAGAATAGATCACACATGTGCTAGATCCTCGAATACATAAGAGAAGATACACGATCCAAAGTCAACAACGGACGATACACGGTAACCGGTCTTCTCCGTGAGGAGGTCTTGAATCCACGGGGGGATCTTCCCTTAGAAAGGGGGCTTGAAACCAAACGGACCTTCTCCGAAGAGGCCGCGGTCTCTCGCAAGGAGGAGATCCAATATGGATGAGCGTAGCTCTATCTCTCAAATGAGCTACCACAACGCTGACCTTAGAAAGGAGGTGGAGGTTGTCTATTTATAGTCTTAGCTACAAAGGGGTAAGTGGGAGAGGGGTACAAGGCCAAAGGCCCACGGCTGCACACACGCAGGTACCAGACGACTGTGGGGGTCGGGCGTCTGGTGGCTCAGGACGGTCCGGACGTTCGGCACATGTCGGAGGTCCGCTGATTCTTCTCGGGACAGGTGGCGTCAAACATCCGGTCGGCGTCGGTCGTCCGATGTTTTGGTTCAAGATTGGTGGCACCGGCTTTCCGGTAAGCGTCGGACGTCCGGTGCCTGGGACTTGTTAGACATCCGGTGTTTGTCGGTCGTCCAGCGACTGTAGAGGGTGGGACGTCAGGTGGCTTCCGGTCATCCAGTCGCTGAAGACTCTGCAGTTCCTTCTTCTTCCATCTTCTCTTCCAGGCTTCCCTCCGGATGGTGTAGGTGTTCCTTGGCGCTTGCACTCCTCCCCATCATTCGTAAAGTTCCGGCAATACCTATGCATGCACACGAGAGGGGTGTCAAGTAGTATACCATCCTCGAAGGGGTCAAGTGAGCACGTGTAAAGTAGATGATTCACCTTTATGTATGTGAAGTAGATGTCACACGTGTCACTTGCCAAACGGACTCTTGACATGGTGATGTCTATAGGATGCTCCCCATCAGGCTGTCTATATCTTCCATGCTAGGAGGGTTATTTTCAAGAGGAGTGGACTCCGCTCCTCACTCACGAGAAAATGGCTGGTCACCGGGATGCCCAGTCCCATGCTCAAATCAAATCAAAATAATTGCAAACAAAACTCCCCCAGGATTGTTGTTAGTTGGAGGCACCCGTTGTTTCGGGCAAGCCATGGATTGATGCTTGTTGGTGGTGGGGGAGTATAAACTTTACCATTTTGCTTGGGAACCGCCTATAATGTGTGTAGCATGGAAGATATCGAGATCTCTCGGTTGTTATGTTGACAATGAAAGTATACCACTCAAAAAATTATTCATCTCTATTTCAAAACCGAGCTCTGGCACCTCTACAAATCCCTGCTTCGCTCCGCGAAGGGCCTATCTATTTACTTTTATGTTGAGTCATCATCCTCTTATTAAAAAGCACCAATTGGAGAGCACCGCTGTCATTTGCATGTATTATTATTAGTTTACATTGAGCATGACTTGACTGGATCTCTTTCACAATGATTTACAATTTCCAGTCAGCCCTTGATCTTCAGGGGTGCTCTGCATTTATGTTTTGCCGTCTCAGAAAGGGCTAGCGAGATACCATCTTGTTATATCATATTATGATTGTTTTGAGAAAGTGTTGTCATCCGAGATTTATTATTATTGCTCGCTAGTTGATTATGTCATTGATATGAGTAAACATGAGACCTAAATGTTATTGCGAATATGGTTAGTTCATAATCTTTGATGAAAACTTGAATGCTGGCTTTACATATTTACAACAACAAGAGCAAACTGAGTTTGTAAAAGTTTTTCTTCCTCACTTTCAGTTTATCAACTGAATTGCTTGTGGACAAGCAAAGTTTAAGCTTGGGGGAGTTGATACGTCTCCGTCATATCTACTTTTCCAAACACTTTTGCCCTTGTTTTGGACTCTAGCTTGCATGATTTGAATGGAACTAACCCGGACTAACGTTCTTTTCAGCAGAATTGCCATCGTGTTATTTTTGTGCAGAAACAAAAGTTCTTGGAATGGCCTGAAAATGAAAGGAGATTATTTTTGGAATATATAAAAATACTAGCGAAAGAATCAAGGCCAGGGGCCCACACCCTGTCCACGAGGGTGGGGGCACGCCTACCCCCTAGGCGCGCCCCTTGCCTCGTGAGCCCCCTGGTGCTCCTCCGACCTCAACTCCAACTCTATATATTCGTGTTCATGGAGAAAACAATTAGGGAGAAGGATTCATCACGTTTTATGATACAGAGCCGCCGCCAAGCCCTAAACTCTCTCGGGAGGGCTGATCTGGAGTCCATTCGGGGCTCCGGATAGGGGAATCACTCGCCATCGTCATCATCAACCTTCCTCCATCACCAATTCCATGATGCTCACCACCGTGCGTGAGTAATTCCATCGTAGGCTTGCTGGACGGTGATGGGTTGGATGAGATTTATCATGTAATCGAGTTAGTTTTGTTAGGGTTTGATCCCTAGTATCCACTATGTTCTGAGATTGATGTTGCTATGACTTTGCTATGCTTAATGCTTGTCACTAGGGCCCGAGTGCCATGATTTCAGATCTGAACCTATTATGTTTTCATGAATATATGTGAGTTCTTGATCCTATCTTGCAAGTCTATAGTCACCTATTATGTGTTATGATCCGTTAACCCCAAAGTGACAATAATCGGGATACTTACCGGTGATGACCGTAGTTTGAGGAGTTCATGTATTCACTATGTGTTAATGCTTTGGTCCGGTACTCTATTAAAAGGAGGCCTTAATATCCCTTAGTTTCCAATAGGACCCCGCTGCCACGGGAGGGTAGGACAAAAGATGTCATGCAAGTTATTTTCCATAAGCACGTATGACTATATTCGGAATACATGCCTACATTACATTGATGAATTGGAGCTAGTTCTGTGTCACCCTATGTTATAACTATTGCATGAGGAATCACATTTCACATAATTATCCATCACTGATCCATTGCCTACGAGCTTTTCATATATTGATCTTCACTTATTTACCTTTTTGTTGCTACTATTACAATCACTATAAAACCAAAAATATTACTTTTGCTACCGTTACCACTACTATCATATTACTTTGCTACTAAATACTTTGTTGTAGATATTAAGTTTCCAGGTGTGGTTGAATTGACAACTCAGCTGCTAATACTTGAGAATATTCTTTGGCTCCCCTTGTGTCGAATCAAAAAATTTGGGTCAAATACTCTACCCTCGAAAACTGTTGTGATCCCCTATACTTGTGGGTTATCAATGCCATAGGGAAGACCAATTTGAGGATACAGGAATAGAGGACAAATGACTTAATGAGTTTATATCAGTGACCTTGAGGGATTATCCGAGACTCTTTGGAGGATTATGAGGCTTTCATGTTGGTAGATTAACTTGGTGGGATCGTGTTAATAGAGTAGCATAACTGATGTAGGGTAGAGACCCAAATCGCCCGATCTTTCACGAATGGAGCGGATCCCGGGGGAAATCACGAAGAACACGAGGAAGAACGGAAGGAAAACACAAGAGGAAATCACTAAACCGACATGAATAAGTCACACATGGGCTAGATCCTCGAGTACATAGGACGATACACGAATCCGCGGACAACTAGGGACGATACATGGTAACCGGTTCTTCTCCGTGAGGAGGTCTTGATGGGGCCGCCCAAGAGGGGGTATGGAATCGGTAGAGGCATATAGAGACCATGAAATTGAGCTTTGGACTTAGCTTTGCGTCATGTCGAACATCGGTTGGTGCAGCGATTGACGTCCCAAAACATCTTTGGCCAAAAGTAGCTCTTCGAGAGCGTGACGAACGTCTTATCTCGTCCGAAATGTCCCATTAAGCCTCTTCCATGTGATTCCTGCAAAAGCAACAAACGAAGGGACGACTTTGGGATGCAAAGTTTGTTAGCTCTCATAAGATAGCCATCTTTGATGTAATAGCGTTCCCAAGATGTATTCGACAAACACTTGGCATAAGGAGTGGCAAAAGTTTCATCATGCTCATACAATTCTTTGATATGCTCGAAGCCAATGACATCTAACTCAAGTTGTGTGACTAGCATGCATATGAAGGAAAGAGCATCCGCTACGATGTTTTCTTTACCCTTGATGTACTTGATGACATAGGGAAAAGACTCAATAATTTCACTCCATTTAGCATGACACTTGTTCAACTTAGTTTGACCCTTAAGATACTTGAGAGTCTCATGATCGGTATGAATGATAAACTCATGGGGACGAAGGTAATGTTCCCATTCATGTAAAACGCGGACTAAAGCATATAGCTCTTTGTCATAGATGGGATAGTTGAGTTGCGCTCCAGAAAGTTTCTCACTAAAGTAAGCTATGGGGCGCTTCTCTTGCGTTAACACACCTCCTATGCCATTACCGCTAGCATCACAATGAATCTCAGAAGGCTTGTCGAAGTTGGGTAAAGCAAGCACGGGAGCATGAGTAAGCAAATTCTTAAGCTCATTGAATGTGGTATCTTGGGATGATCCCCAAATAAACGGCGCATTCTTCTTGCTCAAAGCATGCAAAGGCGAAGCAATGGTGCTAAAATCCTTCACAAAGCGATGATAGAAACCCGCAAGACCAAGGAAACTACGCACATGATGCAAGTTGGTTGGTTGCGGCCATGTCTTAATAGCATTGATCTTGGACTCATCTACATGAACACCCTTAGAAGAAACCACAAAACCCAAGAAAACGAGCTTATCAACACCAAAAAGGCATTTCTCCATATTAGCATAGAGTCACTCTTTTCGAAGAGTTTGCAAAACGGTGCGGACATGGGTGACATTCTCTTTGATAGATTTGCTAAACACAAGAATGTCATCGAAGTAAAGCAGAACAAATATACCAATGTAAGGGCGAAAGACATGATTCATAAGGCTCATAAAAGTGCCCGGTGCTTCCGAGAGACCCATAGGCATGACTAACCACTCATACAAACCAAACTTGGTTTTGAAGGCGGTTTTCCATTCATCACCCTCTAGTATGCGGATTTGATAGTAACCACTCTTAAGATCAATTTTGGAAAATATAGTGGCACCACTAAGCTCATCTAGAATATCATCTAGGCGTGGAATGGGGTACCTATAGCGAACGGTGATAGCATTGATAGGTCTACAATTGGAGCACATGCAAAAGCTACCGTCACGTTTTGGCACAAGAATGACCGGTACGGCACAAGGGCTCAAACTTTCACGCACATGACCATGGTCTATGAGATGCTTTACTTGCCTTTGAATTTCTTTGGTTTCTTCGGGGTTGACGCGGTATGGAGCTTTGTTCGGAAGCGGTGCTCCGGGGATGAGGTCGATGCGGTGCTCAATGCCTCGTAGTGGAGGTAGTCCCGGAGGTAGCTCGTCGGGGAAAACATCTTGAAATTCCTGCAAAAGAGAAGATAACACTAAAGGAAGAGTGTGAGAAGTGTTGGTTTGTGTTGCATTGTCCTTGCACACGAGGATGTAGTGTAGGACACTAGATGGGTTCTCACACACTTCTCTTATCTCACGTTTGGTGGCAAATAGAACTAGGTTCTTGTTTTCGCTCATCGTGGAGGCACTCAATTTGGGCTTGTGGCGCTCACTCTCTTTTTGGTGGCTCACTCTCTCACCATTCTCTCCATGATGGGTCGCTTGCTTATCGGCGATCACTTGGCTTGAAGATATAGGTCGTAACACAAACTCCTTTCCTTGCATCTTGAAGCTATAGTGGTTTGTACGCCCATTGTGGACGACTCCTCTATCAAATTTCCATGGCCGTCCAAGGAGAAGATGACAAACGGTCATTGGGATGACGTCGCACTCCAAGGTGTCCTCGTAGGCGCCGATCTTGAAGGAGACTTGCACTCGGTGCTCGACTTGGATGGTACCGGAGTCACTAAGGCATTGCACTTTGTATGGATGTGGATGCTTCGTCTTGGGCAATTGGAGCTTGGACCAAAGTTCTTCAATTGCGAGATTGTGACAACTCCCTCCATCGATGATGACCTTGATGGATCGTCCATTGATGCCGGCCTTGGTGTGGAATATGTGGCATCGTTGGTCTTCTTCTTGGTGATGTTGTAGAGTCAAGACTTTGGAGACTACAACTGCGGGACTTGAGTCTTCATCACAAAAGACTTGTTCTTCTTCATTGTTCACTTGGCGGTGCATGGCGACTTGCTCAAGGGCTTCCATTTCTCCTTCGCTCATGGAATCATAAGTGCCATCGTTGTTGAAGATCATGGTGCGCTTGTTGGTTCACTCATAGGACTTGTGGCCTCGGCCGCCGCAAGTGAAACACTTGAGGGAACTCGTCTTGACGGTCTCATCAGAAGGGGTTGATGATGATGAATCCCTCGGCTTGAAGTTGCTCGTATTAGGATTGCTTGTAGTCGGCGAAGCTTTCTTGGAAGTCAACTTGTCGATGTTGGAAGTAGAGGGTCTTGTAGTCGGTGTTGGAGTCGTTGAAGCTTGGTTATTGGAGAAACTGTAGGACTTGGATGAGAACTTGGCATACTTGAAATCATCTTGCACTTGGAGTTCCGCTTTGGTAGCTTGGTGCACGAGCTCGATGAGATTTGAGTATGGTTGGAAGTCGGCGATCTTCTTGATAGGATGATCGAGTCCTTTCAAGAAACGTGCCATTGTTTGCTCATCTTCCGTCACATTGGCTCTTATCATGGCAATCTCCATCTCCTTGTAGTATTCTTCAACGCTCTTGGTTCCTTGCTTGAGTTGTTGGAGTTTCTTGAAGAGGTCGCGGTTGTAGTAGGTAGGCACGAAGCGTGCTCTCATGACATCCTTCATTTGTGCCCAAGTAGTGATGGGTGGTTCACCTCTTGCCTCGCGACGCTCTATGATTTGTTCCCACCAAATGAGGACATAGTCTTGGAACTCAAGGGATGCCATCACGATCTTCTTCTCTTCTTCATAATTGTGCAAACGGAAGATCTTGTCAACTTTCAATGCCCATGAAAGATATTCTTCGGGATCATTGCTTCCATTGAACTTGGGCATGGTGAACTTGAGCTTGTCGTAGCGTTGTTCTTCATTGTGTTGGGGTCGAGGATGATGACACCCATGTTTTAGATGATTGTTCCACTCGTGGTGTTCTTGATGCGGAGGGTTGTCAACCTCATGTTGCTCTTGTCGCGGAGGATTCCCATTGTCTTCGTGCTCTTGATGAACTTGATGGTCTTGGCGAGCTTGTGGAGGAGCGCATCGAGGAGGAACTAGACAATGCATGCGAGCTTGAAATCATCGTTCGTGAATTTCTTCGCAAAGTGCTTCCTCTTCTTCACGGGCTTGTCAGCCTCTATTGGCAACGGCTCGACTCGCATCGCGTAGATCTTGTTGCGCCTCAAGTGCTTGAGCGTCACGGAGTTGTTGTTCTTGACGTTGAGCCTCGGCATCTTGTTCATTTTGGTGTAGACGCGCGCGTTCTTCCTCTTCATGTTGACGTTTTTGTTGTCGTTCGCGAGCTAGCGCAAAGGCTTCTTCGGATTGACGTCGTCGACACTCTTGAGAGTCAGTGTCTCGAAGTGGATTGAGGTTTGCTTGACAGTCGGTGCGCCCGGCTCAATGAAGAGTGTTCGATGTCGGTGTACTTGAGCCGGAGAGGGTAAACTCGGAATCGCGACTTGAACATCTCATTCTTGAAGTGGTTGAGCAACAAAACGTGAATCTCATCCAACCTTGCGTCATTCTCTTGCTTGTGATCGTCGAGCTTGTGGTCGAAGTAGTCCCTTGTACGTTGCTCGAAAAGTCGCAAGTCGGCGGCAAGGTTGTCTATGCGTTCACTCATAGCTTGTTGCTCTTGATGCAAAGCATGTTGTGCACCAAAGAGGTGACTCTTTGTGACGAAGGAGTTCATGTCATCGTCTTGCTCCATGAAGAGTGGGTTGGTAGAAGTACTTGGCCTATCCATCGTTCCAAGACGAATGTGAGTGGTAGAAAGAGAAAAACGAATACCAAATGTACCTTGACCGAAGTTTAAAGTGAATCGATGATCACTCCAATGTAGGACAAGAAAATAGCCCAATTGGTATGAATTCTCGTCGGTTTCTCACACCTACACAAGTAAAAGCTTATGGTGGAGCTTGGTTAGGATGGTGGCACAATTTTTAATGTGAATATAAGTAAGATTCAATAATGTTGGAAAAGATTCGCAAGATGCAATGTAACAAGTAGACGAAGCATATACGGTACACGGAAACTCACGCGCAAATGGATAAGTGGGGTTGTGCAACCAAGGGTGAGCCAAAATGTGTAATCCACAAGAATGCTCTTGTTGCACAACACTAGAGAGACGCTAGCACGATTGCACTATGGGCGGATACAAGAACTTGTGCACAACCTACTTATCAAAAATGCAACGACTTCTATCCCAAATATGTTCTATGCAAGGTGTTGCTATGATATGATCCAAGATGATCGAGTATGACAATCTTAATGTTGTATGATGCTATGGTTCTTGCTTAAAAGCCCTTTTCTTATCTTTCCTCTTTGCTTAAAAGCTTGGTTGGCTGTTTGATGTGTGAGCTCTTTTCTCATGCAATGCTTGACGAACCAAGATAGCAAGTGAGTATGCGATGACAACTTTGTGACACAAGAGATGATACCAATATAGGCAACAATGATGTATGTATGTATGCTATGGGAAGTATGATCACTAATGTGCACAAGTCTCGTTGCCGGCAATACTCAATGGCTAGTCTCGATGGGTAACCAACGCAAAGGAGTAAGGCTATGATGGCTATCAATGTAATGGCAAGAGTGATATGTCTTATACCAAGATGAGGTTACCGGTCTTACTTCCGGTATGGTGTCAAAATGGTGGCACGAATACCAAGTCGTAGTCGAGCTGGTCGTTGTGGATGACGCGTCCATGGCGAAGATGAGTGGCGGTGATGTCGATGTTGAACCGTACCTATATAGCCGAAACACAAAAGGATACGGTACCGCAACTCAAATTCTCAAAACCAAGTGCGACCCAAAATCGTCGGAGTAGGTAGCGGGTAAGTGGTGGTGTGGGATGGGATCTTGGCAATGTTTGCGGAAAGTCGGTGGTGGTGTAGCGGGTGATGTGATGGAAGGAGCGGTCGTCCAGAAGTGGACGGATGTCCGGTCGCTGGACGTCTGGTAGGGTCGGAAATCCGCTAATTTCAGCTCGGTGTAGAGGTTCTGGTCGTCTGATAATGGTCGGACGTCCGGTGGTTCCTGGGTCGCCAGACGTCCGGTAAGTTGCGGTCGTCCGGTGGGTCGGGGTCAACGCGAAATTGATAGGATTTCGTGGATTTTGGATGGATTTCGAGGTGGAGATGGTGGGGGAAGGCTAGATCCACTTGCAGCACGACAAATTCACGGATCAAAACCAACAAACATCATCAAAACTCAGAAAACACAAGAAAATTTTTTGGGGCAATTTTTGTGGGGATTTTCGGATTAGGACGAAAAACAACGAAATCAAGCTAGAAAAGAAGAGGGGGCTCCGAAATCGTGATCAACCTTCCTCTAGATACGAAGATGATGTAGGGTAGAGACCCTAATCGCCCGATCTTTCATGAAAGGAGCGGATCCCGAGGGAAATCACGAAGAACACGAGGAAGAACGGAAGGAAAATACAAAAGGAAATCACTAAACCGACATGAATAAGTCACACATGGGCTAGATCCTCGAGTACATAGGACGATACACGAATCCACGGACAACTAGGGACGATACATGGTAACCGGTTCTTCTCCGTGAGGAGGTCTTGATGGGGGCGCCCAAGAGGGGGTCTTGATGTTCTTCTCCACAAGGAGGTCTTGAATCTGCTTGGGGGATCTTCTTCGGTGGAGGCTCGCTCCGAGGAGAAGGTAACCAAGTGGATGAGCAAAGCTCTCTCACAAATTTGAGCTAAACATTTACTAACCCTAGAAAGGAGGAGGGAGAAGTCTATTTATAGTCTAAGTGCAAATGGTGTTGAAAATAGGGGTACATGGGCCTCGGGCCCGAATCGAGACGCAGCCAGGTACCGGACGTCCGCTGGTGACCGAACGTCCGGAATCTCGGGAGCGACCGGTCGTCCAGTGTCCTCCGGACATCCGGAATCTTGGGAGCGGCCGGTCGTCCGGTGTCCTCCGGATGTCCGCTGGTTCTGCTTTGTGATGGGGGTGCCGGACGTCCGGAAACGACGGACTTCCGCTGACTTTGGTTCGGGTGCAGGTGCGCCGGTCGTCCCGTCCGGACCGGACGTTCGCTCGTTTGCTTCGGGTGTCGGGGCACCGGTCGTCCGGTCTGGACTAGACGTCCCCTCGATGGGGCTTGGCTGATGCTTCAGGCGCCAGACATCCGGTCCCAGCCGTTCGTCCGGTGGCTGGGACTTTTCCTTCAGCCCTCCTTCTTCTTCGTCTTCTCATCCATCTTCCTCTTCTTCTTATCCTTGCTCCTTAGCTTCTCCATGGTACCTGACTATGCACAAAGTGTCCATATGAGGTAGTAGCCATGCTGCATGTGCATCGAAGTGGAATTGTGAGAGGAGAGATGTCACATCGGTTTCAAGAGCTCTTGCACGTGATCGATTCATGGGTCCACTAGGCACTTGATGAGATGATGGTAGGTCCATGGGGATGACCTTGGGATGCTCCGCTTCAATAAATTTCCTTTCCCCTGACTAAATTGGATTTAGTAGGACAATTATGATCGCAAGCTGGAATTCTTGAAGTTATAGGGATTCGTCTTAACCAGGGGATATTAATAGGAGATATTTGACGTCACAATGATGACTTAGGGGAAACATGTAGGAATTCTCGCTGGACATGAGATTTGGATTAAATAGGTGATAGTAGTTGATTATAGATGTTGAGTAAGTCTACATGGTTCAGAGTGAACTGGATTTAGACAGATGATATCGATCACGACACCATGTTTCTTGTTGGACTTACTATAGTAATGGATAGCCCTTTCAAGTATTCGGGGATTATATGGACTCTAGGGGATCATGTGGAACACCATAAACATTGGATTTGTAGAATTAATGGATTTTGTAATGATTGATGGTAGATAATGGGCAATTAGAGTTGAATCATAGGAAGGAAACAAGATCTTGGAGTGGCATACGACGTGTTTCCTTAGGATAGGGATCCACTACCTTGTACCTTAGAAGAATAGGCTGAGCACTTGGATTGTCATGTTTAACTCAAGCTTGGAAGCTTGTATACCCATGGATTTTTAGGGGTAGACATACATATGAGTTTGGGGATTGTAGACGTATATGATTTTGTTAGATTCCAAGCTTGGCGCATAAGGTCTTCCAAAAGTAACTCAAAAACTTGACGTCGCGGTCCGAGACAATCGTCTTTGGCACTCCATGAAGGCGCATGATTTCCCTACAAAACAAATTTGCAATATGTGAAGCATCATCTATCTTGTTGCAAGGAATGAAATGAGCCATTTTGGAGAAACGGTCCACAACAACAAAAACGGAATCCTTGCCATTTCGAGTTCTAGGCAAACCAAGCACAAATTCCATGCTAATATCTTCCCATGGTTGATATGGAATTGGAAGTGGCATATAGAGGCCATGAGATTGGGCTTTAGACTTAGCTTTGCGACATGTAGAACAACGGTTGGTGAAGCGATTGACGTCGCGATGCATCTTGGGCCGTAAGTAGTTCTTGGAGAGCGTAGCAAATGTCTTGTCGCGTCCAAAGTGTCCCATGAGTCCGCCTCCATGAGATTCCTGCAAAAGCAACAAACGAAAAGAGGACTCGGGGATGCACAGTTTGTTAGCTCTCATAAGATATCCATCTTTGATGTAGTATTACTCCCAAGAAGTATGCATCAAACACTTGGCATAAGGTATGGCGAATGTAGGATCATGTTCATACAAGTCTTTGATATGCTCAAAACCAATGACATTCAACTAAAGGTTAGTGACAAGCATGCATATACGGGAAAGCGCATCCGCCACAACATTTTCTTTACCCTTAATGTACTTGATGACATAGGGAAATGTCTCAATAAATTCACTGCATTTAGCATGACGCTTGTTTAACTTAGTTTGACCCTTAAGGTATTTAAGTGTTTCATGGTCGGTATGGATGATGAACTCATGTGGGCGAAGGTAATGTTCCCATTCATGCAAAACTCGCACTAAAGCATATAGCTCTTTGTCATAGATGGGGTAATTAAGTTGCGCTCCGGAGAGTTTCTCACTTAAGTAATGCAATGGGGCGCTTCTCTTGCGTTAACACGCCTCCTATGCCATTACCACTAGCATCGCAATGAATTTCGAAAGGTTTGTCAAAGTTGGGTAATGCAAGCACGGGAGCATGAGTAAGCAAATTCTTAAGCTCATTGAAAGCAATATCTTGAGATGTTCCCCAAACAAACAGTGCATTTTTCTTACTAAAGCATGCAAAGGTGAAGCAATGGTGCTAAAATCCTTCACAAATCTACGGTAGAAACCGGCTAAACCAAGAAAACTACGCACTTGTTGCAAATTGGTTGATTGGGGCCAAGTTTTAATAGCATTGATCTTAGATTCATCAACATGAACACCCTTAGAAGAAACTACGAAACCCAAGAAAACAAGCTTGTCAACACCAAATAGGCATTTTTCCATATTAGCATAAAGTTGCTATTTTCGAAGAGTTTGTAGCACGGTTCGAAGATGGGTGACATGCTCTTTGAGAGATTTGATAAACACAAGGATATCATCAAAGTAGACAACAACAAATTCACCAATGTAAGGGTGAAACACGTAATGCATAAGACGCATGAAAGTACTGGGTGCTTCCGATAAACCCATACGCATGACTAACCACTCATAGAGACCAAACTTTGTTTTGAAAGAGGTTTTCCATTCATCACCCTCTTGTATGCGGATTTGATTTTAAGATCAATTTTGGAAAAGATAGTGGCACCGCTAAGTTCATCAAGCATATCATCAAGGCGTGGAATGGGGTACCTATATCTAACGGTGATAGCATTGATAGGTCTACAATCGGAGCACATGCGAAAGATACCATCACGTTTTGGCACAAGAATGACCGGTACGACACAAGGACTCAAACTTTCACGCACATGTCCATGGTTTATGAGATGCTTTACTTGCCTTTGTATTTCTTTGGTTTCTTCAGGGTTGACGCGGTATGGAGCTTTGTTGGGAAGCGACGCTCCAGGGATGAGATCAATTCGGTGCTCAATGCCTCGTAGTGGAGGTAGACCCGGAGGTAGCTCATCGGGGAAAACATCTTGGAATTCCTGCAATAGAGAAGATAACACCAAAGGTAGATCGTGAGAGTTGTTAGTTTTTGTGACCTCTTCCTTGCACAATAGGACATAGTGTAGGACAATTGATGGGTTCTCACACACTTCTCTCATCTCAAGTTTGGTGGCAAAGAGAACTAAGTTTTTCTTGTCGCTCATCGTGGAGGCACTCAATTTGGGCTTGTGGCGCTCACTCTCTTTTTGGTGGGTCGCTCTCTCACTATTTTCTCCACGATGGGTGGCTTGCTTGTCGGCGAGCACTTGGCTTGGAGACATAGGACGTAGCACAAATTCCTTCCCTTTCATCTTGAAGCTATAGTGATTTGTACGCCCATTGTGAATGACACCTCGGTCAAATTACCATGGCTGTCCAAGGAGGAGGTGGCAAACGGTCATCGGAAGGGCATCACATTCCATTGTGTCTTCATAGGCGCCGATCTTGAAAGAGACTTTTACTATATGCTCGACTTGTATGGTGCCGGTGTCGCTTAGCCATTGAACCTTGTAGGGGTGAGGGTGCTTCATCTTGACCAATTGGAGCTTGGAGCATAGTTCTTCACTTGCTAAGTTGTGGCAACTACCTCCATCGATGATGACCTTGACGGAACGTCCATTAATGCCGGCCTTTGTGTGGAAGATATGGCATCTTTGATCTTCGTCTTGTTGATGTTGAAGAGTCAAGACCTTGGAGACAACAAGAGAGGGACTTGAATCTTCATCGCCAAAGACATGGTCATCTTCATCTTCATTGTTCACTTGTCGGTGCATGGCCACTTTCTCAAGAGCTTCCATTTCTCCTTCACTCATGGAGTCATAGGTTCCGTCGTCGTTGAGGATCATGGCGCGCTTGTTTGTGCACTCGAAGGACTTGTGGCCTCGGCCTCCGCATGTGAAGCATTTGATAGAACTTGTCTTGATGGTCTCATCGGGTGGAGTAGATGATGATGGAGCTTTCTTGAAGTTGCTTGTAGTAGGAGGACGACTTGAGCTTGTCGAAGCTTTCTGGTAACTTGACTTGTCGCCGTTGGTTGTAGAAGGCTTGGTTGAGGTAGAAGGTGTTCGAGTCGTCGAAGCTTGATTGTTGGAGAGGCCATAGGACTTGGATGAGAACTTGGCATACTTGAAGTCGTCTTGTACTTGCCGTTCTGCTTTGGTAGCTTGATCACTAGCTGGATGAGGTTCGAGTATGGTTGGAAGTCGGCGATCTTCTTGATAGGATGATTAAGTCCATTCAAGAACCTTGCCATAGTTTGCTCATCATCTTCTTTGACATTGGCTCGTATCATGGAAATCTCCATTTCCTTGTAGTACTCTTCAATGCTCTTGGTTCCTTGCTTGAGTTGTTGAAGTTTCTTGAAGAGGTCGCAGTTGTAGTAGTTTGGCACGAATCGTGCTCTTCTGACATCCTTCATTTGTGTCCAAGTGGTGATGGGTGGTTCACCTCTTGCCTCATGGTGCTCTATGATTTGTTCCCACCAAATGAGGACATAGTCTTGGAACTCAAGGGATGCCATCGCGATCTTCTTCTCTTCTTCGTAGTTGTGCAAGCGGAAGATTTTGTCAACCTTCAATGCCCATGAGATGTACTCTTCGGGGTCATTGCTTCCATTGAACTTGGGCGTGGTGAACTTTATCTTGCCATAATGTTTCTCTTCATTGTGCTGGGGTCGGGGATGATGACGCCCATGTCGTTGAGGATTAACATTGTTATCATGCTCTTGGAGAAGTTGGATGTCTTCCTCATGTTGCTCTTGGCGAGGATTGGGTCCATTGTCTTCTTGCTCTCGATGGACTTGATGTTCTTGTCTCGCTTGAGGGGGAGCTTGCCTATCTTGATGAGGAGCTTGTCAATCTTGACGAGGAGCTTGTCGATGCACACATCTTTGGTAAATTCTTTCTTGAGATTCATCGCGAAGTGCTTCTTGATGTAGTCGAGCTTGTCGGCCTCGATCGGCTACGGCACGACTTGATTCATGAAGGGCACGTTGCGCTTCAAGTGCTAGAGCTTCACGTAGTTGTTGTTCTTGGCATTCCGGCTCGGTGTCTTGTGCATCTTGATGTTGTTGCGCTCGCTCCTCTTGTTCTTGTTGATGTTGGCGTTGCCTTTCTCGAGCTAGTGCAAATGCTTCTTTGGCTTGACGTCGTCGATGTTCTTGCGAGTCGGTGTCTTCAAGTGGAGTGAGGTTTGCTCGACGCTCGTTGCGCACGGCTCAACAAAGAGTGTTCGATGTCGGTGTACTTGAGCCGGAGAGGGTGAAGTCGGAATGGTGACTTGAATGGCTCATTCTTGAAGTGGAAGAAGAGCGGTTGAGCAACAAAGCGCGAATCTCGTCCATCCTTGCGTCATTCTCTTGCTTGTGATCGTCGAGCTTGTGGTCGAAGTAGTCCCTTTTACGTTGCTCGGAAAGTCGCAAGTTGGCGGCAAGGTTGTCGATGCGTTCAATCATAGCTTGTTGCTCTTGATGCAAAGCACGTTGTGCACCAAAGAGGTGACTCTTGGTGACGAAGGAGTTCATGTCGTCGTCTTGCTCCATGAAGAGCGGGTTGGTAGAAGTACTTGCCCTATCCATCATTCCAAGACAAGTGTGAGTGGAAGAAAGGGAAGAACCAATATCAAATGTACCGTGACCGATGTTGACAATGGATCAAAGATGACTCCAATGTGTAACAAGGGAATAGCACAATTGGTACCAATTCTTGTCGGTTCTCACACCTACACAAGTAAAAGCTTATGGTGGAGCTCGGTTAGGATGGTGGCACAAAATTTGATGCAATTGTAAGTGAGACTCAATAATGTTGGAAAAGATTCATGAATTTGCAAATGTAACAAGTAGACCAATAGCAAGATATGGTACACAGAAACACACACGCAAATAGATAAGATGGGGTTATGCAACCAAGGATGAGCCAAAATGTGGAATTCACCAAGATGATATTGTTGCACAACACTAGAGAGACGCTAGCATGATTGCACAATAGGCGGATACGAACTTGTGCACAACCTACTAAGCAAAAATGCAACGACTTCTATCCCAAGTATGCTATATGTATGATGTTCCTATGCATTGATCCAAGATGATCGAGTATGACAATCTTAATGTTGTATGATACTATGGTTCTTGCTCTTTGCTTGTCTTTCCTCTTTTGCTTAAAAGCTTGTTTGGCTCTTTGATGTTTGAGCTCTTTTCTCATGCAATGCTTCACGAAGCAAGATAGCAATTGTGTATGTGACAACAACTTTGTGACACAAGTGATGATACCAAGAGATGCAACACGATGATGGTATGTATGCTATGGGAAGTATGAACACTAATGTGCACAAGTCACGTTGCCGGCAATACTCAAGGGCTAGTCTCGATGGGTAAGTGATGCAAAATTAAGGCCATGTGGTTATCAATGGGATTGCAAAAGAGTATGATCATATCATGATACCAAGTTGATATCCAAGGTGAAGGTGATATCAAAGTAATGTAGCCGTTCATAGTAGTCCTTGGCGAAGATGAGTGGTGGTGATGTTGATGCCGAACCGTACCTAGATATCCGAAACACAAAAGGATAGGGTACCGCAACTCAAATTATCAAAGCAAAATTTGGCAAAATTGTCGGAGTTGGTAGCGGGAAAGGCTAGGGTGGTGCTATGCAGAAGTGGTGGAGGTATGCGGAAGTGTATGTGGGCACCAGAACGAAATTTGGCGAGAGTTAGGCGGGAAACGTATGGTGGATGGGTTGTTTTTCTGCCAGTGGCCGGATGTCCGGGGGTGATGGCAGGATGTCCGGGGTGCCGGAGGTCCGGGCTGGTCGGGCCGGATGTCCGGGCGCTGGAACCATGGACGAATTTGAAGAACACCGCGTGGAGAGGTCAAATCCGGGGCAAAATTCGGAAGGTTTTATGGATGGAATTTGGGGAAAAGGTGGGGGAATGCTAGATCTACCTGGAACACACGAAATCCGCGGATCAAATCCAACAAAACTTCATCACACCAACAAATCACAAAAACAATTTGGGGCTATTTTTGGTGGGGATTTTCTAATTTGGGGAAGAACACAACACAATTAGGCTAGAAAACAACGAGGGGAGGCTCCGAAATCGTGATTAACGTGGCTCATGATACCAAGATGATGTAGGGTGGAACCCTAGATGGCCGATCTTTCACGAAAGGAGCGGATCCCAACGATGAACATGAAGTACACGGGAGAGAAAATGAGGGGAAACACAAGAGAATCACTCAAACCAACAAGATTTGATTACACATGCGCTAGATCCAATAACACAAAGAGATACACGATGATCCAAGGTGAACAAAGGACGATACAAAGTAACTGGTTCTTCTCCTAGAAGGAGGTCTTGATGGGGGCCGCCCAAGAGGGGGGTCTAGAATCCAAGTTGATCTTCTCCGAAGAGGGGCCGCAGTCTCTCTCTCGAGGAGGAGATCCGTATGGATGAGCGAAGCTCTATCTCACATATGAGCTAAACCAACGCTAACCCTAGAAAGAGGAGGGGGTGAAGTATATATAGTCTAGGGGGGCGAGAGGGTACATGGGCTTCGGCCCTTCACTGTTCACAGACAGGCGAGGACGGATGTCCGGGCGTCGGGCCGGATGTCCGGGGCTTCAGCAGTGGCCGGATGTCCGGGCTGGAGGGGGCCGGATGTCCGGGCTGGCGGTGAAAACTTCTGTGGTCTCTGGATAGACGAGGCCGGATTTCCGGGCAGAGGGCCGGATTTCCGGGGCTTCAGGGGAGGCTGGATGTCCGGGGCGCGGGGCCGGATGTCCGGGCCCTATAGCTTTTCTGGCTGGGCTGCAGCTGCTGTGGTGGCATCTCCAAGGGCCGGATGTCCGGGGTATTGGCCGGATGTCCGGGGCCTGGAAGGTGAACTTGCCCGTTTCCGTTGGTTCTCTTCATCCGTGGACTTGGCAGCTTGTCCGTCTTCACGTGTATCTTCGGGAGGCTCCTCTTGACACCTGACCATGCACAACATATCGGACTTAGGTAGTAACCATGTCTCTAGTGGATCATATGTGGTATCACTAAGGAAAGAAAGTCACCTCGCTCTCGAGAGCTCTGGCTCGTGCTCGTGTCATGGGTCCTCTTGGCTCTTGATGCGACGATGATAGGTCCATGGGGATGATCATTGGATGCTCCACATCACCACCCATCGTGGAGAGAATGGTGAGAGAGTGAGCCACCAAAAAGAGAGTGAGCGCCACAAGCCCAAATTGAGTGCCTCCACGATGAGCGAAAACAAGAACCTCGTTCTATTTGCCACCAAACATGAGATGAGAGAAGTGTGTGAGAACCCATCTAGTGTCCTACACTACGTCATCGTGTGCAAGGACAATGCACCACAAACTAACACCTCTCACACTCTTCCTCTAGTGTTGTCTTCTCTTTTGCAGGAATTTCAAGATGTTTTGCCCGATGAGCTACCTCCGGGACTACCTCCATTACGAGGCATTGAGCACCCCATCGACCTCATCCCCGGAGCACCGCTTCCGAACAAATCTCCCTACCGCGTCAACACCGAAGAAACCAAAGAAATTCAAAGGCAAGTAAAGCATCTCATAGACCATGGTCACGTGCATGAAAGTTTGAGCCCTTGTGCCGTACCGGTCATTCTTGTGCCAAAACGTGACGGTAGCTTTCGCATGTGCTCCGATTGTAGACCTATCAATGCTATCACCGTTCGCTATAGGTACCCCATTCCACGCCTAGATGATATGCTTGATGAGCTTAGCGGTGCCACTATATTTTCTAAAATTGATCTTAAAATTGGTTACTATCAAATCCGCATACAAGAGGGTGATGAATGGAAAACCGCATTCAAAACCAAGTTTGGTTTGTATGAGTGGTTGGTCATGCCTATGGGTCTCTCAGAAGCACCGGGCACTTTTATGCGCCTTATGAATCATGTCTTTCGCCCTTACATTGGTATATTTGTTGTGGTTTAGTTCGATGACATTCTTGTGTTTAGCAAATCTATCCAAGATCATGTCACCCATGTCCGCACCATTTTGCAAACTCTTAGGAAAGAGTGTCTCTGTGCTAATATGGAGAAATGACTTTTTGGTGTTGATAAGCTCGTTTTCTTGGGTTTTGTGGTCTCTTCTAAGGGTGTTCATGTAGATGAGTCCAAGATCAATGCTATTAAGACTTGGCCGCAACCAACAAACTTGCATCAAGTGCATAGTTTTCTTGGTCTTGCGGGTTTCTATCGTCGCTTTGTGAAGGATTTTAGCACCATTGCTTCGCCTTTCCATGCTTTGAGCAAGAAGAATGCACCGTTTATTCCCAAGATACCGCATTCAATGAGCTTAAGAATTTGCTTACTCATGCTCCCGTGCTTGCTTTACCCAACTTCAAGAAGCCTTTTTGATAGAGGCAAAGGTGTTCCGTCTTTCGATGAGATAGTGGCTATCGTTTTAGAGGAAGTCGACTTTGATGATCCGACAACAAACGTGTGAGTACGTCGCGCCTTAGCAATCGCTAAACCAACTCCGAGGGGTAATTGACCACGCCGGAGCACGATCAACCTGACCACGAGGGCATGTTTCCTGTGAACAAACAAAGAACAAGCAAGAAACTGAGATTCCAATCTGGATATTGCGAATATAAGATGAACACTTTATTGATCAAGGTGGGGTTCTGTGACGTGTTGGTCTGGTCGTTGCACAGAAACGAAGTACGCAAAGTTGCAGCTATGGCGAACTTTTAATCTAAACAAAACCCAAAGTATAAACGATGCCCTAAGGGCTGTATATATGGAGGAGAGAGGGGGAATTTCGTGGCCCTTGGTGGAGGGGTCCGAAACCAACCCTAAAAACAGCCTATACTTAAGTACTTCGAAAATACCTGGGCCTGACCCAATAATAAGGTGACGCAGCACCTAAAATAGCCTCTGGACGAAATTTATGAAGTGGCATCTTGTATATTTCGTCCCATGCTTCATGCACTCATTATGGTGGCTTCAAAATCCTGGAATCATCACTTGTAACTCCGTTCTTGGTCCCCTTGCGCATGCCATCATCTCCATGCTTGAACTCGCTCCAAGGTTCATCTTTCTTGTCCAAGCTCGGCCCTTCATTTGTAAGGAAAACAAATGTATCCAATTTAGGCAGCATCATATTCTCATGAACATTAGAATCGTTACTAAGAAATGAAAGTACCTGATAATTCAATTGGCGTGCACGAGCTCTAGTAATTGGTCCAGTATGTATAGCAGTAGGGGTTGTGGGTGTAACAATGGTATTGAAGTCCTCATCATCCCCCCCTTCTTGAAATGAAGTCGTCCTCGACGAAAGTTCATCGTCGTCACCAAAATAAGGCTTCAAATCTGCGATGTTAAAAGTGGGACTAACCCCAAAATCTGCAGGCAGCTCAAGTTTATATGCATTATCATTTATTTTCTCTAACACCTTAAAAGGACCATCAGGACGTGGCATTAGCTTTGATTTGCGCAAATTAGGAAATCTATCCTTACGCAAATGTAACCAAACAAGATCTCCAGGTGCAAACACAACATGTTTTCTACCCTTATCTCCAACAAGTTTATATTTAGAATTCATACGCTCAATGTTTTCTTTAGTTAACTCATGCATTTTTAAAATCAATTCGGCACGTTCTTTAGCATCAAAATTAACCTTCTCCGAAGATGGAAGAGGCAACAAATCAATAGGTGCACGAGGTACGAAACCATACACAATGTCAAAAGGGCACATCTTAGTAGTAGAATGCAATGAAATATTATAAGCAAATTCAATATGAGGCAAGCATTCTTCCCACATTTTCTTGTTATTCTTCAAAACAGCCGTAAGCATAGTAGACAATGTTCTATTGACTACTTCAGTTTGTAGTCCTAAAAAGTAGTTTAGTCCCCAACTTAGCCCATAAACATCTCCAAAAGTGGCTAAGAAATTTAGTATCACGATCTGAAACAATAGTATTGGGCACACCATGCTAGCGAATAATTTCACGAAAGAACAAATCAGCAACATTAAGAGCATCATCGCTTTTATGACATGGTATAAACTGTGCCATTTTCGAGAACCTATCCACGACAACAAATATGCTATCCCTCCCCTTCTTTGTTCGAGGTAAACCTAAAACAAAGTCCATACATATATCCTCCCAAGGAATACTAGGTATAGGCAAAGGCATATATAAACCATGAGGATTGAGTCGTGACTTAGCTTTTTGACATGTAGTGCAGCGAGCAACAAAACGCTCAACATCCCGTCTCATCTTTGGCCAAAAGAAATGTGTAGCAAGTATATCCTCCGTCTTCTTGACGCCAAAGTGTCCCATTAATCCTCCTCCATGCGCCTCCTGCAACAACAAAAGACGAACGGAGCTAGCTGGAATGCATAGCTTGTTAGCACGAAACCAAATCCATCGTTAAGAACGAACTTGTTCCAAGTTCTCCCTTCCTTACAATTCTACAATACATCTTTAAGTTCAGCATCATGCACATATTGATCTTTGATGGTCTCCAAACCAAATATTTTAAAGTCAAGTTGTGAAAGCATAGTATAACGACGAGACAATGCATCAGCAATAACATTTTCTTTACCCTTCTTGTGTTTAATGACATAAGGGAAAGTCTCAATGAATTCAACCCATTTAGCATGTCTACGGTTCAGTTTTGCTTGACTTATAATGTGTTTCAATGATTCATGATCAGAATGTATAACAAATTCCTTGGGCCATAAATAATGTTGCCATGTTTCTAAGGTCCAAACAAGAGCATATAATTCTTTATCATAAGTAGAATAGTTCAGACTAGGCCCACTCAATTTTTCAGAAAAGTATGCAACAGGTTTGCCATATTGTAATAACACACCTCCTAATCCAATTCCACTAGCATCACATTCAAGCTCAAATGTCTTATTGAAATTAGGAAGTTGGAGTAAAGGAGCATGTGTCAACTTATCTTTCAATACCGTTAAGGCTTCTTCCTGTGCGGTACCTGATGAGGACATCAATACCATTGTTACACCCACAGCCCCTGCTGCTATACATACTAGACCAATTACTAGAGCTCGCGCACGCCAATTGTATTATCAGGTACTTTCGTTTCTTGGTAGCGATTCTAATGTTCATGACAATATGATGTTGCCTAAATTGGATACATTTGTTTTGCTTACAAATGAAGGGCCTAGCTTGGACAAGAAAGATGAACCTTGGAGCAAGTTCAAGCATGGAGATGATGGCATGCGCAAGGGGAACAAGAACAGAGTTACAAGTGATGATTCCAGGACTCTGAAGCCACCATAATGAGTGCATGAAGCATGTGATGAAATATACAAGATGCCACTTCATAAATTTGGTCCAGAGGCTATTCTAGGTGCTGCGACACCTTATTATTGGGCCAGGCCCATGTATTTTCGAAGTACTTAAGTATAGGCTGTTTTTAGAGTCCGTATGTGTGGGGAAACAAGAGTTAGGGTTGGTTTCGGACCCCTCCACCAAGGGCCACGAAATTCCCCTCTCTCCTCCATATATACAGGCCTTAGGGCATCGTTTAGACTTTGGATTTTGTTTAGACTATAAGTTCGCCATAGCTGCAACTTCGCATGCTTTATTTGTGTCCAACAACCAGACCAAGACGTCACAGAACCCCACCTTCATTAATAAAGCTTTCCTCTTTTATTCACAATACCCAGATTGCAATCTCACTTTCTTGCTTGTTCTTCGTTTGCTCGCAGGAAATAGACCCTTGTCGTCAGGTTGATCGTGCTCCGGCGTGGTCAACAACCCTCGGAAGTTGGCTTAGCGATTGCTAAGGCGCGACGTCTTCGCACGTTCGTAATCAGATTGTCAAAGTCGACTCCCACAGAAAACGATATCTATCTCATGAAAACATCGGGACACCTTTGCCTCTATCAAGTGGTATCAGATTTCCAGGTTTCTCGGTGAGATTTTACAGTTTTTTGTAGTATAGATCGAGTCTGTTTTTCATACCTATAGTCCACGAAAAAGCCAAAAAAAATTAGGGTTAGTTCATACTATCCGAACCAATCTGAGCCTTTGCATAATCATTTCTGTATTTGCTTTGTTGAATTTGCGGTTGCATCGTCGTGTCAAGTTCCTGGTCTTAGCGTCTAGCCCTTTAGAGTTTCGAGTTCTGTTCACAGGTTGTCACGTCTCCGCTGCCATATATCACCACCGCATCATCATCATCGCTGCTTCCACATACGCCACCACATATCCGCCACCATCACGCCAATCCGAGTCCACCTGCAACATAAATCCGCCAACAGTCCGATTTCCTCCAGATTCATCGCCGCCACCAAACCGAGTTCCACCAGATTCATCTCCGCCACCAGTCCTAGTCCGAGTCCAGTATTTGTTGCTTTGTTTTCGAGTTCCAGATCACGCGATACTCCGAGTCATGACAGAGTAGGACTCCCCAACTTTCGAGCCACCCGCAGAAGAAAAATAGTTCCAAACTCAAAAAAAAAATCTGGCTAGGAACATGCTTGCATAGGTACCACATCACAATCAAAATAATCAACATATGTAGAGATACTAAAATGCACACGAACAGTATGTGTTACCTTATCCTTGCCGATGTTGTTGAACCATTGGATGTAGTAAGGATGTGGATGTGGTCTTGTGGTGAGAGATAGCTTCTCCACCATCTCCATGCTAGCCAAGTTATTGCAGCTCCCTCCATCTATGATGACGCGAACAGAATGTTCCTTCACAACTCCCTTTGTATGGAACAGATTATGTCTCTAATTTTGCTCAGCTTGTGCAACCTGCATACTCAAAACACGTTGAGCAACTAAACATGCATACCTGTCAGCATCTTCAGCAGCCATGTATTGCGTTTCATGATCAGAATCCTCTCCACCATGTTCTTCATGTGTAATAAGTGCCAAAGTCTCCTCATCATAGTTACTAGCGGACTCATACCCACCATCCTCAGTAGCAATCATCACACGCTGAGATTGGAATTCTCTCGCAAAATGTCCTCTTCCCTTACAACGACGACAAATAATATCACATGTGTGCCCTGCTGATGCCATGGAAGAAAAAGAGCTCTATGCAGGTCTAGTAGGTGTGCTCTTGGCAGATAGTGGTGGTTGTGCCTGCTTTCTTGTATCACGGCTGGAGGTGGCACCTGATGGAGGTGCTGGTGGAGTGGAAGTAGAGGATGCACGTGGTGTCAATGATGAAGATCGACCTGCAGAAAAGTTAGTTCGCGCCAATGCCTGTCGATCCTGCACTTCACGTTCAGCTTTACAAGCAAGATGGAATAAACGAGTGATATTAGTATACTTCTTATACTCTAGAATGGTCTGAATCTCTCTATTTAATCCACCCATAAAACATGCAAGCATAGCTTCATTATCCTCAACAATACCACATCTAATCATGCCAGTTTGTAATTCCTGATAATAATCTTCTACAGAATTTTTTCCTTGTCTCAAACACTGCAATTTTTGAAGTAATTCACGTTGATAATATGGTGGAACCCAACGAGTACGCATAGCAGCTTTCAAAGCAGCCCAAGTAGCTGGAATAGGATATAATCTACAATGTTCAGACCACCAAACACATGCAAAGCTAGTGAAAGCACAAACAGCAGCAGGAACACGTCTCTCCTCAGGATATTGTAAACATGTAAATCATTGCTCAGTTTCTAACTCCCAAGTAAGATATATATCAGGAACACATCTACCCTCAAATGGTGGAATATTCAATTTTAGTTTAGGAAGATGGTCATGTACCTCAGGTGTTGGTGCAGCCCTACCGTTGCGATGATATGCATGAGGACGACCTGGTGGTGGTGGCACATAGTTCTGATTTTGGTCAACCTCATCCTCGTAATGGTCCTCCACCTCTGCAGTAGCAGCAGGAGCGGCAGAAGCATCAACAGCGGCACCAGAAGTTTGCCCAGGGTCAACGGGAACGCACTGTGGTCGTCCCACTTGATTTGGAAAGCGGTGTTGTTGTTGTTGTTGTTGTTGTTGTTGTTGTTGTTGTTGTTGTTGTTGTTGTGGTTGTTGTTGTTGTTGTTGTTGTTGTTGTTGTTATTGTTGTTGTTGTTGTTGTTGGAGAGGTGCATTAGGGGAAGCCGGTGGTGGTGGTGGAAGACGCACGAGCAATTCATTAAACTTGTTGTCGAGCTTTGTTTTGAACGTCTTCTCCATGCCATCTATCTTCTCCATGGCCTCGTCAAATCTGTTTAGCACATCTTGCACCTGTCCACTCATCATTTGCTGAAATTTATCATGCAACTCCTTATTCATCAGGTTCTCCCAGTCAGTCTCATCGGCTTGTGATCCTGCCATGGTTAGCAGCAATAGAAACACACAAGAATATGATCCTACAGACTACTAACAAGAGGTGGTGGTGGATGTCACAAATCCGTCAAGCAAATCTCAAATTCTTACCAGTTCTTACCCAGCAGAAGGCGGTGATCAGCAACCGTCTTAGTCAAAACTCTCAAAGCTTGGATAGAGCGATTACCAGGGAGAGTCAAACACATGACGTAGATGTATGTGGAGCTGAGAAGGCTTATAATATGGTAGCAAAAAGGGTCAGCAATAATTAATTCAGAGATGCAATGTTGAATAAACGCTCAACGACGGTACTGTGCTGGTCCTAGGCTAGAACATGCTAGAGACGCGAGCCTAGAACACTAACAAAATCACGGCGCTGCACGTAAACAATGGAGGAGCACTCTCTGAATTTTTTTCTTCTTTTTTTCACTTTGTTTTTTTGCACTTTTTTCCTCTTTTTTTTTGCTCCGCAACAATTTTTTTTTTGAAAAAGTCTACAAATGGTCTAACAACTGCCTAGCCAGAATTTTCCAGGAGTTCGAAACTATTTTTCTTCTGCGGGTAACTCGGAATCTTAGGAGTCCTATTCTGTCACGACTCGAAGTATCGCGTGATCCGGAAATCAAAAACAATGAAACAATTATTGGACTCGGACTAGGACTGGTGGCGGAGATAAATCTGGTGGAATTTCGGACTGGTGGCGGCGATGAATCTGGTGGAAATCGGACTGGTGGCAGATATATGTTGTAGGTGGACTCGGATTGGCGTGATGGTGGCGGATATGTGGTGGCGTATATGGACTCGGATTGATGGTGAATATGTGGTGGTGAATATGGCAGCGACGATGAAGTTGGTGTGGTGGTGGTATATGGCAGCGGCGACGTGACAACCTGTGAACAGAACTCGAAACTCTAAAGGACTAGACACTAAGACCAGCAACTTGACACGATGATGCAACCGCAAATTCAAAAAAGCAAATACAGAAAAGATTATGCAAAGGCTCAGATTGGTTCGGATAGGATGAACTAACCCTAATTTTTTTGGCTTTTTCTTGGACTATAGGTACGAAGAATAGACTCGATCTAAACTACGAAAAACTGTAAAATCTCACCGAGCAACCTGGAAATCTGATACCACTTGATAGAGGCAAAGGTGTCCCATCTTTCGATGAGATAGTGGCTATCAACTTAGAGGAAGTCGACTTTGACCATCTGACTACCAACGTGCGAGGACGTCGCGCCTTAGCAATCACTAAACCAACTCCGAGGGGTACTGACCGCACCGGAGCACGATCAACCTGACCACGAGGGCCTATTTCCTGCGAGCAAATGAAGAACAAGCAAGAAACTAAGATTGCGATCTGGATATTGCGAATATAAGATGAAAGCCTTATTGATCAAGGTGGGGTTCTGTGACGTCTTGGTCTGGTCGTTGGACACAAACGAAGTACGCGAAGTTGCAGCTATGGCGAACTTTTAATCTAAACAAAACCCAAAGTCTAAACGATGCCCTAAGGGATGTATATATGGAGGAGAGAGGGGGAATTTCATGGCCCTTGGTGGAGGGGTCCGAAACCAACCCTAACTCTTGTTTCCCCACACATACGGACTCTAAAAACAGCCTATACTTAAGTACTTCGAAAATACATGGGCCTGGCCCAATAATAAGGTGACCCAACACCTATAATAGCCTTTGGACGAAATTTATGAAGTGGCATCTTGTATATTTCGTCCCATGCTTCATGCACTCATTATGGTGGCTTCAGAGTCCTGGAATCATCACTTGTAACTCCGTTCTTGTTCCCCTTGCACATGCCATCATCTCCATGCTTGAACTCGCTCCAAGGTTCATCTTTCTTGTCCAAGCTAGGCCCTTCATTTGTAAGCAAAACAAATGTATCCAATTTAGGCAGCATCATATTCTCATGAACATTAGAATCATTACCAAGAAAGGAAAGTACCTGATAATTCAATTGGCATGCACGAGCTCTAGTAATTGGTCCAGTATGTATAGCAGCAGGGGCTGTGGGTGTAACAATGGTATTGATGTCCTCATCACTTTTGAAATTCATTGCGATGCTAATAGTAATGGCATAGGAGGTGTGTTAACGCAAGAGAAGCACCCCATAGCTTACTTTAGTGAGAAACTTTGCGGAGCGCAACTCAATTATCCCATCTATGACAAAGAGCTATATGCTTTAGTCCGTGTTTTGCATGAATGGGAACACTACCTTCGTCCCCATGAGTTTATCATTCATACCAATTATGAGACTCTCAAGTATCTTAAGGGATACACTAAGTTGAACAAGCGTCATGCTAAATGGAGTGAATTTATTGAGTCTTTCCCTATGTCATCAAGTACATCAAGGGTAAAGAAAACATAGTAGCGGATGCTCATTCCCGCATTTGCATGCTTGTAACGCAACTTGAGTTAGATGTCATTGGCTTCAAGCATATCAAATACTTATATGAGCATGATACAACTTTTGCCATTCCTTATGTCAAGTGTTTGTCAAATACATCTTGGAAACGCTATTACATCAAAGATGGCTACCTTATGAGAGCTAACAAACTTTGCATTCCCGAGTCCTCTCTTCGTTTGTTGCTTTTGCAGGAATCTCATGGAGGAGGCTTAATGGGACACTTCGGACGCGACAAGACGTTCGCCACGCTCTCGAAAAGCTACTTTTGGCCTAAGATGTTTCGGGATGTCAATCGTTTCACCAACCGGTGTTCTACATGTCACAAAGCTAAGTCCAAAGCTCAATCTCATGGTCTCTATATGCCTTTACCGATTCCATACCAACCTTGGGAAGACATTAGCATGGACTTTGTACTTGGTTTGCCTAGAACTCGAAATGGGAAAGATTCCATATTTGTCGTTGTGGACCGTTTCTCCAAAATGGCACATTTTATTCCTTGTCACAAGATAGAAGATGCTTCACATGTTGCTAATCTCTTTTGTAGGGAAATATTGCGTCTCCATGGTGTGCCAAATACAATTGTCTCGGACCGCGACGTCAAGTTCCTTAGCTACTTTTGGAAGACCCTATGCGCCAAGCTCAGAATCAAGCTACTCTTATCCATGGCGTACCATCCTCAAACCAATGGCCAAATGGAGGTGACAAATCGAACACTCTCCGCTCTACTTCGAGTACTCATCAAGAAGAACATCAAGGAGTGGGAGGAGTGTCTACCCATCGCCAAGTTCGCCTACAACCGAGCAAGACACTCAACAACCGGCAAGTCCCCTTTCGAGGTCGTCTATAGATTCAACCCCTTGTCACCATTGGATATTCTACCTCTTCCACTCCAAGAGAGAATCAATTTGGACGCAAGTGCATGAGTGACCCATCTCAAGAAGGTACATGAAGATACAAGACACACCATCGAGCGCCAAGTACAACGCCTTGCGACCAAGCTCAACATCAATAGGCAACCTAAGGTCTTCAACATTGGTGATCTCGTGTGGCTACACCTTCGCACGGAGCGCTTTCCACAAGAACGCAAGTCTAAGCTTCGACCACTGGCAGATGGACCCTTCAAGGTGCTCGCACGCTACAACAACAAAGCTTACCAGATCGACCTCCCGCGCGACAAGTACAACGTGAGTGACATCTTCAACATCAAATATCTCTCTCCCTTCCATGGTGATGAAGAATTCGATCGGAGGACGGATCTTCCCCAAGGGAGGGGAGATGATGCGGAGCATCCCACGACCATCCCCATGGACGCCATGTCAACTATCCAAGCTCCAAGTGGACCAATGACAAGGACTAGGGCACGTGCTATTCAATCCGAGATGACATCACTCCTACTTGAGTTTTCTCCCTCTTCAAGTGAGACATGGCTACTGCCTAAGTCCGAGATACTATGTGTCATCAAGTACAACGCTCAAGACTCGGAGCCGAAGACTGTAGATGAAGAGACAGGCGTCAACACTCTGGACAGCCCGAAACTTCCGGCCAGAGCCCGGAACATCCGGCCCCCGGACCGTCCGGCTGACCCGGAGCTTCCCGCCGCTGATGACTTCGACCAGCCCAGGCGTGCCAACTCTTGGGTTAGCCCGGACCTTCCGGCGCCCGGAGCCTCCGGCCGGCCCAGACCTTCCGGCCCCCGGATGCCAGCACATCTCCTCCGCGCCAACTCTCTGGTTAGGCTGGACCCTCCCCGGAACCTCCGGCGCCCAGAACTTCCGGCCCTGCCTGCGCGCAGCCACTTGGGCCGAGGCCCGTGTACCCTTTCGTCACCTAGACTATATATACTCTATCACGTACAACTTTCTAGGGTTAGCGTTGGTTTAGCTCATACTTAGAGATAGAGCTTTGCTCATCCACATCGGATCTACTCCTCGTGAGAGACCGCGGCCTCTTCGGAGAAGATCCCTTTGGATTCAAGCCCCCTTTCTAAGGGAAGATCCCCCCCGTGGATTCAAGACCTCCTCACGGAGAAGAACCGGCTACCCTTGTATCGTCCTTAGTTGTCCGTGGATTCGTGTATCGTTCTATGTACCCGAGGATCTAGCACACGTGTGACTTATTCTTGTTAGTTTGAGTGTTCCTCTTGTGTTTCCCCTTGTGTTTTCCCCCGTTGCCCTCCTCGCGTTCTTTGCGTTCTTCGCGGGATCCTCTCCTTTCGTGAAAGATCAGGCGATTAGGGTTCTACCCTACATCAGGTTTGGAGAGGAGCGAGTTCACCTTGTGTCCAATGGCGTATGTTCGAGGTCTCGTCATATGTCCACTTGGGGTTTGGAGAGTAGTCGGAGTGTACATGGGGATGAACGTGGGATGCTCCGCATCATCTCCCCTCCCTTCGGAAAGATCCGACCTCGGATCGTGATCCTCATCACCATGGAAAGGTTGTCGTAGACGGACTTGTAGTTTGTCGAAGTTGAGGACATGGCGCAATCCAAGTAGTCCAAGGTGTCGCCGGAGTGATAGACATGCAAAAAGAGCAAACACAAGCAACACTGGGAAATACAACGGTTAGTGCACACAAAGTGTCCATCATGTAAGAATGAGTCCGTGCGGCAAGATTGGTTGTGACAAAACACATGAAGCTTATCAAGATGATCTAGAATGAGATGCAAAGCATTCATGGGAGGAAATGTAATCATTGTGCACACAAATGTGTTGTAAATATGATCAATGCCACCACAGTGCAAAATGATGTCATAGTGAGACGGTTTATCAATAGCATGAATATGGCAATGGATGCTCAATATGATTATGTTATCATGCAATTGATGGTAGGCAATATGATCACGATGTATGAATATGCCATCAAGAAAGATCACAACAAATTTGCTAAGAAAATGCACAAGCTCATATATCATGGATGACATGGGAATAGGTGCAACAAGACAATCATAATGTGATTCAATCCATGCATAGGGTGCAAATTTGTCATGGTGTTGGCAAGAAGTCCTACGTAAATAGCAATGTAACATCATGACTCTCCCAACACGAGAATCAACAATAGCATGAGGCACATGATAAACATGGCCAAAGCAACAAGGATCTCCACCAAGAATGCAAATACACATAGGAGTATCATAATGGTGAATCATGGGTAGATGCAAGCACGGGTCACAATTGCATGGCAAAGGCATAGGAGCAAAAATAACATGCAAAGTGAACACGGGAAAGTGAGAATAATGTGACAAGTGGTAAATAGCCCATAGCCGTGTGAGAGCCAAGTGAAAGAGATGCGCGTAGTCCTTGCGCGAAGAGAGTGGTGGAAAGGATAGTTCACGGGATCCCATGTCATCATTGCTCTCAAGAGCTCGTGTCGTCAACTCTTGGGATTGAGAGGTTGACGAGTATACGTGAGTGCCTACACAAAACAAAGACAAAGGGAAAATTGTGTGTGCATGGTAGATGTACACATCATCCATCATGATGCGCACGTGCTTGTGTTGGTTAGCACAAAATAGCCAATGCTCAAATAAATGAGATGCGTGATATAGAAACATGTCATCCATCATGATAGATTTGTTGTTATGTATAGCATAATGGGAACTCAATTTATGAAATTCATCATGGAAAATATCTAGAGCATTGTGAGGAATGGTATGCATATGGTGCACACACGGGATGTAATCATGCGATACACAATAATTTTCATGGCATGGCATATTAGATGAATTGCGTAAATTATGTAAAGGAAGCATGGCAATTTCATCAGATGAAAAACAAAAGCCAATGACCATCATCTCGTCATCTATGCCATAAGTGCAAATGGGATTTATTGTAACGGGGCATGCATAGTCACTATGTTGAGCTTGAAATGATGCAATATGGGATATCTCACTCATAGCATATGACATGGTCAATGGATTGTCAAACATGATTTGACCTATAGAATTTTCACATGATATCCTATGGAGCATAGCATCACAACTAGGCAAATCAACATGATCATCATCATACTCATCATAAATTGGTAAGTCATGACATGAAGAAGTCGCACTAGCATGAAGCATGACAATAGGTGGATTGGTAGAGGCAAAGGTGTCCCGATGTTTCGATGAGATGGTGGCTATCATTTTCTGTGGGAGTCGACCTTGATGATCTGACTACGAACGTGCGAGACATCGCGCCTTAGCAATCGCTAAACCAACTTCCGAGGGTTATTGACCACGCCGGAGCACGATCAACCTGACCACAAGGGTCCATTTCCTACAAGCAAACGAAGAACAAGCAAGAAACTAAGATTGCAATCTGGATATTGCGAATATAAGATGAAAGCTTTATTGATCAAGGTGGGGTTCTGTGACGCCTTGGTCTGGTCGTTGAACACAAACGAAGTATGCGAAGTTGCAGCTATGGCGAACTTTTAGTCTAAACAAAACCCAAAGCCTAAACGATGCCCTAAGGGCTGTATATATGGAGGAGAGAGGGGGAATTTCGTGGCCCTTGGTGGAGGGGTCCGAAATCAACCCTAACTCTTATTTCCCCACACATACGGACTCTAAAAACAGCCTATACTTAAGTACTTCGAAAATACATGAGCCTGGCCCAATAATAAGTTGATGCAGCACCTAAAATAGCCTCTAGACGAAATTTATGAAGTGACATCTTGTATATTTCGTCCCATGCTTCATGCACTCATTATGGTGGCTTCAGAGTCCTGGAATCATCACTTGTAACTCCGTTCTTGTTCCCCTTGCGCATACCATCATCTCCATGCTTGAACTTGCTCCAAGGTTCATCTTTCTTGTCCAAGCTAGGCCCTTCATTTGCAAGCAAAACAAATGTATCCAATTTAGGCAGCATCATATTCTCATGAACATTAGAATCGTTACCAAGAAATGAAAGTACCTGATAATTCAATTGGCGTGCGCGAGCTCCAATAATCGGTCCAGTATGTATAGCAGCAGGGGTTGTGGGTGTAATAATGGTATTGATGTCCTCATCATGGATCAACATCATGCACGCAATCATTGGAGCATCGCTCATGTGTTGTAGGTGAGGTGTCGAAGACCGAGTCGTGGTCATCTTCATCTTGATGGAACCATGTGGGGGTGCATCATCGTCCACCATGGCCATCATTATCTCCATTGGAGGTATGGACTCGTCGAGCGTAGGCATATCGTCATGGAGGAGACCTAGCACCAAAGAAGAAAACACACTAGGAGTAGAGGTTAAGTCATTAGAAATGAAAGTGGCCTCACATGCCATGTCAACTACCTCACTCACTAAGTGTTGTGGCTCACTCACTCCCTCTCGGATGCTCTCACTCATATGGTTGGTGGAGTCACTCAAATGACGCTCAACCTCACATAGGATGTGTGGCATGCTCTCAAGTGTGGGGCTAGTGGTGGTCACACTCATCCTCTCATAGGAAATGCTCTTAATGTCACATGTGGTGGAGTCACACATGTCATTCATGTGGTGGTGGCTCTCCTCACATGGCAATTGGGGCATCTTGTCACATGTCGTTGTCGGAGAGATGTTGGTGCAAATGTCTCCATGCTCAATCATGTCGTGGTCGTAGCCGTGGATGAATGCCGAAGATGGCACATCATCACTCTCCTCGAAGACCAAAGCGAAGGTCTCACGAGCGGTCTCGTAGCTTGACTCGGAGTATGAGTCCAATATGGGCGCCGTCTTCATGTTGTTGAAGAGGTTCGTGCTCGTCGCCGTGGTCGAAGGGGATGGCCCTTCCTCGACCTTCTTATCGCCGTCTTCATGTTGTTGAAGAGGTTCGTGCTCATCGCTGTGGTCGAAGGGGATGGCCCTTGCTCGACCTTCTTGTCGCCGTCTTGTTGTTGGAGGCCCAAATGATGTGACACCTCGTAGCTCATCTCCATGACCAAAGGGAAATTCCCATGCTCGGCCATCTTCCTTGAGGGGCTTCCAAAGATGGAAGTGTCTCCCTCGCGCGTAGTTGGCCGCCTTGTAGTTGAAGATGTCGATGTAGGCGAACTCACGGGAAGTAGGCGAAGATGTCGTACGTCCAAAGGCGAAGATGCCTTGATAGCACTTGGCGAAGATGCCGAAGTGGTTGGTGTAGCCGTAGCTCCGTCTTGGTGGTGCTCGTCTCGCGGTCTTCTCTTGTGCTCATGAAGCTTGGACTTGGCGTGAAGTAGGGATTGTTGGGACTTGTGCATTTGCGCTTGTTGAGCATCTTCATGATGATGGTGTCATTGTCGCACTTGAGCTCGTAGTAGATGTCGTTCGTCGTCGTCGTGCACATGATGCTTGGAGGTGACTTGCCCTTCATGACGATGTGGATCACGAACGTGATGATGGTCGCCATTGAGATGTGGACGACTTGCGCTTGCATCGCTTGGGCGCTCCGAAGACTTGTGGCTTGAACGTCACCGCCTTGAAGATGACGAAGGGGAAGAAGACTCATCAAGGCTCTAATCTCCTCCATCCTTGCATCTTGCTCCTCTTTATGTGCGGAAAGATTTGTGTCGATGTAGTCCCTTTTCCTTGCTTCGGAGTGATGAATGTCGATGGAGATGTTCTCGATGCGCGCTCGCAATCTTGATTGTGCGCCTTGAATTTGTCGTTGTAGGTCGAAGATTGATGCTTTGGTGATGTAGTTGTTCACGCCGTCGTCGTTGTCGAAGACCGGAGATGAAATGCCTTGCCTATCCATCACAAGATTCGAGCCAATATGAGTGGAGAAAGAGAAGAACGAATACCGGAGATGAAATGCCTTGCCTATTCGTTGTCGAAGACCGGAGAACGAATACCAAGTTGAAAGTGGATCAATGATCACTCCAATGTGGACAAGGAAATAGCACAATTGGTACCAATTCTTGTCGGTTTCTGACACCTACACAAGTAAGGCTTATGGTGGAGCTCGGTGAGGATAGTGGCACAAAAATTTAATGCAAAATGTTATTAAGAGTCAATAATGTTGAAAGAGATTCACAAATTCGCAAGTGTAACAAGTAGACCAATAGGAATATGTGGCACATGGAAACACACACACGGATAGACAAATGGGGTCGTGCAACCAAGGATGAGCACAAAATGTGGAATCCACAGAAAACTCTCGTGTTGCAAAACTCAAGAGAGACGCTAGCATGATTGCTCACTAGGCGGATACGACACTTGTGCACAACCTATAAGATGCAAAATGGATAAACTTTCTATCCCAAGTATGCTATGTATGTATGGTTCCCGGTATTATGATCCAAGATGATCTTATATGCAATGTGGTATGATGCTATGGCACTTGCTTACAAGCTCTTTGTTCACTCTTTTGCTTAAAAGCTTATTCTTTTTTTAATATGGCCACTTTGCGAAATGCACAAAGAAAGATAGCAATTGTATATATGCGGCAACAAACTTGAGGCACACGAGATGATATGATACCAATATGATATGGTATGTATGCAATGTATGGTGTAGATCACAAATGTGCACAAGTAACATTGCCGGCAATACTCAAATGGCTAGTCTTGATAGGCAAGTAACGCAAAATGGGCTAGGGGTTATCAATGCAATGGCAAGGGAAAATACAATGGAGGGGTACCATGATACCAAGATGATATGGAGGTTACCGTCCGTGTCGATGATGAGTGGCGGTGATCTTGATGGAGATACCAAGATGATGGAGACTCGTCCCTAAGTAGCCGAAACACCTTAGGAAACGGAAAAACCACAACTCAAAATCTCATGGACAAAAGTCAAATGGTGGTAGCGGGAATGCGGTGGTGGTTGCGGAAGCTCAAAGGGATTGTGGAAATGCAATGATGGGTTGTGGAGTACGCAATGTGGAAGTGGAGGTTATGGTGGTGTACTATACACGGTGTCGGAGTTGGAAGCATGGTCCCTAAGTAGCCGAAACACCTTAGGAGACACAACTCACAATACAAACAAAATTGTGTTAATTTGGGGTTGTGGAAGTGTATGGTGGGCAAGGTTATGCGGAAGTGGTGGTGTTTGTTGATGTAGAAGCAACCGTCCCTAAGTAGCCTAGACACCTTAGGAGACTCGAATTCACTCCTCAAGCAACCACTAATGCAACGGGGAACAAAATTGGTTAGGTTGCGGAAGTCGGTGTTGGTGTAGCGGATGATGTGGTGGAAGCCCTAGGCAAAGATGCCAAAATTGTCATTTGATGGAGTCAAATGGTGATGGTAGTATTTTTGTGGGAAGGGGGATGTCAAGAGCTTTCCAACGAGCTAAAGAACGTCAAAATCGGAGTTCGGATGAATTAGTTATGGCCGAAACAAAAATCAGCCGAAGGTGATATCTACAGGTAGCGGACGTCCGGTCGGGTCGGAAATCCGCTAATTCTGCTCGGGTTAGGGAGTTCCGGTCGTCCGGTAAGGTCGGACGTCCGGTGGTTCCTGCGGCTCCGGACGTTCGGTAAAGTGACGGTCGTCCGGTGTATCGGGGTCAACTCGAGATCCGAGATTCGGGACGCGATTTTGGGTAGAATTTGATGATTTGGGGGTCAAAATTGATGATATTTCGTGGATGAAAGATGGGGAAACTTGGGGAGATGCTAGATCCACTTGAAACCAAGCAAATCCATGGATCAAAATCAACAAAACTTCTTCAAACCAACATATCACATAAAAAATTGGGGCTATTTTTGGTGGGGATTTTCGAATTTAGGACGAAATCAAGCAAAAGAAGGCTAGAAAACGGTGGGGGAGGCTCCGAAATCGTGATCAACGTGGCTCGTGATACCAAGATGATGTAGGGTAGAGACCCTAATCGCCCGATCTTTCACGAAAGGAGCGGATCCCTGGGAAAACACGAAGAACACGAGGACGAACGGAAGGGAAACACAAGAGGAATTCACCAAACCGACACGAATAAGTCACACATGAGCTAGATCCACGAGTACATAGAACGATACACGAATCCACGGCCAACTAGGGACGATACACGGTAAATGGTTCTTCTCTGTGAGGAGGTCTTGAATCCACAAGGGGATCTTCCCTTAGAAAGGGGTCTTGAATCCAAGGTGGATCTTCTCCGAAGAGGGGCCGCGGTCTCTCTCGTGGAGTAGATCCGATATGGATGAGCAATGCTCTATCTCTCAAATGAGCTAAACCAATGCTAACCCTAACTAGGAGGAGGTGGAGGAGTATATATAGTCTAGGCGAATGAAAGGGTAAGTGGCTTCGGCCCAACACACGGGCGGGCGCACAGGCGTCGGACGTCTGACAGGTACCGGACGTCCGGTGGCTCGCGAGTGTCCGGTCGTCCGGTGCATGTCGGACGTCCGGTGTTTTGGCTCTGGACAGGTGGTGTCAGACGTCCGGTCGTTGTCGGTCGTCCGGGCGCAGGAGAGTGTCGGACGTCCGGTGTCTCCGGTCATCCGTAGATTCGGCTCGGGTCCTCAGGGGCCGGACGTCCGAGCTGGGCCGGTCGTCCGGTGGCTGTAGCTTCGCAACTTCTTCTCTCGGTCCTTGTGCTTGGCGTCCTCGCTAGCTGTTCCGTTGGATGTGGTGGCTTCGTGGCTTTCCTCCAAGTACCTGATCATGCATAGAACACACGTTGGAGGTAGTAGCCATATCTCACATGTAGAAAGTGATGGTTCGGAGAGGAGCAAGTTCACCTTGTGTCCAATGGCGTATGTTCGAGGTCTCGTCATATGTCCACTTGGGGTTTGTAGAGTAGTCGAAGTGTACATGGGGATGAACGTGGGATGCTCCGCATCAACTTCCGCATACTACCCGCATTGTGCCCGTTTCGCACACCGACACGTGTTGCCACTTCGAGGTTTGAGAATTTGAGTTGCGGTACCGTATCCTTTTGTGTTTCGGCTATTTAGGTACGGTTCGACATCCACACCACCGCCGCTAATCTTTTCCACGGACGCGTCATCAACAACGACCACCTTGACACACCATGGTATTCGTGCCACCATTTTGACACCATACCGGAAGCAAGACCGGTAACCTCATCTTGTTATTGGACATATCACTCTTGCCATTACATTGATAGCCATCATAGCCGTACTCCTTTGTGTTGCTTACCCATCGAGACTAGCCATTGAGTATTGCCGGCAATGAGACTTGTGCACATTAGTGATCATACTTCCCATAGCATACATACATCATTGTTGCCTATATTGGTATCATCTCTTGTGTCACAAAGTTTTCATCGCATACTCACTTGCTATCTTGGTTAGTCAAGCATTGCATGAGAAAAGAGTTCCAACATCAAAGAGCCAAACAGGCTTTTAAGCAAAGAGGAAAGATAAGCAAAGAGCTTTTAAGCAAGAACCATAGCATCATACAACATTAAGATTGTCATACTCGATCATCTTGGATCATATCATAGCATCACCTTGCATACAAAATATTTGGGATAGAAGTCGTTGCATTTTTGCTAAGTAGGTTGTGCACAAGTTCTTGTATCCGCCTATCGTGCAATCGTGCTAGCGTCTCTCTAGTGTTGTGCAACAAGAGCATTTTTGTGGATTCCACATTTTGGCTCACCCCTTGGTTGCACAACCCCACTTATCTTTTTGCGCGTGTGTTTCCGTGTACCTTATATGCTTGGTCTACTTGTTACATTGCATCTTGCGAATCTTTTCCAACATTATTGAAGCTCACTTACAAATTGCATCAAATTTTGTGCCACCATCCTAACCAAGCTCCACCAAAAGCTTTTACTTGTGTAGGTGTGAGAAACCGACAAGAACTCGTACCAATTGTGCTATTTCCTTGTCCTATATTGGAGTGATCCTCGACCCACTTTCAACTTCGGTCAAGGTACATTTGGTACTCGTTCTTCTCTTTCTACCACACACATTTGTCTTGGAATGATGGATAGGCCAAGTACTTCTACCAACCCACTCTTCATGGAGCAAGACGACGACATGAACTCCTTCATCACCAAGAGTCACCTCTTTGGTGCACAATGTGCTTTGCATCAAGAGCAAGAAGCGATGGGTGAACGTATCGACAACCTTGCCACCGACTTGCGAATTTTCGAGCAATGTACAAAGGACTACTTCGACCACAAGCTCGACGATCACAAGCAAGAGAATGACGCAAGGATGGACGAAATCCGTGCTTTGTTGCTCAACCGCTCATCTTCCACTTCAAGAAGGAGCCCTTCAAGCCGCCACTCCGACTTCACCCTCTCCGGCTGAAGTAAACCAACATCCAACACTCTTCGTCGAGCTGTGCATGCCGACCGTCAAGAAAACCTCAATCCCCTAAGAGACACCGACTCTCAAGAGCGCCGACAATGTCAAACTCAAGAAGCCTTTGCGCTTGCTCTAGAACGGCAACGTCAACGCCAACATGAAGAGGAAGAGCGAGCGCTCTACACCAAAATGCCATAAATGCCGAGGCACAATTTCAAGCACAACAACTCTGTGATGCTCAAGCACTTGCGGTGCAACAAGCTCTACGCGATTCGAGTGAAGCTGTTGCCGACCGAAGCCGACAAGCCCGTGAACAAGAGGAAGCACATCGCGAAGAAATTCAAGAACAAAGATTTCACGCTCGCGTGCATCGTCAAGTTCCTCTTCAAGCTCGCGAAGATCCTCCACAAGCTCGCCAACACCATCAAGTTCCTCGAGAGCATGAAGACAATGGAAATCCTCCACGACAAGAGCAACATGAGGATAACAACCCTCCACTCCAGGAGCACCACGAGTTGAACAATCATATACAACATGGGCGTCATCATCCCCGACCCCAACACAATGAAGAGCAACGCTACGGAAAGCTCAAGTTCACCATGCCCAAGTTCAACGGAAGCAACGATCCCGAAGAGTACCTTTCATGGGCATTGAAAGTTGACAAGATTTTACGTTTGCACAATTATGATGAAGAGAAGAAGATCGCAATGGCATCCCTTGAGTTCCAAGACTATGTGCTCATTTGGTGGAAACAAGTCATTGAGCACTGAGAGGCAAGAGGTGAACCACCCATCACTACTTTGGCGCAAACGAAGGATGTCATGTGAGCATGCTTCATACCTACCTACTACAACCGCGATCTCTTCAAGAAACTCCAACAACTCAAGCAAGGAACCAAGAGCGTTGAAGAGTACTACAAGGAGATGGAGATTGCCATGATACGAGCCAATGTCACGGAAGATGATGAGCAAACAATGGCACGTTTCTTGAATGGACTCAATCATCCTATCAAGAAGAGCGCCGACTTCCAACCATTGTCAAATCTCATCGAGCTAGTGCACCAAGCTACCAAAGCGGAACACCAAGTGCAAGATGATTTCAAGTATGCCAAGTTCTCATCCAAGTCCTACGGCTTCTCCAATAACCAAGCTTCAACGACGCCAACACCGACTACAAGACCCTCTACTTCCAACATCGACAAGTTGACTTCCAAGAAAGCTTCGCCAACTACAAGCAACCCTACTACGGTCAACTTCAAGCCGAGAGCTTCATCATCATCAACCCCAACCGATGAGACCATCAAGACGAGTTCCTTCAAGTGTTTCACTTGCGGTGGCCGAGGCCACAAGTCCTACGAGTGCACCAACAAGCGAACCATGGTCTTCAACGACGATGACACTTATGACTCCATGAGTGAAGGTGAAATGGAAGCACTTGAGCAAGTCGCCATGCACCGCCAAGTGAACAATGAAGAAGAACAAGTCTTTTGTGATGAAGACTCAAGTCCCGCACCTGGAGATCTTGTTTGGTTACATTTGCGTAAGGATAGATTTCCTAATTTGCGCAAATCAAAGCTAATGCCACGTGCTGATGGTCCTTTTAAGGTGTTAGAGAAAATAAATGATAATGCATATAAATTTGAGCTGCCTGCAGATTTTGGGGTTAGTCCCACTTTTAACATTGCAGATTTGAAGCCTTATTTGGGTGAGGACGATGAACTTTCGTCGAGGACGACTTCATTTCAAGAAGGGGAGGATGATGAGGACATCAATACCATTGTTACACCCACAGCCCCTGCTGCTATACATACTGGACCGATTAATAGAGCTCGCGCACGCCAATTGAATTATCAGGTACTTTCGTTTCTTGGTAACGATTCTAATGTTCATGAGAATATGATGCTGCCTAAATTGGATACATTTGTTTTGCTTACAAATGAAGGGCCTAGCTTGGACAAGAAAGATGAACCTTGGAGCAAGTTCAAGCATGGAGATGATGGCATGCGCAAGGGGAACAAGAACGGAGTTACAAGTGATGATTCCAGGACTCTGAAGCCACCATAATGAGTGCATGAAGCATGGGACGAAATATACAAGATGCCACTTCATAAATTTCATCCAGAGGCTATTTTAGGTGCTGTGTCACATTATTATTGGGCCAGGCCCATGTATTTTCGAAGTACTTAAGTATAGGATGTTTTTAGAGTCCGTATGTGTGGGGAAACAAGAGTTAGGGTTGGTTTCGGACCCCTCCACCAAGGGCCACGAAATTCCCCCTCTCTCCTCCATATATACAGCCCTTAGGGCATCGTTTAGGCTTTGGGTTTTGTTTAGATTAAAATTTCGCCATAGCTGCAACTTCGCGTACTTCGTTTGTGTTCAACGACCAGACCAAGGCGTCACAGAACGCCAACTTGATCAATAAAGCTTTCATCTTATATTCGCAATATCCAGATTGCAATCTCAGTTTCTTGCTTGTTCTTCGTTTGCTTGCAGGAAACAGACCCTCGTGGTCAGGTTGATCATTCTCCGGCATGGTCAATAACCCTCGGAAATTGGTTTAGTGATTGCTAAGGCGCGACGTCTTGCACGTTCGTAGTCGGATCATCAAGGTCGACTCCCACAGAAAACGATAGCCACCATCTCATCGAAACATCGGGACACCTTTGCCTCTATCAAGTGGTATCAGATTTTCAGGTTGCTCGGTGAGATTTTATAGTTTTTCGTAGTTTAGATCGAGTCTATTCTTCGTACCTATAGTCCACGAAAAAGCCAAAAAAAATAGGGATAGTTCATCCTATCCGAACCAATCTGAGCCTTTGCATAATCTTTTCTGTATTTGCTTTGTTGAATTTGCGGTTGCATCGTCGTGTGAAGTTGCTGGTCTTAGCGTCTAGTCCTTTAGAGTTTCGAGTTCTGTTCATAGGTTGTCACGTCGCTGCTGCCATATATCACCACCGCATCATCATCATCGCTGCTGCCATATACCACCACCACACCAACTTCATCGTTGCTGCCATATTCACCACCAATCCGAGTCCATATACGCCACCACATATTCGCCGCCATCACGCCAATCCGAGTTCACCTGCAACATATATCCGCCACCAGTCCGATTTCCACCAGATTCATCGCCGCCAGCAGTCCGAGATTCCACCAGATTCATCTCTGCCATCAGTCCTAGTCCGAGTCCAGTAATTGTTGCATTATTTTCGAGTTCCAGATCACGCCATACTCCGAGTCGTGACAGAGTAGGACTCCCGAGATTCCATGCTACCCGCAGAAGAAAAATAGTTCCAAACACAAAAAAAACTAATTCTGGAAAATTCTGGCTAGGCAGTTTTTAGACCATTTGTAGACTTTTTCGAAAAAAATTTGTTGCGGAGCAAAAAAAAAGAGGGAAAAAAGTGAAAAAAGTGAAAAAAAGGAAAAAAATTCAGAGTGTGCTCCTCCATTGTTTACGTGCAGCGCCGTGATTGTGTTAGTGTTCTAGGCTCGCGCCTCTAGCATGGTCTACCCTAGGACCAGCACAGTACCGTCGTTGAGTGTTTATTCAACTTTGCATCTCTGAATTGATTATTGCTGACCCTTTTTGCTACCATATTATAAGCCTTCCCAACTCCACATACATCTACGTCGTGCATTTGACTCTCCCTGGTAATCGCTCTATCCAAGCTTTGAGAGTTTTGACTACGACGGTTGCCGATCACCGCCTGTTGCTGGGTAAGAACTGGTAAGAATTTGAGATTTGCTTGACGGACTTGTGACACCACCACCACCTCTTATTAGTATTCTGTAGGATCATATTCTTGTGTGTTTCTATTGTTGCTAACCATGGCAGGATCACAAGCCGATGAGACTGACTGGGAGAACATGACGAATAAGGAGTTGCATGATAAATTTCAGCAAATGATGAGTGGACAGGTGCAAGATGTGCTAAATAGATTTGAAGAGGCCATGGAGAAGATAGATGGCATGGAGAAGATGTTTGAAACAAAGCTCGATAACAGGTTTAATGAATTGCTCGCGCGTCTTACACCACCACCACCGGCTGCACTTAACGCACCTCTACAACAACAAGGACAGCGACTACCTACACATCGTGAAACAGCCCTCCGCCAAGCGAGCCGTCTCCCTCTTGCACCTGGCCAAACTGTTAGTGCTGCTGTTGATACTTCTGTGGCTCCTGCTGCTGATGCGGAGGAGGATGATTTTGCCCAAGATTATGAGGATGAGGTTGATCAAAATCAGAACTACATGCCACCACCAGCACAGCAACCACCAGGTCGTCCACATGCAAATAATGGCAATGGTATGGCTCACCCTCAGGTACGAGATCATGACCATCTCCCTAAACTAAAATTGAATATTCAACCATTTGAGGGTAGATATGTTCCTGATATATATCTTACTTGGGAGTAAGAAACTGAACAACGGTTTACATGTTTACAATATCCCGAGGAGAGACGTGTTCCTGCTGCTGTTTGTGCATTCACTAGTTTTGCATGTGTTTGGTGGTTTGAGCATTGTAGATTATGTCCTATTCCAGCTACTTGGGCTGCTTTGAAAACTGCTATGCGTACTTGTTGGGTTCCACCATATTATCAACGTGAATTACTTCAAAAATTGCAGCGTTTAAGACAAGGAAAAAATTCTGTAGAAGATTATTATCAAGAATTACAAACTGGCATGATTAGATGTGGTATTGTTGAGGAGAATGAAGCTATGCTTGCACGTTTTATGGGTGGGTTAAATAGAGAGATTCAGACCATCCTAGAGTATAAGGAGTATAATAATATCACTCGTTTATTCCATCTTGCTTCTAAAGCTGAACGTGAAGTGCAGGATCGACAGGCATTGGCGCGAACTAACTTTTCTGCAGGTCGATCTTCATCATGGACACCACATGCATCCTCTACTTCCACTCCACCAGCACCTCCATCAGGTGCCACCTCCAGCCATGATACAAGAAAGCATGCACAACTACCACTATCTGCCAAGAGCACACCTGCTGGACCTGCGCAGAGCTCTTCTTCTTCCATGGCATCAACAAGGCACACAAGTGATATTATTTGTCGTCGTTGTAAGGGAAGAGGACATTTTGCGAGAGAATGCCAATCTCAGCGTGTGATGATTGCTACTGAGGATGGTGGGTATGAGTCCGCTAGTGACTATGATGAGGAGACTTTGGCTCTTATTACACGTGGAGAACACGGTGGAGATGATTCTGATCATGAGACGCAATACATGGCTGCTGAAGATGCTGACAGGTATGAATGTTTAGTTGCTCAACGTGTTTTGAGTGTGCAGGTTACACAAGCTGAGCAAAATCAGAGGCATAATTTGTTCCATACAAAGGGAGTTGTGAAGGAACGTTCTGTTCGCGTCATCATAGATGGAGGGAGCTGCAATAACTTGGCTAGCATGGAGATGGTGGAGAAGCTATCTCTCACCACAAGACCACATCCACATCCTTACTACATCCAATGGTTCAACAACAGCGGCAAGGTTAAGGTAACACGTACTGTTCGTGTGCATTTTAGTATCTCTACATATGATGATTATGTTGATTGTGATGTGGTACCTATGCAAGCATGTTCCTTATTACTTGGTAGACCATGGCAATTTGATAAAAATTCTGTACACCATGGTAGAAACAATCAGTATACTCTTGTTCATAAGGATAAAAATATTACTTTGCTTCCTATGACTCCTGATTCCATTTTGAAAGATGATATTAATAGAGCTAATAAAGCAAAACAGGAGAAAAATAACAGTGAAAATCAGATTGTGGCAAAAGAATTTGAGCAAAAAATGCAGCCTAATAATAAACAATCTAGTGTTGCTTCTGAAATTAAATTGAAAAGTGCATGTTTACTTGCCACCAAATCTGATATTGATGATCTAGATTTTAGCAAATCTGTTTGCTATGCTTTTGTGTGCAAAGAGGCATAATTTTCATTCGAGGACGTGCCTTCCTCTTTACCTCCTGCTGTCACTAACATTTTGCCGGAGTTCGCTGACGTCTTTCCACAAGACGTGCCACCGGGATTACCACCTATTCGAGGGATTGAGCATCAAATTGACTTAATTCCTGGTGCATCATTACCCAACCGTGCACCATACCGTACCAATCAAGAGGAGACGAAGGAGATTATGCGTCAAGTACAAGAACTGCTCGACAAAGGTTATATATGCGAATCCCTTAGTCCTTGTGCTGTTCCTATCATTTTAGTGCCGAAAAAGGATGGTAAGTTGCGTATGTGCGTTGATTGTAGAGGCATTAATAATATTACTATTCGTTATCGTCATCCTATTCCTAGGCTAGATGATACGCTTGATGAATTGAGTGGCTCTACAATATTCTCCAAAGTTGATTTGTGTAGTGGATACCATCAATTTCGTATGAAATTGGGAGATGAATGGAAAACAACATTTAAAACTAAGTTTGGATTATATGAGTGGTTAGTCATGCCTTTTGGGTTAACTAATGCACCTAGTACTTTCATGAGGTTAATGAACGAAGTTTTACGTGGTTTCATTGGACGATTTGTGGTAGTTTACTTTGATGACATATTGATTTATAGCAAATCTTTGGAGGAACATTTGGAACATTTACATGCTGTTTTTATTACTCTACGTGATGCACGTTTGTTTGGTAACCTTGGAAAGTGCACCTTTTGCACCGACCGAGTATCTTTTCTTGGCTATGTTGTTACTCCACAGGGAATTGAAGTTGATAAAGCCAAGATTGAAGCTATTGAGAGTTGGCCGTAGCCCAAAATGGTCACACAAGTGAGGAGTTTCTTTGGCCTCGCTGGTTTCTAGAGGCATTTTGTGAGAGATTTCAGCACCATTGCTGCACCTTTCAACGAGCTTACAAAGAAGGATGTGCCTTTTGTTTGGGGACCGCACAGGAAGAAGCCTTCACGGTATTGAAAGATAAGTTGACGCATGCTCCTTTACTCCAACTTCCTAATTTCAATAAGACTTTTGAGCTTGAATGTGATGCTAGTGGAATTGGATTAGGAGGTGTGTTATTACAAGATGGCAAACCTGTTGCATACTTTTCTGAAAAATTGAGTGGGCCTAGTCTGAACTATTCTACTTATGATAAAGAATTATATGCTCTTGTTCGGACCTTAGAAACATGGCAACATTATTTATGGCCCAAGGAATTTGTTATACATTCTGATCATGAATCTTTGAAACACATTAAAAGTCAAGCAAAACTGAACCGTAGACATGCTAAATGGGTTGAATTCATTGAGACTTTCCCTTATGTCATTAAACACAAGAAGGGTAAAGAAAATGTTATTGCTGATGCATTGTCTCGTCGTTATACTATGCTTTCACAACTTGACTTTAAAATATTTGGTTTGGAGACCATCAAAGATCAATATGTTCATGATGCTGAATTTAAAGATGTATTGCGGAATTGTAAGGAAGGGAGAACTTGGAACAAGTTCGTTCTTAACGATGGATTTGTGTTTCGTGCTAACAAGCTATGCATTCCAGCTAGCTCTGTTCGTCTTTTGTTGTTGCAGGAGACGCATGGAGGAGGATTAATGGGACACTTTGGCGTCAAGAAGATGGAGGATATACTTGCTACACATTTCTTTTGGCCAAAGATGAGACGGGATGTTGAGTGTTTTGTTGCTCGCTGCACTACATGTCAAAAAGCTAAGTCACGACTCAATCCTCATGGTTTATATATGCCTTTGCCTATACCTAGTGTTCCTTGGGAGGATATATCTATGGACTTTGTTTTAGGTTTACCTCGAACAAAGAAGGGGAGGGATAGCATATTTGTTGTCATGGATAGGTTCTCGAAAATGGCACACTTTATACCATGTCATAAAAGCGATGATGTTGTTAATGTTGCTGATTTATTCTTTCATGAAATTATTCGCTTGCATGGTGTGCCAAATACTATTGTTTCAGATCGTGATACTAAATTTCTTAGCCACTTTTGGAGATGTTTATGGGCTAAGTTGGGGACTAAGCTGCTTTTTAGTACTACTTGTCACCCCCAAACTGATGGACAAACTAAAGTAGTCAATAGAACATTGTCTACTATGCTTAGGGCTGTTTTGAAGAATAACAAGAAAATGTGGGACGAATGCTTGCCTCATATTGAATTTTCTTATAATCGTTCATTGCATTCTACTACTAAGATGTGCCCTTTTGAAATTGTGTATGGTTTCCTACCTCGTGCACCTATTGATTTTTTGGTGCGTCTTCCATCTTCGGAGAAGGTTAATTTTGATGCTAAAGAACGTGTTGAATTGATTTTAAAATGCATGAGTTAACTAAGGAAAACATTGAGCGTATGAATGCTAAATATAAACTTGCTGGAGATAAGGGTAGAAACCATGTTGTCTTTGCACCTGGAGATCTTGTTTGGTTACATTTGCGTAAGGATAGATTTCCTAATTTGCGCAAATCAAAGCTAATGGCACGTGCTGATGGTCCTTTTAAGGTGTTAGAGAAAATAAATGATAATTCATATAAACTTGAGCTGCCTGTAGATTTTGGGGTTAGTCCCACTTTTAACATTGCAGATTTGAAGCCTTATTTGGTTGAGGACGATGAACTTTCGTCGAGGACGACTTCATTTCAAGAAGGGGAGGATGATGAGGACATCAATACCATTGTTACACCCACAGCCCCTGCTGCTATACATACTGGACCAATTACTAGAGCACGCGCATGCCAATTGAATTATCAGGTACTTTCGTTTCTTGGTAACGGTTCTAATGTTCATGAGTATATGATGCTGCCTAAATTGGATACATTTGTTTTGCTTACAAATGAAGGGCCTAGCTTGGACAAGAAAGATGAACCTTGAAGCAAGTTCAAGCATGGAGATGATGGCATGCACAAGGGGAACAAGAATGGAGTTATAAGTGATGATTCCAGGACTCTGAAGCCACCATAATGAGTGCATGAAGCATGGGACAAAATATACAAGATGCCACTTCATAAATTTCGTCCAGAGGCTATTTTAGGTGATGCGTCACCTTATTATTGGGCCAGGCCCATGTATTTTCGAAGTATTTAAGTATAGGCTGCTTTTGGAGTCCGTATGTGTGGGGAAACAAGAGTTAGGGTTGGTTTCAGCCCCTCCACCAAGGGCCACGAAATTCCCCCTCTCTCCTCCATATATATAGCCCTTTGGGCATTGTTTCGGCTTTGGGTTTTGTTTAGATTAAAAGTTCGCCATAGCTGCAACTTCGCGTACTTCGTTTGTGTTCAACGACCAGACCAAGGCGTCACAGAACCACACCTTGATCAATAAAGCTTTCATCTTATATTCGCAATATCCATATGGCAATCTCAGTTTCTTGCTTGTTCTTCGTTTGCTTGAAGGAAACAGACCCTCGTGGTCAGGTTGATCGTGCTCTGGCTTGGTCAATAACCCTCGGAAGTTGGTTTAGCGATTGCTAAGGCGCGACGTCTCACACGTTCGTAGTCAGATCGTCAAGGTCAACTCCCACAAAAAACGATAGCCACCATCTCATCGAAACATCAGGACAGCTTTGACTCTATCACCATGGACATGTGCATGAAAGTTTGAGCCCTTGTGCCGTTCCGGTCATTCTTGTGCAAAACGTGATGGTAGTTTTCGCATGTGCTCCAATTGTAGACCTATCAATGCTATCACCGTTCACTATAGGTATCCCATTCCATGCCTAGATGATATGCTTGATGAGCTTAGCGGTGCCACTATATTTTCCAAAATTAATCTTAAGAGTGGTTACTATCAAATCTGCATACAAGAGGGTGATGAATGGAAAACCGCCTTCAAAACCAAGTTTGGTTTGTATGAGTGGTTAGTCATGCCTATGGGTCTCTCGGAAGCACCAGGCACTTTTATGCGCCTTATGAATCATGTATTTCGCCCTTACATTGGTATATTTGTTGTGGTTTACTTCGATGACATTCTTGTGTTTAGCAAATCTATTATGGAGCATGTCACCCATGTTCGCACCATTTTCCAAACTCTTAGAAAAGAGCGACTCTATGCTAATATGAAGAAATGCCTTATCGGTGTTGATAAGCTTGTTTTCTTGGGTTTTGTTGTTTCTTCTAAGGGTATTCATGTGGATGAGTCCAAGATTAATGCTATTAAGACTTGGCCGCAACCAACCAACTTGCATCAAGTGTGTAGTTTTCTTGGCCTTGCGGGTTTCTATCGTCGCTTTGTAAAGGATTTTAGCACCATTGCTTCGCCTTTGCATGCTTTGAGCAAGAAGAATGCGCCTTTAGTTTGGGGACCATCCCAAGATACCGTGTTGAATGAGCTAAAGAATTTGCTTACTCATGCTCCCCGTGCTTGCTTTACCCAACTTCGACAAGCCTTTTGAAATTCATTGCGATGCTAGTGGTAATGGCATAGGAGGTGTGTTAACGCAAGAGAAGCGCCCCATAGCTTACTTTAGTGAGAAACTTTTCGGAGCACAACTCAATTATCCCATCTATGACAAACAGCTATATGCTTTAGTCCGTGTTTTGCATGAATGGGAACACTACCTTCGTCCCCATGAGTTTATCATTCATACCGATCATGAGACTCTCAAGTATCTTAAGGGACAAACTAAGTTGAACAAGCGTCATGCTAAATGGAGTGAATTTATTGAGTATTTTCCCTATGTCATCAAGTACATCAAGGGTAAAGAAAACATAGTATCGGAGGCTCTTTCCCGCATTTGCATGCTTGTCAGGCAACTTGAGTTAGATGTCATTGGCTTCGAGCATATCAAAGACTTATATGAGCATGATACAACTTTTGCCATTCCTTATGCCAAGTGTTTGTCGAATACATCTTGGGAACGCTATTACATCAAAGATGGCTACCTTATGAGACCTAACAAACTTTGCATTCCCGAGTCCTCGCTTTGTTTGTTGCTTTTGCAGGAATCTCATGGAGGAGGCTTAATGGGACACTTCGGACGCGACAAGACGTTCGCCACGCTCTCGAAAAGCTACTTTTGGCCTAAGATGTTTCGGGATGTCAATCGTTTCACCAACCGGTGTTCTACATGTCGCAAAGCTAAGTCCAAAGCTCAATCTCATGGTCTCTATAGGCCTTTACCAATTCCATACCAGCCCTGGGAAGACATTAGCATGGACTTTGTACTTGGTTTTCCAAGGACTCGCAATGGGAAAGATTCCATATTTGTCGTTGTGGACCGTTTCTCCAAAATGGCACATTTTATTCCTTGTCACAAGATAGACGATGCTTCACATGTTGCTAATCTCTTTTGTAGGGAAATATTGCGTCTCCATGGTGTGCCAAAGACAATTGTCTCGGATGCGACGTCAAGTTACTTAGCTACCTTTGGAAGACCCTATGCGCCAAGCTCGGAATCAAGCTACTCTTTTCCATGGCGTACCATCCTCAAACCGACGGCCAAACGGAGGTGACAAACCGCACACTCTCCGCTCTACTTCGAATACTCATCAAGAAGAACATCAAGGAGTGGGAGGAGTGTCTACCCATTGCCGAGTTCGCCTACAACCGAGCAAGACACTCAACAACCAGCAAGTCCCCTTTCGAGGTCGCCTACGGATTCAACCCTTTGTCACCATTGGATATTCTACCTCTTCCACTCCAAGAGCGAATGAATTTGGACGCAAGTGCACGAGTGACCCATCTCAAGAAGGTGCACGAAGATACAAGAAACACCATCGAGCGCCAAGTACAATGCCTTGCGACCAAGCTCAACGTCAACAAGCAACCTATGGTCTTCAACATTGGTGATCTCGTGTGGCTACACCTTCGCAAGGAGCGCTTTCCACAAGAACACAAGTCTAAGCTTCGACCACGAGCAGATGGACCCTTCAAGGTGCTCGCGCGCTACAACGACAAGGCTTACAAGATTGACCTCCCGCGCGACAAGTACAACATGAGCGACATCTTCAACATCAAAGGAGAAGATCTCTCTCCCTTCCATGGTGATGAAGAACTCGATCCCCATGGATGCCACCTCAACTATCCAAGCTCCAACTGGACCAATGACAAGGGCTAGGGCACGTGCTATTCAATCCGAGGTGACATCACTCCTACTTGAGTTATCCCCCTCTTCAAGTGAAACATGGCTACGGCCTAAGTCCGAGATACTATGTGTCATCAGGTACAACGCTCAAGACTCGGAGCCGAGGACTGTAGAAGAAGAGACAGGCGTCAAAACTCTGGACAGCCCGAAACTTCCGGCCCCCGGACCTTCCGGCCAACCCGGAGCTTCTGGCCGCCGATGACTTTGACCAGCCCAGGCGTGCCAACTCTTGGGTTAGCCCGGACCCCGTCCCGGACCTTCTGGCGCCAGGAACCTCCGGCCTGCCCGGACCTTCCGGCCCACGGATGCCAGCACATCTCCACCGCGCCAACTCTCTAGTTAGCCCGGACCCTCCCCGGAACCTCCGGCGCCTGGAACTTCCGGCCTAGCCCGGAACTTCCGGCCCTGCCTACGCGCAGCCACTTGGGCCGAGGCCCATGTACCCTTTCTTCACCTACACTATATATACTCTATCCCGTATGACTTTCTAGGGTTAGCACTGGTTTAGCTCATACTTAGAGATAGAGCTTCACTCATCCACATCGGATAAACTCCTCGTGAGAGACCGCGGCCTCTTCGGAGAAGATCCCTTTTGGTTCAAGCCCCCTTTTTAAGGGAAGATCCCCCCGTGGATTCAAGACCTCCTCACGGAGAAGACCGGCTACCTTTGTATCGTCCTTTTGTCCGTGGATTCGTGTATCGTTCTATGTACCCGAGGATCTAGCACATGTGTGACTTGTTCTTGTTGGTTTGAGTGTTCCTCTTTTTTTTCCCTTGTGTTTTCCCTCGTTTCCCTCCTCGTGTTCTTTGCATTCTTCGCGGGATCCGCTCCTTTCGTGAAAGATCTGGCGATTAGGGTTCCTACCCTACATCAAAAACCCTCTCTGACCAGATCCAAGTTTGAAGAACTTTACACGACCAACTGCCTCCTTTTGATCCCAATTTTTGTGGACATGTTCAAATCCTCAAATGATGAGACTACACGAAGTGGTCCACCAAGGAGAAGAGCTTAGCTTAGCTAGATCTAAGAAAGTACATTTCTGTTGATTTCTAGGGTTTACAAAAGTACATTCTGACCTTGTCCAAAAGAGCTCAAATTCTACCACAATGAAAAATGATCATTCTCAACACCCCATCAAATGGGACAAGGAGTAGTTGAGTGCAAGTGACTCAAACTTGCATCAAACACCTTCTACCACTGTCAGTGGAAATGACACCTATAGAATCACTAGGATCCCTTCTACGGTTGGCGGGCGTGGGGTTGTGCAAAGAGCGGGTCTAGTAGCCAGCACTAAGATCGTTTACCCAGGTTTGGGCCGCAAGGATGCGTAATACCCTAGTCCTGCTTTGTTGTATATTTGAGTGTTCTTGGGCTTTCGAACTAGCTACGATGTGTGTGTAGTCCAAAAGATCTGAATCCTTCACCAGTACGCTTCGGGCCTCCTTTTATAGTCAAAAGGGGTCGCCACAGTGGCACACAGGATGTGGAAAGGTATACAGTGGCTAAGCCTATCGCCTGTCATTACGGGACAAGGCGCATTAAATGCGCTCCTTAGGTGTCCCGTTGCTTTATTGGGGGCGGTAACGAGGCCCGTCCCGTCCGTCGCCGCTCGACCTTACCCCGACACGCGTCGAGGCCAACGAGGAATGCATCGCCACGTAGGCTGATAGGTTGCTGAGTCGGCGTGGTGGTAAGGTCTTCACGAAGAACTGTATGCCGCCATGCTGGTGTTTGGCTAGTTGGATTAGAATCCACATACTGCCACGTGGGTAATAGCCTCAGTTGGTGGGTTGGCTGCTGAGCTGGGGCGGCAAGGTCTTGTCGCGGTCCCGCATATATTCCCGGCAAGGGTCTTGCCGGGGTCTCGTGAGCTCCCTCGGCTAGAGTCTTGCCGGGGCCTTGCGAGTGTTTTCGGCAAGGAGCCTTGTCGGGGCCTCGGGGGCATCCTCGGCAAGGGGCCCTGCGATTGTCTTGTTTTCTGGTCATCGTCTAGTCTTGTGGTTTCTTTGTCTTCACAAAGATCTGCATGCCAACTATGCAGGTGCTTCCCGAGCCCTGGTTCCAATGCCGTCCATGGTGTCGGTACTCTTAGGCCAATGGCTGGCGGCGATGTTGGCGTTGGGTGAGCTGCCCCGGCAAGGCTCTTGCTGGGGCTGCGTAGGCCGCCCCGACAAGGATCTTGCTGGGTAAAAACCCGCTTTGCTGCTCCGTCTTCTGCGCCCCTGGCTGGAGCGCTGCTCTGGTATTCTTGTGCTTCTGTTTCCTCCCTTTGTCCCGCTAAGTGTGGTTGCAGGTGTGGCTCTGACTACCCGTGCACAAGTAGAGGGGTAAAAAGGAGAGCCCCTACATTTGTACACCGACGGGAGCTCCCGGGCCTGGGCCACACATAAGCGCAACCCGTTGTTGGGCCGGGCCCAGAACGGTGCATCGGCATGCGGGGCGGAGTTTTTATTGCGGTAATTCTCTTGCCCGTCCCGCTTCCCCATGACCCGTGTTGAATGCGTGACGTGGGGGTCGTGCATGGAATGACCACAACATGCTTGCGTCATCCATGGTGAACAGTAAAGAGGCGCCTTGCGTGCTATCTCAAAACGTCAGAGCCGCTGCTCATTAACTCTCTCCTCCTTGGAACAGTCGTCCCAAGTTTCCCACTATGCTTGCTCCTTACACCACGTACGCCGCATGCATGGCACGGGGTAGTTGACAGACGCATGGAATATGGGAAGGCGTGCGGGGGCCAATACTCACGTGCCTTCAATTGGGCGGGGAGGGCGGTCGATGGCCTCTCTTGCTGCCACTTTAATGAGCCGGATTCTAGCGGGCTCTTCAGAGGCGTAGAGCTAGTCTTTCGGCCTCCCCTTCCCAGCTATTAAAAGGGAACTCAGGGGTAGGAGGCAGAGCATCTCCCTACCTCTCCCCATTGTCTTCATCCCCACCTATGGTCATGGCGAGGGGGCGTGGCCGCGGCCGTTCTTTTGTGGAGGCGACCAGGGTGACGACCATGCTCGAGGCGGGGCCGCTGGACGGGGCTGCGGTCGGCGTGGCGGCCGAGGCAGAGGTGGGCGTGGAAGGGGGATGCCTACTTCGTCCCCGTCTCCGTCGCCATCTCCCCCGCCAACTCCTTCTTTGCCGAGTGGCCACGTCGGGGACTCGGCGCTCGAGTTTATCCTGCAGCTGCATGGGCTGCTGCGCCGCCGCCTCCGTCTTCCCCGGGCATTCACGAGGGTGCTGGAGATCGACCAGCCACCGCGGCTAAGGCTTCACACGAAAGGGTGTTGCCATGGCGACATGTGGGTGAACACAGGGTTCCCCGCCCCTCAAGTGATGCTCCTTCGCCAGGGCTAGAAAACCTTAGCACGCGCCCATTGCTTGATGGATGGGCACGTCCTCTACTTCAAGCTAGCGGAGAGCGATTTTCTCTCCGTCAAGGTCTTCGGGCGCTCGGTACACAGGCTAGGGTGCTGTGCGGAGAGCTCGACTGATGGCGAAAGCTCTTCTTCGGGCGAGAGTGACGAGGAGGACAACGACATCGATGATGAGGGTAGTGGGTGGGAGGATGAAGGGTCCGACTAGGCATCGGGCACACCGTTCTTGGGAGACGCCGGGAGCACCATCATCTGCATCGCCAACTCCTTGAACTTCTCGGGGTCGTCGCCTTGGGCAGCTGGCGTTGGAGGGACGGGGAAGATGGAGAAGGCGGGTGGCAGGCCGTCAAGTCAGAGTACGATGGCCTCGACGCCTTCGTCGCGTATTGCCGGGCCGCTGCCTCATCTGTCGGCTCTTCCTCCGGCACCGTCATCACCGGCCTCCTTCCGAACGATCGCTGATATGTTCTCTTGGCGTCTTCTGCTGCTCATACCTCACCTAGGCACTCCTTTTGCCCTTCCGCCATCTTGTTCCCTTTCCTGAGGAGAGGGACAAGAAAGGAATTATGGGCATCTTATCTCTTTTTAGTTTTTAGCCTACGGACCTTTGTAAGATTTAAATCTCGTAACCCCCTTGCTCATGTATGCATTCCATACGAATTTTAATGGTAAGCAATGTATTAATGAGGAGAAGGGTGTTTGCCGGGTTTTGTTTGCACGTGGGCGAGGGCCAGACCAAGGAACGAGTCCTCGTTATCTTAAGATAAACACTGTACCCCGGCAACATGCCTTGCCATCTTTCTACTCTACAGCTCGGCTACACTCACGCCCTTGGCGGAGGTAGGGGCCGAGTAGGATTAGGCCCTTCGCTCTTCCCCTTCCCATTGGACTACAACAAAGTTTCGACCCAAAGTAGGGTTTTCGGACACGAGACAGAGGGAGCAAGATGGTATGAGAGTGAGCGAAGTCTCATACATTCAAGTTTCATACGGAGGCACAGAGTGGGGAAAAAAACTTATCTAATGTCGCAACCCCAGCAACCCTTGCTTGACGTGATCGGATCCTTAGACCTGCAACCCCCGGCAACCTTGGCTTGTCAGAGTTGGGGCGTCGGCCTGTTCTCTTTCTTCCAAAATAGCTCTACAGAAATGTCCACGCACCCTGCGAACCAAAAAGGACAGGAAGGAACAGAGAGATGCATACTCGAGCTCTATGCTAAGGGTTAGTCGCCGCCAAGCACTATCAACCCTAACATGGAGAGAGACTCAACCTAGCATGCATGTTAAAACTTAGGACACCAGCGCTTCATTTATTTATGCTTAGGGTCTGCGCCTGGCTTTGTACAAAGGGTTACATGCCTTGCCGACAAGTCTTGCACAAAAGGTGGTTTGCCGGGGAGCCCGGCAACTGCGCCTTATGGGTAAAACTTACGAAGATGTTCGATCTTCCAGGAGTTGCTCACTAGAATACCATCTTCAGTCTCTAGGCGGACTACGCCAGGCCTGGTGACTCGTATTACCCGATAAGGGCCTTCCCACTTTGGCATCAACTTGTTGGAACTCTTGGCTGACTGAACGTGCCCATTCCTCAAAGCTCCGGGCACAAACCTTGCGGCTATGGTTGCAGCGCAAGGCTTGCTGGTAGTGTGCTGCTCGCATAGCCGCCCGAAGACGATATTCCTCAAGGAGCATTGCGTCATCTTGCCGCAACTACTCTTGCTCAAGCTCATCATAAGCGAGCACTCGAGGTGACCCGTGTGTGAGTTTCATGGGGAGAACTGCTTCTACCCTGTAAACGAGGGAGAAAGGGGTCTTGCCAGTGGCTCGATTTGGTGTCGTTCTGATTGACCAAAGAACCGCTGGCAATTCATCAACCCAGTGTCGTCCGCACTTGTGTAGCCTGTCAAAAGTTCTTGTCCGGAGGCCTCGCAATACTTCAGCATTCGCCCTCTCACCCTGGTCGTTGCTTCGTGGGTGTGCAACAGAAGCAAAACATACCTTGCTGCCGAGGTCCTGGATGTACTACATGAAGGTGCGGCTCGTGAACTGCGTGCCATTGTCGGTGATGACTCTATTTGGCACACCAAAACAGCAGACTAGTCCCTTGAAGAATTTGACGGCCGACTGTGCTGTCACCTTTCTCACTGCTTCCACCTCCGGCCACTTTGTCAACTTGTCGATTGCGACGTACAAGTACTCAAAGCCCCCGATAGCATGGGGAAAGGGGCCAAGTATGTCGAGCCCCTAGACCGAGAATGGCCAGGAAAGAGGGATTGTCTGGAGAGCTTGAGCTGGTTAACAATGCTTCTTTGAATGGAACTGGCACGCTTCACACTTAGTTAATAAGGCCGTTGCATCCTGGAGGGCAGTGGGCCAGAAGAAACCTTGTCGGAATGCCTTGCCGGCAAGGGCCCTTCACCCTATGTGGGAGTCACATATGCCTCTGTGGATCTCTACCAACAGCTCCATTCCTTCCTCCCGGGGAATGCACTTCAATTTCACACTGTTCGGCCTTTTTCTGTACAGAACATCGTCGATGAACTGATACATGGCAGATCGACGGACTACTTTCTCCGCCTCTTCCTGCTCCTCAGGAAGTTCCCCTGTTTGGAGGAATCGGACAGTATGTTGTGCCCATGCCGGAGCCTGAGGCTCGATGATAAGGGCTAATGGTGTTTCCTCTGCCATGGGAGCGGCTGTCTGTACGGCCAGGGCTTGACGCCCTACCGGAGTCTGTTGCCCCATGGCAGGCCTAGTGTCCACGGCAACATCTTTACCGATGGCTCTTGGAGCTCGGCAGGAAAGTAGTTGCCGGGGCCTGATTTCCTCCACTTGTTCTGCCCTGTTGATGGTTCAAGGGATGGTTGAGTTAATCAAAGCACAAAAGTACCTGGTTACACAGGCAATTTTAAGGCAGCGTGTTTCGACAAGTAGTCGGCGATGCCGTTCTCCACTCGGGGAACATGTTCTACTTGTATACCGTCAAAACGCTCTTCCAGCTTCCTCACTTTATCTACGTAGGCCTCCATCAATGGGCTTTGATAATCTTTGTTAACTTGCTCGATGACAAGCTGTGAATCACCCCTGACGATGATCTTCTCGATTCCGAGGTCTTCCGCGATCCTGAGACCGGCAAGAAACCCCTCGTATTCAGCAATGTTGTTTGTTGGCATCTCCCTGGGAAAGTGCATCTGGACTACATACTTGAGGTGCTCTCCGGTGGGTGCGATGAGCAGCACACCAGCACTGGCGCCTTGTAGCGCGAAATCCCCGTCAAAGTACATAATCCAATCGCGACTTGTTTCCTTGTCGGGGAGAGCGGTCTCCTGAATCTCTTCGTCGGGCATTGAGGTTCATTCCGCAATGAACTCCGCCAAGACTCTACTCTGAATTTGTCGAAGTGCTTTCAAACTTTAAACGAAATCTCGACAGTTCCAAAGCCCATTCCACAATCCTCCCGGTTGCGTCTGGGTTATGCAATATCCTTTGCAATGGAAGCGGGTGACGACGGTGATTTTGTGTGCTTGGAAGTAATGACGCAGCTTCCTCGAGGCCATAAGGAGGCTGAAGAGCAATCTCCGCACACTGGAGTACCTTGACCTAGCCCCATGCAAGAGGGAGCTGACAAAGTAAACCGGGTGATGCATCATCTTCTTCTTCTGCACTATTTCATTTGGTTGCATCGCTTCTGCTTCGCCAGCACCAGACTCTACCGGGGCCTTGCCTTACCGGCACCAGGCCCTACGGGGGGACCTCTAGTTTGCCATCCGCCAGACCTGCCATTGCCATTGCCTCTTCGCCGACCTCCCTCTGTGCCACTAGCACGGCGCTGACCACTTGGTTCGTTGCCGCTAGATATAGCAGCAACGGTTCTTGTGGTTTAGGCGCAACCAGTATTGGCGTAGAGGCGAGGTATTTCTTCAAATCTTGTAGGGTCGCCTCGGCCTCTGGGGTCCATTCCATTGGGCCCTCCTTTTTCAAGATTTAGAAAAAGGGAAGGGCACATTCAGAAGACTCGGAGATGAATCTGCTCATGGCGGCAACGCAGCCAGCAAGCCGACATACATCCTTGATCCGCCTAGGTGCCTTGATCTGCTCAATGGCCTTGATCCTGTCTGCATTCGCTTCGATCCCATGCTTTGACACAAAGAACCAGAGAAGTTTGCCGGACGGAACGCTGAAGACACACTTCTCAAGATTCATCTTGAGGTTGATCTTGCACAAATTTGCAAACATCTCTTCCAAATCTTGTACGAGTGTTGCCGTGTCCTTGGTTTTGACCACTATGTCATCCATATAAGCTTCCATATTTCTATGTAGTTGGGGCTCAAAACCAATTTGGACTGCTCTTGCAAACGTTCAGCCAGCACTCTTCAACCCGAAATGCATTCGTAAGAAACAATACGTACCACATGGGGTGATGAATGTTGTCTTCTCTTCATCTTCTCTCGTCATGAAGATCTGGTGGTATCCCGAGTAGGCGTCAAGGAACGATAACAAGTCACACCTGACCGTGGAGTCAACAATCTAGTCAATGCGAGGCAACGGGAAAGGGTCCTTCGGACAAGCTTATTGATATCTGTGTAATCAATACACAACCTCCACGTCCCATTTGCCTTGCGCACCACCACCGGATTGGCCAACCACGTCGGATGAAGTACTCCCCTCACCAAGCCTGCTGCTTCTAACTTCCTGATCTATCCCGTGATGAACTCCTGCCGTTCCAAAGCTTGCTTCCTGACCTTCTGCTTAACGGGTCGTGCATGAGGGCAGACAGCAAGATGGTGCTCAATCACCTCCCTGGGAACACCGGGGCTGTCGGATGCTTGCCATGCAAACACATCGACATTCGCTCGCAGGAAGGTGACGAGCGCGCCTTCCTATTTACTGTCAAGGGAGGAGCTTATGGTGAAAGCCCCTCCCGTGCCATCCTCCTTGACGGACACCTTCTTGGTCTCTGGTGGTGCAGCCCTGGATTTCTTGCTCTTGCAGGTGGAGCCCTCTAGCACGTCCTCGATGGGAGCACAGCACTCCGAAGAGGTGCGCTTGCCGGAGTAGGTGCGAGAGGTCTTGCCGGCCTTCTAATGACACCTATGTAATCACTGGGATCCCTTCTACAGTTGGTGGGCGTGGGGTTGTGCAAAGAGCGGGTCTAGTAGCAAGCACAAAGATCGTTTACCCAGGTTCGGGCCGCAAGGATGCCTAATACCCTAGTCCTGCTTTGCTGTATATTTGAGTGTTCTTGGGCTTTCGAACTAGCTGCGGTGCGTGCATAGTCCAAAAGATCTGAATCCTTCTCCAGTATGCTTAGGGCCTCCTTTTATAGTGAAATGGGGTCGCCACGGTGGCACACATGAGGTGGAAAGGTGTACAGTGGTTAACCTATCGCCTGTCATTACGGGACAAGGCGCATTAAATGCGCTCCTTAGGTGTCTCATTGCTTTATCGGGGGAGGTAACGAGGCCCATCCCGACCGTCGCCGCTCCACCTTACCCCGTCACGCGCCCAGGCCAACGAGGCATGCAGCGCCATGTAGGCTGATAGGCTGCTGAGTCGGCGTGGTGGTAAGTACTTCATGAAGATCTGCATGCCGCCACGCTGGTGATTGGCTAGTTGGATTAGCATCCAGGTACTGCCACGTGGGTACTAGCCTCAGTTGTTGGGTTGGCTGCTGTGCTGGGGCGGTGATGGGGTGGCAAGGTCTGGTCGCGGTCCCGCGTATATTCTCAGCAAGGGTCTTGCCGGGGTCTCGTGAGCGCCCTTGGCTAGAGTCTTGCCGGGGCCTTGCGAGTGTTTTCGGCAAGGAGCCTTGTCTGGGCCTCAGGGGCATCCTAGGAAAGGGGGCTTGCGATTGTCTTATTTTCTAGTCATCGTCTAGTCTTGTGGTTTCTTTGTCTTCACAAAGATTTGAATGCCAACTATACAGGTGTTTCCCGAGCCTTGGTTACAATGTTGTCGATGGTGTCGGTACTCTTAGACCCAAGGGTGGCTACGATGTTGGCGTTGCCCGCAAGGATCTTGCCGGGTAAAAACCCATTTTGGTGCTCTGCCTTCTGTGCCCTTGGCTAGAGCGCTACTCTGGTATTGTTGTGCTTCAGTTTCCTCCCTTTGCCCCGGTAAGTGTGGCCGCAGGTGCGGCTCTGACTGCCCGTGCACAAGTAGAGGGGTAAAAAGGAGAGCCCCTACTTATGTACACCGACAACCACATTTCCGAAAACACCATTTTGACCTCTTCCACTAATCTTCATGAGGCAAAAAATTTACCATAGCTCCTCCTAGTCCCCTTCTACCTCCAGTAACAATGGCAGCATCACAGATCAATTACTGGGGGGGAGGGGTAAGCTACCTCTTTCTCTCTCTGGACAACACATTTTTGTCTCTCTCTCAACCCCACCTCTCTCCCACTGGTTCACCAGGGCATAGAAGGCCACCTCAGACTTGTTTACTACTCCCTAGAACTACCAGACACCCTTGGTCGCGCCCACATTGTGAAAAAAGGGCCATGCCAGCCATTTGCATGCTCCAGAGCGCGCTACAGTGCACCACCCTCTTCCCAACGCTTCCGACCACCTCAGCCCTCCCCCTCATGCCCGACGATGCTCCTCGACGTCCTCGACACGCCATGACCTGCTCCCCCTCCTCCTTCTCCCTCCCGCTACCTCCTTTCGCATGCGCGCGGGCCGCCCGAGAGCTCCAATGGCTGAGCTCACACGCACGGTTCTCTTGCGCTCCCCTGCTCCTTATATCCCTTCCTCTGGACGTGGACCTCCTCCACGAACACCCTAGACACGCCCATACAAGCACCCGTGGCTTGCAGCGACGGCAACAGCCTCGCCGGCGAAGATGGTTTGTAGATCAATCAGAAATGGCGCTCCCACCTCCCACCTCGGTGCTAGTCTCTTCTCCGGCGATCTCCCGTTCTCTCCACTGATCTGCTGATCGGTTCCGATCATTCTCTTTGGCATCTTCTCTAGATCAAGGCATTACCCATCTCCAATGGGTTCTACTGGTGGATCTACCCTTGGCTTGGATTTCTCCAAGGGTAGGGTTTTCTCGAATGAAGTCTTCAGATCTACTGGTCGCACAATTCATCCACTGGGAAGAGGGAGATCTTTCAAATTGATTGTGTCCTTCAGTAGGCATGCCTTCCGTTTATCTGAGGATTCAGTGGCAGCGGCGCTGGAAGCCGCGCTTGGTGGTTCTGCAATTGATCTTTGGGTTAGTCATGTCAAGGACAAAGTTTTTTCTTTCCAAGTTTCTTGCATGCAAGTTGGCTTTATTATTATGGATCTTCGCTCTTTTGCTTGCGATCTGTTCAAGTGCTATTTTCATCTATGGGGGAATGGAGGACCAAATTGGGTTAGAGAACTTAAGATCTGGCATAAAGAATGTGATGCTGAATGGATTTTGATTAGCCCCACTAAGCGTAGATCTTTGCTTGGTTTATTGGCTATGCATAAACCCCCTGTTAAGTCTGCTTTCAAATCTAGATCTTCTGCAAATAAGAAACTGTCGTTTGCCACTTTTGAAAAGTATTCGGCTTGCAAGGGCTATAGATACCCTGCATCTCAGGCTTGCATTGATACTATAGTTGATGGGGGTTATGATCTTTCTGCTCATGAGCGAGTTGTCATTCGGCAACCTCCTGCTTCTGGTTTGCATTGGACGGTGACGCAGCCACCCATAGTTTTTGGTACGGTTAATAGTTCACTGGAGTTACTCCGGCGGCCGGATGCGCTTCCGGTGGTGGACGAACCGGTTTCAGTGGATCCGCAAATCGTGAGGTCCGGTAATCTCGCAGCGCAATTTCAGGAAGCGGGAACTTCGTTAATTCAAAATAAGGCTTTTACCCCTGGGCCCGCTCAGTTTGGGAACCCGCAGGGTGTGGGCTTGGTGGCCCATGATGATTCATTTACTGGGCCAATATAGGATACCCCCTCTACTGGATCTTCTGATGTTGGTTTGGATTCACCTGCGCACCTCAGCCCGTCTAGTGAACCTATGCAAATTCCTTCTTCACAAGAGGCAGCGCGACTCTTTCAAGCTATGGTCGATGACATGGTGGACCAAGTTCTAACATGTACTGATTGCGGTCAGAAGGGCCACATGGCAGTCACTTGTGGAAGGCGAGCGGTCTGTTCGGCTTGCTCCAGGGTGGGTCACTTTAGACGTGACTGTAATGATTTTGCGCGCTCGCACGGATTGGTTTGGAAGCAGAGCACTCTGCAACGAAACACAAGTATTTCGGAAACATCAGCTGTTCAGGGGAAGGGAGCCGGAGTTATTGGGATATCTAGTCCTGTCATATCGTCTCCCCCCGCATTGCTCCATTCTCCTATTCCACCTGCCAAGGATACCTCCGGTCGTTCCAAAGAAACCCTAAGTTCGTCGCCGTTGCCACCCATGGTGAACTTCGAGCTTGATCCACATCGCCTAGTGCCTCCGGGACATCACATCATTGATGGTGGTGACCGGCGTTTACCTCGCACTTTCTTCACGCCGGCGGCCCGCCCTCCCCGTTGCCATGAAGATTATATGGTTGCTGAAGTCATGCCAGCGCCGGATGGACCTCTAGGGCCGGTCAGAGAGGAAGTGGTGGAGTTTCTTCAGAACAGAGGTATTCTTGTTCGTTCTGCTCAGCCTTGGTTTCATGGGGTTGGTTTGCTCCAAGTTCGAGATCCCACTGTCAGATACACCCTGATTCAGCACCCGCCGTTTGCTCTTGGTAATGATCGATTTGTTAGATTTATGAAGCATGATGAGGGTGACAACTTCAAAGGGAATACTGGTTTTCGTAGGGGTTGTTTAATGTTTGTTGGGATTCCCCTGGATTATCGTACGACTGAATATATTTCTCAGGCAGTCGGTACTTTTGGAAAATTTCATTCCTGGGATAGTGAAGACCCATACCTGGTACGAGCTGTTGTTGAAGCCAGCTTTCCTGATACACCGTTAGTACCACGAGATGTGGTTTTTGGGGACTATGCTGAGTGGGGTGGTGCCCAAGTTTCCTGGACTGCTGCATGTTATGTTCTTGGGGCAGATTTTGCTGATCAGATGCCTAATGATGAAGACCCGATGCCTCTGGATGGTAACCCTCATCCAATGCCTGGTCATCTCATTCCTGACAACATCCCGTTTGTTCTGCCGCCTTACCCGATGATTGGCTGGAACGAAGCGCCTCTTGCACCTGCTCCTCCCCCAGAGAATCCAGTGGATGCTGATTGGGGTAATGCTCAGTGGGGTGACGATGACAATATCAATCACCCACATCCGCCAGAAATGCCAGAACAAGATCAAGTCTCAATTGTCATTGATCAACCGGAACAATCAGAATCTGTGGAACAGCTCCTGCATGATGAAGGGCCTCAACAACAGCAGATAGTTGATTTGGTTGCTGAAGTTCAGGAACAACCTGCTTTTGTGGAACATAATCCTTTGGCTATTGTCCCCTATCAACCTCCGGTGATTCAACATCACCAGATAATCATTGGGATGGCTAGGGTGGTGGCTGGACCCTCTCTTCCACCTGAACTGCTTTGGAAGCGGTCTTTTGAGAATTTGATGTCTGAATTTTCTGTGAAAGAAGTGCCAAGGTCACTTTTCTTCAAGCAGGTTGGGACAGTAACTTTCTCCAAGCGCAAGTGCTCGATTGCTTTTGATGATACCAACAGAGTGTCTTCGCTGGTCCCTTCTTTTTCAAGCTCTGCGTCCGTCAATCGGTGCCCTGTTGCTCGCTCTTGGTTTGATTCTCTAGCAGCCCCTAGTTGCTCAATTGCAAGCGATGAACCTATAGATATTGCTGAGCCTGTGGGATTCAGTAATAATCAGCTGTCTTTGGAGCCCGTGGGTCCTGTTGGTTAGGAAGAGGGGCCCTTGCCTGTGGATTTTGCGTCTGAAGCGACGCCACGACAGAAAGCCCAGCGCGGTAGGCGCAAGATTTCTGCTCCTTTGGTTGATACCTCAGTCAGAAGATGTACAAGGAGCGCGACAAAACTTGATGGTTTCAAATCGATGATCTTTGAGCAGCTCCCTTTACAGCCTGCTAAACGACGCCCAAGGTCCAAGCCCATGGAAGAGAAGGCCCAGCCCATACATGCTGCTGGAGTGGAAAACACTGACGATGCTCGTCATGACAAGCCTGAGGAGGTCCACACGCAGACGCCGATCGCTGTGCTGCAGGCAATTGGAGCTGAGCTGGAGATGGACCCCAACCTGCTTTCCAGGGAGAAGCTTATGGCTGATCCTAAGGATGATACCCCCTCCAGCAACATTTCAATGTTAAAGTTTAATGTGTTTCCTAGGTGTAGCGAGCCTGTCAAATTTGCTGACTGTTATATTATCTCTGAAACTTGGCACTCTGGTTATGATTTGGCTGTTTTGCTATTATGTGTTATGGGTTGTGCGACACTAGGTGTCCCGCTGTTCTTAATATGCTATCATGTGTTATCATATGAATCAAATGCCCATGCGTAGCTGGAAGGTACTTTGTTGGAATGTACGTGGACTGAATTCTGACGCAAGACAACGTGCGGTCCGGCAGAAAGTTCTTGAGAGTCATTGTGCAGTTGTTTGTCTGCAAGAAACAAAGTTATCAGAGTGCCCACGTGCTTTAATTAAAAGCATTTGTCCTGCGGGTTTTGACCAGTTTATTGAATCCCCTTCTAGGGGAGCTTCCGGTGGCATTCTAGTCGTGTGGCGCTCTGATGTTTTCTCAGGGGATTTAGTGGAAGTAAACCTTATGGGATTGTCATTAGTTTTAAGTCCATGCATAATGGTGATTTTTGGTACCTGGTTAATGTTTATGGACCCTGTCAAGGTACCTTAAGAGATGAATTTGTCAGTTGGCTTTATAATTTAAATGTGGAACCTGAGAAAAACTGGCTTCTGCTTGGAGATTTCAATTTCATAAGATCTCTGGATAATAGAAATCTTCCTGGGGGTGATATCAATGATATTTTTCTTTTTAATGAGATCATTGGGCATTTGGGACTGCTGGAGCTACCTTTAAAAGGAAGAAGATTCACCTGGTCTAATATGCAGGATTTCCCACTTCTTGAACAGTTGGACTGGTTTTTCACCTCTGCCAGTTGGATTGATCAATATCCAAACACGCAGGTCAATCCTCTAGCCAAAACTGCATCGGATCATGTCCCTTGTGTGGTTTCCATAAGCACCAGAATCCCGAAAGCTCATATTTTCAGATTTGAAAATTATTGGATCCATCAACCTGGTTTTATGGAGTGTGTTCAACAAGTCTGGCAAAGGCAGTCTCAGAAGTCCCACATATCAGCAGTTATTATGGATAAACTGAAATCTTTGAGATTTTCTCTCAAGAAATGGCAGAAGGGTTTATCTCATATTAAAGGTCTTATTGAGAAATGTAACTGGGTGATTTTGTGGCTGGATGATTTGGAAGACTACAGGCCTTTATTTTTGCCTGAACCCAATTTCAGAAAATTGGTGAAATCACATCATGATCACCTGCTACATCTACAGTTCTTATATTGGAAGAAGAGATGCACTATTAGATATATTAAGGTGGGTGAGGAAAACTCAAAATTCTTCCCGGTAATGGCAACTGAAAGATATAGGAAAAATTCTATTGCCACTCTGCAGTTGTCAGATGGATCAGTGTCTTCTGATCATAACACTATTGCCAAGGAATTTCTGGAGATTTTCAAAGGAAGAATGGGTACTGTCAAACCAATTTTCATGGGAAATGACATTCTTTCTCTAATCCCTAGGGTACAGGGACTGGATGTTCTCACCAAGCCTTTTGAGGTCAAGGAGATTGAGCAGGTTATCAAGGAGTTGCCAATTGACAAGGCCCCAGGGCCTGATGGTTTCAATGGACTTTTTATGAAAAAATGTTGGCCAATCATTGCTGGTGACTTTATCTCCCTGGTTAATGAGTTTCATGCAGGAACTGTTAAACTAGAGAATCTCAGTGAGGCATATATCACTCTGATCCCCAAAAAGCTGTCACCGGAGACTGCCAGTGACTTTAGGCCAATAACATTGACAAGTGTGGGGTTGAAGTTCCTTACTAAACTTGCTGCAAACAGATTTCAAGATGAAATAACTAAATGTGTTCACAAGAATCAGTATGGTTTTATCAAATCTAGATCCATTCAGGATTGTATTGCATGGACTTTTGAGTACATTCATCAGTGCAATCAATCAAAAAGGCCAATCATGTTGCTTAAGTTGGATTTTGAAAAAGCATTTGATTCCATACAGCATGAGGCAATTATAAAAATAATGGTGGCAAAGGGATTTGATAATAGATGGATTTCTTGGATACAACAATTGTTGTCCTCTGCAACCTCATCAATCCTGCTTAATGGGGTTCCAGGTAGCCATTTCAAGTGTAAATGTGGGGTAAAGAAGGGTGATCCTATCTCACCTTTGCTCTTTGTGCTTGCTGCTGACCTTCTGCAGACTATGATTAATGATCAACTCAGCAAAGGACTCCTTTCCTTGCCCCTAGTAACTCATGATCCTGACTACCCAGTGGTTCAATATGCTGATGATACATTATTGTTTGTGGCTGCTCAATCTGCTTAGTTAGAGATGCTAAAAGCTATTCTAGACTCCTTTTCTCTGGCAACTGGTTTGAAGATTAATTACCACAAATCTTCAATGTACCCAATTAATGTGGATACCAATTATGCCAATGTTCTTGCCGCTCAATTTGGATGTCAACTGGGGATGATGCCTTTCACATACCTGGGGTTGCCAGTGGGAACCACTAGGCCCAAAATTGTGGACCTTTTGCCACTTGTGGACTGCATGGAAAGAAGGTTGACTGCTAGCTCTTGGTTTCTACCACAAGGTAGCAGACTACAGTTGGTAAATTCCGTTATTTCCTCATTGCCAATATTCTTCCTCTTTAGCTTATCTATTCCACAAGGGATTTTGAAACAACTGGAAAGAATACAAAGACAGTGTCTTTGGAGAAAATATGGCCAGGAAAAGGGGAACTCTTTAGCGGCCTGGCCTCTGGTATGTACACCTAAATTAAAGGGTGGGCTTGGCATCCTGAACCTGGGGCTGCAGAATGAAGCCTTGTTAATGAAGTTCCTCAATAAATTCTACAACAAAGTTGATGTTCCATGGGTTCATTTGATCTAGGACAGTTATTATTATCAGAGAGTCCCACATGACACTGCTATGTATGGCTCTTTTTGGTGGAGGGCCATATGTAAGCTAATGGATACATTCAGGGCTGTGTCTTCAGTATGCGTGGGAAAAGGTGACTCCTTGCTTTTCTGGTCAGATTCCTGGGAAGTGGATAATTCTTGCATTCCACTACAGGATAGATTCCCCAGGCTGTTCTCATTTTGCATACAAAAAAATTCCTCTGTTCTGGAAGTAATGGCCTCTGGTCAGTTTCATAGCATGTTCTCTCAGCCATTATCTGAAATGGCCTACAGGGAGCTAAATCAACTTTCTGGAATATTGTCTGATATCTCCTTGGATGACAATGCTAAGGATTGATGGTATTGGAAACATGGAAAGAAGTCTGGATACACAGCCAAGAAATATTATGATCTGGTCCATGAGCCAATTCCAACTAACCCCTTGCTATGTTGGATATGGAAGTCATGCTGTACTATGACAATCAAAATGTTTGCCTGGCTTGTCATTATGGATAGAGTAAACACCAAGGATATGATTCAGCGCAGGAAGTGGAAGATCAATGATGGGCCTGAATGTGTGCTTTGCCCTATAGGAGCTCTTGAAGACAGGAATCATCTGTTTTTTCAGTGTAACTTCAGCATGAGAGTCTGGAATTACCTGCAGATTTCATGGCCCAACAATCAGGATATGGTTCAGATTGCATGCCATGCTAGGAAGGAATTCAATAAGCCTTTCTTTTCTGAAGTGGTGTTTCTCACTTGGTGGAATATCTGGAAAGTCAGAAATGATAAAGCGTTCAGGTATACCAGACCTACCTTCAGACAGTGGAGAAATGGTTTTGTCCATGACATTTCCCTTTTGGCTCACAGAATCAAGTCAAAACACAGGGAGGCACTGCTTAAATGGATTGATTTCCTTCCTCCTTGAGAGGTGACATGTATAGTTAGATTTTCCTTCTCTTGTAGGTTAGATTGTACATAGTTTTCTTTTATCTTCTTCTCTTTTGTTCCTTTTCTTAAGGAACCTTTATATGTACTTGTTGTTCTTGATTTTAATAAAATGCTGTGGGGTGTAAGCCCTGTAGTCTCCAGTCAAAAAAAAAACAGCCTCGCCGGCGCAAGAGCTGACGGTGTACCTCGCCCCCTTCCCTTAAAGACCACCCCGAGCCCTCTTTGGCCTGTAATCGCTCTCTCTCCCTCATGTGCGTCACCCCGACCGGCTCACTCCTCTCCCTGCACCCTCCATGGCCGGAGAACCGCCGCCGCCACCGGGCTAAATTCGCGACGCCCGAGCCCCGTCCCCTCCACCTATGCATCTCAATGCACCTCCACCGACCCCCTGGAGCTCCCCCGCACTCCGGTTACTCCTCCTGGTGGCCGTAGTGCCATTCCCACTGTTAGCAGAATACATACTAGTGTGTTTATGTATGCGTAGTCACCGCATGCTCTCTCTCTCTGAGACGTGCTTAGCATCGTGGGTTAGTGGAGCTAGTGGCTCTCACACGTTCTCTCTAAACTGCCCCTGTAAACTGTATATATGCAGCGTCATATGAATGGAAGTGGTGTGAGTTGAGTCCTATTCCTCGTCAACATGGTACCTGAGCAGGACCTGCACAATCGCTTTGGGAAGAGCTCCGCCAACCTTTCCATTCCTGCCATGGACAACAACCCAGTTCAGACCCCACCCTCCTCCCTCGCTAATGGCAATGGCGACGCCGGTGCTCCTCTATAGCCGCCACCCCGGCCACTTCTCCTCCGACCGTAGCCAAACCGGCGCCTCTCCGCATCGCTCCAGCGGCGCCAGTGGCGGCACCCACTCCGACGGCCCTTGCCTCCTCAGTTCTCCATACCGTGGACATCCGCCGCCACGTCCCCGTCGTCCTCAACCTCACCGCCGGGAACTATGCTCAGTGGCGCCGCCACTTCGATGCAGTTCTCGGCATGTTCGGCCTACGCGACCACGTCGACGCTGTCGCCGCTGCGTACTCCACTGACCAAGAGTGGGTGATGGCCGACCATGTCATCGTCCACTGGTTGTACACGACGATCTCCCCCGAGCTACTTGATGCTGTGATGGAACCAGAAGACGCCGCGCCCTCCGTCTGGACGGCTGTCGATGACATCTTCTGGGCAAACCAGCTGTCTCGTGCGGTCTACATCGACACCGAGTACCACGCGGTTGTACAGGGCGACCTCACCATCATGCAATACTGCACAAAGCTCAAGCTCTACGCCGACCAAGTGCGCGATCTCGGACAGCTGGTCACGGAGATGCCCCAAGTCTTCTACCTCCTCCGCAGCCTCAACCGCCAGTACCACAACGCCATCCCGCACATCACCGCGCATGTGCTGCTGCCCACCTTCCTCCAGACGTGCTCGTTCCTTCTCCTGTAGGAGCACCACGCCGAGCAGTGAGCACGCTAGCAGGCTGATCACGCTCTCTACGCTCGCCGCTCGCCCGGCCCTGCGCCCTCTCCGCCTGCACCTGACTCTGCTCCGTCGGGCGACCGTGGTCGTGGCCGTCCACGCAAGCATGGCCGCGGCAATGGGGGGGCCTCTTCCTCGACATCGCCTGCCCCGCCTTCACCATGGGCGCCATCTATCCCTACCCCGGCGCCGGGCACGAACTCCTGGACTGACTTCGTCCAAGCGTGGCCTATGCCGTGGCGCGCTCCCGGCTCTGGCATGCTCGGGCCGCGTCCCGGAACTCGACACCAGCAAGCCATGATGGCCATGGCACCGCCCTACCCCACTGTATGACTACGGCGGCGGCTCCTACCCCGGCTTCACAGCTCCCCCACCGTACGGTGCTGCTCCTGGCGCGGTGGCCGGGCCTAACCAGGCTCTGGACATGGCGTCCCTACAGGCGGCGCTGCACAGCGCCACCGCCGGGCCTTCCTCGTCCGGGAGCAACTCCGACTGGTATGTTGACACGGGTGCCACAGCACACATGTCGGGGAACCCCGGTAACCTCTCCGCCCTGTGTCCATCTTTCACTTCTGCTTCTATCATCATTGGCAACGATGACCATCTGCTGATCACGCATGTTGGCACCGGGTCTATCATCACTGGCACATCACCTATTCTTCTTTGTAATGTTATCGTCTCTCCCTCCCTTATAAAAAATCTTCTTTCTGTTCGACAACTTTCCCGTGACAATCCAATCACCAGTGAATTTGATGAGTTTGGCTTTTCTGGTAAGGACAGCCACACCGGATGGTGATTCTGCGCTCTGGCTCCACCGGCAACTTGTACCTCGTTGCCGGTGGCTCTCCGACGCGTCAGGTTTGGCACTTCGCTGGTAGTGCCTCCGTCGGTCTTTGGCATGAACGCCTCGGGCATTCGCATGATGGATCGCTCCGGCACCTTGTGTTCGACTGCTCCAAGTCAGCGCCACACTCTTTCCATGCGTGTCGCCTTGGCAAACACCCGCGATTGCCTTTATCCTCATCCACCACTGGTAGCTCCTTTCCATTTTAGTTGCTGCATTTGGACGTTTGGACATCTCCTATTGTAAGCATTTCTGGCTACGAGTTTTATCTTGTAATCCTTGACAATTATACCCATTATGTATGGACGTTCCCATTGTATCGCAAATCTGACGTCTACCCCATTCTCGTCGAGTTCTATGCTTACACCCGTACCCAGTTTCAATTACTTATCCTTGCCATGCAAACTGACAATGGCCGGGAGTTTGAAAATGTTGTTGTCTGTGCTCTACTCACCTCCCATTGCTCAGTGCTTCGCCTCTCAAGCCCATACACCAGCCAGCAAAATGGCAAGGCTAAGCGCACCTTGCGTACACTCAGTGACAGCCTGTGCTCCCTCCTCTTCCATGCCTCCATGCCCCCACGCTTTTGGGCTGAAGCTTTGAACACGGCCATGTTCTTGATGAACCGCTGGCCATGTCGAGCTAGCTCTCCCCGCCCACCCCATGAGCTGCTACTTGGCACCGCACCGGACTACGCCTTGCTGCATGTGTTCGGCTGCCTCTGCTACACCAACGTCTCCGCCACGGCTTGCCATAAATTCGAACCTCGCTCTGTCACCTGCGTGTTCCTCGGCTAGTCTACCGACCACCACGGCTACCGTTGTTTCGATCCCACAACCCAGCGTGTTCGCACCTCCCGTCATGTCCGCTTCCATGAGGAAACTTTTCCCTTTGCAGCCGTCCCATCATCTAACCCTGCACCGGTCAACTACTGCTTGCCGCCCATTTTGTAGGTTGCTCGCGACTCGGCTGGCATAGTTGCCGCTGCTCCTCCGCGATCAGCCACACCAGTTGGCGTCAGCGTGACTCCCACGCCCGCGAATGCCGCCCGTTCGGACTCCATCGTTCAATCTTCATCAAGCGGACCGGGGGCCTCATCGTCGTTCACGGGTTCCCCTGCTTCAAGCTCCACTATTCGATCTTCATCAAGCGGCCAGGGGGCCTCGCCTTCTTTCGCGCGCTCCCCTGCTTCAACCTCCACCTGTCACCAGCTGCACGCGCGCCTCTGGTTCAAACGAGGCCACCAGATCGCAATCGGACGAGGTGCCTCGCTCTTCTGGAGCCGTTGCGCCACCCGTCACTGCCCCGCGCGTCATGGTGACCCGCGCATGCGCCAACATCTTCCGCCCCAACCCTCGATACGCCAACGATTACGCCTGCCTCACCACCACTCCCGCGGACGTGTCACCGGTCCCTTGCTCCATCCGCACCGTGGTGCGCGACCCCAACTGGCTCGCCGCTGTGCGTGAGGAATTCATGGCACTCGTTGGCAACCACACCTGGGAGTTGGTCCCCGGGCCGCCGCGGGCCAATGTCATCATCGGAAAATGGATTTTCTGGCACAAGACCCGTGCGAATGGATCGCTTGAGCGTTACAAGGCTAGGTGGGTGGTCCGGGGCTTCAACCAGCGTGCTGGGATTGACTATGGCGAGACGTTCTCCCCCATGGTCAAGCCGGCCACGATCCGGACGGTGCTCACGATCGCCGCATCAGTGTCTGGCCAGTACACCAACAGGACGTGAAGAACACTTTTCTCCACGACAACCTCTCCGAGTTGGTCTACTGTTTCCAGCCGGCGGGCTTCGTCGACGAGGCCAAGCTGGACCACGTCTACCGCCTGTCCAAGTCCCTATACAGGCTCAAACAGGCGCCGTGGGCTTGGTTTCAGTGCTTCGCCAGCTTCCTCGCGTGCATTGGCTTCACTGCTACCCGCTCCGACAACTCTCTATTCGTCTACTCCAATGGTGCTGCTATTGCCTACCTGCTGCTGTACGTGGATGATATCATCCTCACTGCTTCCACTCCAGCACTCCTCTGCCATGTCGTGGACCAGCTGACCGACGAGTTCGCGATGAAGGACCTCGGGGCGCTGCACTTCTTCTTGGGCATCCGTGTCACCTACAAATCTACAGGCTTCTCACTTTCGCAAGAGCAGTACGCGGACGATGTGCTGGAGAATGCTGGGATGGACAACTGCAATCTGTGCGCCACGCGGTCGACACCAAGGCGAAGCTGCCCGCGGCAGATGGCCCACGCGTCTCCGACGCCACTGCCTACCAAAGCATGGCTGGCGCACTCTAGTACCTGACGATCACCCGTCCCGAGCTCGCGTACGCTGTTCAACAGCTCTGCCTGCTTATGCATGATTTGGGGGAGTGCCACCGCATGCTCCTCAAGCGCGTTCTCCGCTATGTTCGGGGCACCACCGCCCTAGGGCTCCACCTGCGTGCCTCCCTCGCCCTCAACGTTCACACGTACTGATGAGGACATCAATACCATTGTTACACCCACAGCCCCTGCTGCTATACATACTGGACCAATTACTAGAGCTCGTGCATGCCAATTGAATTATCAGGTACTTTCGTTTCTTGGTAACGATTCTAATGTTCATGAGAATATGATGCTGGCTAAATTGGATACATTTGTCTTGCTTACAAATGAAGGGCCTAGCTTGGATAAGAAAGATGAACCTTGGAACAAGTTCAAGCGTGGAGATGATGGCAGGCGCAAGGGGATCTAGAACGGAGTTACAAGTGATGATTTCAGGACTTTGAAGCCACCATAAGGAGTGCATGAAGCCTTGGACGAAATATACAAGATGCCATTTCATAAATTTCGTCCAGAGGCTATTTTAGGTGCTGCGTCACCTTATTATTGGGCCAGGCCCATGTATTTTCGAAATACTTAAGTATACGCTGTTTTCAGAGTCCGTATGTGTGGGGAAACAAGAGTTAGGGTTGGTTTCGGACCCCTCCTCCAAGGGCCACGAAATCCCCCCCTCTTCCTCCATATATACAGCCCTTATGGCGTCATTTAGACTCCGGGTTTTGTTTAGATTAAAAGTTCACCATAGCTGCAACTTCGCGTACTTTGTTTGTGTCCAACGACCAGACCAAGATGATCGAAACATCGGGACACCTTTGCCTCTATCACGTACACCGATGCGGATTGGGCCGGCTGCCCCGACACCCGCCGCTCGACCTCCGGCTACTAGGCTTCTTTGGCTTGACGTCGTCGATGTTCTTGCGAGTCGGTGTCTCGAAGTGGATTGAGGTTTGATTGACGCTCGTTGCATGCGGCACGTCAAAGAGTGTTTGAAGACGGTGTACTTGAGCCGGAGAGGGTAAAGTCAGAATGGCGACTTGAACGGCTCCTTCTCGAGGTGGAAGAAGAGCGGTTGAGCAACAAAGCACGAATCTCGTCCATCCTTGCGTCATTCTCTTGCTTGTGATCGTCGAGCTTGTGGTCGAAGTAGTCCCTTGTACGTTGTTCAGAAAGTCGCAAGTCAGCAGCAAGGTTGTTGATGCATTCACTCATAGCTTGTTGCTCTTGATGCAACGCACGTTGTGCACCAAAGAGGTGACTCTTGGTGACGAAGGAGTTCATGTCGTCGTCTTGCTCCATGAAGAGTTGGTTGGTAGAAGTACTTGGCCTATTCATCATTCCAAGACAAATGTGAGTGGTAGAAAGAGAAGAACGAATACCAAATGTACCTTGACCGAAGTTGAAAGTGAATCGATGATCACTCCAATGTAGGACAAGGAAATAGCCCAATTGGTATGAATTCTCGTCGGTTTCTCACACCTACACAAGTAAAAGCTTATAGTGGAGCTTGGTTAGGATGGTGGCACAATTTTTAATGTGAATGTAAGCAAGATTCAATAATGTTGGAGAAGATTCGCAAGATGCAATGTAACAAGTAGACCAAGCATATACGGTACACGGAAACACACGCGCAAAAAGATAAGTGGGGTTGTGCAACCAAGGGTGAGCCAAAATGTGGGATCCACAAAAATGCTCTTATTGCACAACACTAGATAGACGCTAGCATGATTGCATGATAGGAGGATACAAGAACTTGTGCACGACCTACTTAGCAAAAATGCAACGACTTCTATCCCAAATATGTTTTATGCAAGGTGTTGCTATGATATGATCCAAGATGATCGAGTATGACAATCTTAATGTTGTATGATGCTATGGTTCTTGCTTAAAAGCTCTTTGCTTATCTTTCCTCTTTTCTTAAAAGCTTGGTTGGCTCTTTGATGTTTGAGCTCTTTTCTCATGCAATGCTTGACGAACCAAGATAGCAAATGAGTATGCGATGACAACTTTGTGACACAAGAGATGATAACAATGATGTATGTATGTATGCTATGGGAAGTATGATCACTAATGTGCACAAGTCTCGTTGTCGGCAATACTCAATGGCTAGTCTCGATGGGTAAGCAACGCAAAGGAGTAAGGCTATGGTGGCTATCAATGTAATGGCAAGAGTGATATGTCCAATAGCAAGATGAGGTTACCGGTCTTGCTTCCGGTATGGTGTCGAAATGGTGGCACAAATACCAAGTCGTAGTCAAGGTGGTCGTTGTTGATGACGCGTCTGTGGAGAAAATGAGCGGCGGTGATGTCGATGTCGGACCATACCTAGATAGCCGAAACACAAAAGGATATGGTACCGCAACTCAAATTCTGAAAACCTCAAAGTAGCAATTGGTGGAGTAGGTAGCATGTAAGTGGTGGTGTGGGTTTGCGGAAGTCGGTGGTGGTGTAGCGGATGATATGGTGGAAGCCTCAAACAAAGCAGCGGTCGTCCAGAAATGGCCGGATGTCCGGTCACCGGACGTCCGGTAGGTTCGGAAATCCGCTAATTTCAGCTTGGTTTAGAGGTTCCGGTCATCTGGTAAGGTCGGACGTCCGGTGCTTCCCGGGTCGCCGGACGTCCGGTAAGTTGCGGTCGTCCGATGGGTCGGGGTCAAAATTGATATGATTTCATGGATTTTGGGTGGATTTCGAGGTGGAGATGGTGGGGGAAGGCTAGATCCACTGGCAACACAACAAATTCATGGATCAAAACCAACAGAACATCACCAAAACTCACAAAACACAAGAAAATTTTTGGGGCTATTTTTGTGGGGATTTTCGGACTAGGACGAAAAACAACAAAATCAAGCTAGAAAAGGAAGAGGGGGCTCCGAAATCGTGATCAACCTTGCTCTAGATACCAAGATGATGTAGGGTAGAGACCCTAATCGCCCGATCTTTCACGAAAGGAGCGGATCCCAGGGAAATCACGAAGAACAGGGGAAGAACGAAAGGAAAACACAAGAGGAAGTCACTAAACTGACATGAATAAGTCACACATGGGCTAGATCCTCGAGTACATAGAACGATACACGAATCCACGGACAACTAGGGACAATACATGGTAACTGGTTCTTCTTCGCGAGGAGGTCTTGAATCCACAAGGGGATCTTCCCGTAAAGGGGGCTTGAATCCGCTTGGGGGATCTTCTCCGGTGGAGTCTCGAATCGCCGAGGAGAAGGTAACCAAGTGGATGAGCAAAACTCTCTCACAAATATGAGCTAAACATTTGCTCACCCTAGAAAAGAGGTGGGAGAGGTCTATTTATAGTCTAAATGGGGGCAATAGTAGGGGTACATGGGCCTCGGGCCCGAATCTAGACGCAGCCAGGTACCGGACGTCCGCTGGGGACCGGTCGTCCGGTGTCTCATGAGCGTCCGGTCGTCCGGTCTCCTCCGGACATCCGCTGGATCCGTTCTGTGATGGGGCTGCCGGACGTCCGGAAGCTCCGGACTTCCGCTGATGTTGGCTCGGGTGCGGTCGCGCCGGTCGTCCGGTCAGGGCCGGACGTCCGCTCATTGGCCTCAGGTGCAGGGGCACCGGTCGTCCGGTCTGGACTAGATGTCCGCTCACTGGGGCTCGGCTGATGCTTCGGGCGCCGGACGTCCGGTCCCGGCCGGAGGTCCGGTGGCTGGGACTTTTCCTTCAGCCCTCCTTCTTCTCCGTCTTCTCGTCCATCTTCCTCTTCTTCTTGTCCTTGCTCCTTAGCTTCTCCATGATACCTGAGTATGCACAGAGTGTCCATATGAGGTAGTAGCCATGCTTCATGTGCATCGAAGTGGAATTGTGAGAGGAGAGATGTCACCTCGGTTTCAAGAGCTCTTGCACGTGATCGAGTCATGGGTCCACTAGGCACTTGATGAGACAATGGTAGGTCCATGGGGATGACCTTGGGATGCTCCGCATCATCTTATCTCAGATTTCATGGCCTCAAGCCATTTCGTGGAATCTGGGCTCATCATCGCTTCCTCATAGTTCGTAGGCTTGTCATGGTCAAGTAACATGACCTCCAGAATAGGATTACCGTACTACTCTGGTGCGGATCTCACTCTGGTTTACCTACGAGGCTCGGAACTAACTTGATCTGAAGTTACATGATCATCATCATTAGCTTCCTCACTAATTGGTGTAGTAGTCACAGGAACATATTTCTGTGATGAACTATTTTCCAACAAGGGAGCATGTATAGTAACCTCATCAAGTTCTTCTTTCCTCCCACTCACTTCTTTTGAGAGAAAGTCCTTCTCTAGAAAGGATCCATTCTTAGCAATGAATAACTTGCCTTCAGATCTGTGATAGAAGGTGTACCCAACATTTTCTTTTGGGTATCCTATGAAGACGCACTTCTCCGATTTGGGTTTGAGCTTATCAGGTTGAAACATTTTCACATAAGCATCGCAACCTCAAACATTAAGAAACGACAGCTCAGGTTTCTTGCCAAACCATAGTTCATACGGTGTCGTCTCAACGGATTTAGATGGTGCCCTATTCAACGTGAATGTAGCTGTCTCTAATGCATAACCCCAAAACGATAGTGGTAAATCGGTAAGAGACATCATAGATCGCACCATATCTAATAAAGTGTGGTTACGACGTTCGGACACACCATTACACTATGGTGTTCCAGGTGGCGTGAGTAGTGAAACTATTTCACATTGTTTTAACTGAAGGCCAAACTTGAAACTCAAATATTTTAATTCTGCGATCATATCGTAGAAACTTTTTATTTTTGTTACGATGATTCTCCACTTCACTCTGAAATTCTTTGAACTTTTCAAAACGTTTCAGACTTATGTTTCATCAAGTAGATCTACTCTGATGCGGAGCATCCTACGATCATCCCCATGTACACTCAAGAATACACCGTTGGACACAAGGTGAACCCGTTCCTAAATGCTTCCCCTTCCCACTCGTACGAGACATTGTTGCTACCTAATGTAAAGACACTACTTGTGCTCAGGAACCAAGGAGACAACCATGGAGATGCTCGAAGCATAGGACAAGTTCACACGGAAGCGGATCGAAAAGTGCCTCAAGTGGAGTCGCCGCAGAGCTACAGTGGCTGGACATCCGGCAAGAGCCCGGACATCCGGCGCCACCAACCAGAACAAGACCAGAGAGAGACAGATGCTAGGCGACTCTACAGCGGCCGGACATCCGGCCGACCCCCGGACATCCGGCGCCCCGCAACGGGCCGGACATCCCGCGCCTGCCCGGAAATCCGGCGCCCCCTATCCAGAGAGCATCGAGGCCGACCTCGCCAGCCCGGACATCCGGCCCGTGCCCGGACATCCGGCCACCCGCGAATGGCCGGACATCCGGCCCCCAGTCCGAAAATCCGGCGCCTGTCTGCGCACAGTGAACGGGCCAAGGGCCCATGTATCCCTCATTCCCACTTACCCCTTCATGGCATAGACTATATATACTCCCCCACCTCCTTCTAGTTAGGCTTAGCATTGGTTTAGCTCATTTTAGAGATAGAGCATTGCTCATCCATATCGGATCTACTCCACGAGAGACACCGCGGCCTCTACAGAGAAGATCCTTTTGGATTCAAGACCTCCTTGCGGAGAAGATCATCAAGACCCCCTCTTGGGCGGCCCCATCAAGACCTCCTCACAGAGAAGACCGTTACCTCTTGTATCGTCCGTTGTTGACTTTGGATCTTGTATCTCCCTTTGTGTTCATGGATCTAGCCATGTGTGATCATTCTTGTTGGTTTGAGTGTTCTCTTGTGTTTCCCTCGTGATTTTCCCCTCGTTTTCCTCCTTGTGTTCTTCGTGTTCTTCCGCTCCTTTCGTGAAAGATCGGCCACTAGGGTTCCACCCTACATCATCTTGGTATCATGAGCCACGTTGATCACGATTTTGGAGCCTCCCCTCAATGTTTTCTAGCCTAATTTTGTTGTGTTCTTCTCCGAATTCGAAAATCCCCACCAAAAATAGCCCAAATTTTTTGTGATTTGTTGGTTTGACAAAGTTTTGTTGATTTTGATCCATGGATTTGCTTGGTTTCGAGTGACTCTAGCATATCCCCAATTTTCTCCACTTTCCATCCACGAAATCCATCAAATTTTGCCCTTGGAATCATCAATATCCGCCCCCAATTCAATAATTTCCGCCCCAAACGAGATCTGGAATCGTCGGGCCGGACATCCGGGCCAAAGGCCGGACATCTGGCTCTTGGAGCACCAAATCTGCTCGGTTCTAGAGATCAGGTCCCGGATTTCCGGCCCCGAGCCCGGATTTCCGGCCCCGAGCTCGGATCTCAGCCATCCCCGTTTCACCGTTTTGTCCATAACTAATTCATCCGGAGTCCGATTTTCATGTTCTTTAGCTTGTTGTAAAGCTCTTGACATCCCCCTTCCAACAAAAATACTACCATAGCCATTTGACTTCATCAAAATTTTGGAACTTTGGCATCTTTGCCTAGGGCTTCCACCACAACCTCCGCATAACCACCACCGACTTCCGCAACCTAACCAATTTTGTTCCTTATAGCATTTGTGGTTGTTTGAGTTGTGATTTGAGTCTCCAAAGGTGTCTAGGCTACTTAGGGACGATTGCTTCTTCATCGACCACCACCACCATAACTCCCACATAGGCTTGCCCACCATACACTTCCACCACCCCAACTTAACCCAATTTTGTTAGTGTTGTGAGTTGTGTCTCCTAAGGTGTTTCCACCACCCCAACTCCGACACCGTGTATAGTACACCACCTTACCCTCCTTTTCCGCATTGCGTACTCCGCAACCCATCATTGCCATTCCGCAATTCCATTGAGCTCCCGCTTCCACCATTTTAACATTTGACGTTTGAGATTTTGAGTTCGCGGTTTTTCCATTTCCTAAGGTGTTTCGGCTACTTAGGGACGAGTCTCCATCATCTTGGTATCTCCATCCAGATCACCGCCACTCATCATCGACACAGACGGTAACCTCCATATCATCTTGGTATCATGGTATCCCTCCATTGTACATTCCCTTGCCATTGCATTGATAACCCCTAGCCCATTTTACGTCACTTGCCAATCGAGACTAGCCATTTGAATATTGCCGGCAATGTTACTTGTGCACATTAGTGATCTACACCATACATTTCATACATACCATATCATATTGGTATCATACCATCTTGTGTGCCTTAAGTTTGTTCCCGCATATACACAATCGCTATCTTGGTTTGTGCATTTCGCAAAGTGGCCATATACAAAGAAAAGAATAAGCTTTTAAGAAAAAGAAAAAGAGTGAACAAAGAGCTTGTAAGCAAGTGCCATAGCATCATACCACATTGCATAAGATTGTCATATCCGATCATCTTGGATCATACCACCGGAACATCATATACATAGCATACTTGGGATAGAAGTCGTTGCATTTTTGTCTCCTATAGGTTGTGCACAAGTGTCTTATCCGCCTATTGAGCAATCGTGCTAGCATCTCTCTAGAGTTGTGCAACAAGAGAATTTTCTATGGATTCCACATTTTGAGCTCATTCCTTGGTTGCACGACCCCATTTATCTATACGTGTGTGTGTTTCTGTGTGCCACATATTGCTATTGGTCTACTTGTTACACTTGCGAATTTGTGAATCTCTTTCAACATTATTGACTCTTGCTAACATTTTATATCAAATTTTTGTGCCACTATCCTCACCGAGCTCCACCATAAGCCTTATTTGTGTAGGTGTGAGAAACCGACAAGAATTGGTACCAATTGTGCTATTTCCTTGTCCACATTGGAGTGATCATTGATCCACTTACAACTTCGGTCAAGGTACATTTGGTATTCGTTCTTCTCTTTCTACCACTCATATTTTTCTCTTGGAGTGATGGATAGGCAAGGCATTTGATCTCTGGTCTTCCACAACAACGACGGCGTGAACAACTACATCACCAAAGCGTCAATCATCGATCTACAACGACAAATGCAAGGCGCACAATCAAGATTGCGAGAGCGCATCAAGAACCTCTCCGTCGACATTCGTCACTCTGAAGCAAGGAAAAGGGACTACATCGACAACAAGCTTTCCGCACAAAAGGAGCAAGATGCAAGGATGGAGGAGATTCGGGCCTTGATCAAGTCTACTTCGCCTTTGTCATCTTCAAGGTAGCGGCGAGCACATCGATCCTCTTCGGAGTGCCCAAGCGATACAAGCGCAAGTCGTCCACGTCCACATCTCCATGGCAACCACCATCACGTTCGTGATCAACCTCGTCATGAAGGGCAAGTCACCTCCAAGCAACATGTGCACGACAACAACGAACGACATCTACTATGAGCTCAAGCACGACAATGACACCATCATCATCATGATGCTCCACAAGCGCCTACCTACAAGTCCCAACAAGCCCTACTTCACGCCAAGTCCAAACTTCATGAGCACAAGAGAAGACCGCGAGACGAGCACCACCAAGACGGAGCTATGGCTACAACAACCACTTCGGCATCTTCTTATAGAGGCGAGGGTCCCGATCTTTCGATGAGATGATAACTATCGATTTGGTGGAGACAACTTTGACGATCCGACTACAAACGTACACGACGTTGCGCCTTAGCAATCGCTAAACCAATCTCCTGAGGTTACTGACGATGCTGGAAGCACGATCAGCCTGACCACGAAGGTCTATTCCTGTAAGCAATCGAAGAACGAGCAAGAATATGGTAAAGCAATCTGAATATTGCGAATATATATGAAGTATTGATAATGGTGGGGATCCGGAAGCGGTCTTGGTCTGCTCGTTGGACACAAACGAAGTACACAAAGTTGCAATGGCTAACTTTTAACTAAACAAATCCCTAGCAAAAAGCTACTACATGGATCTACTTATATATGAGTAAGGGGTGGCGGCCAAGGAGGTGGGAGGACGTCCCAAGGCAGCCTAAAACTAACCCTAGGTCTTACAAGGCTCATGGGCCCATGTGGAGGTGATGCAACACCTTTGGGCTTATAGTTTGACTCGGATTCTGCTGCAACGTCAAATTGTTTCATCTATAACTCAATGCTCCGGACGAATTTGAAGATGAATCCAATTGGGTTGGAAAGAGCACGAAATCTAGTTTCCAACAAAATAAGAATCACCCAATTCGGAGTCGGTATGAAAAAGTTGTTGGCGTTTTGAGTCAGGTATGTCTGTGCAGTCCGAATCTGAATCCAGAACGTGAGAGACTTGGACTCTATCTTCTCTTGGCCCAAAAGTGATGTGAGAGGACTTTTTGAACAGAACTTAAACTTCTCCTTCTCCCTTATCTTCATATGTGGATTGTACAAATGTCCCATACACCTGCAATTACACAAAACACAAAAGTGTGTGAAGTATTTTTGTTCTGGATAACATAAATAGATTATTGAATAGTTTGCATTAGAAATCACCTGACAAATATGCATGTATGCAATATTTTTGGTCGTATCCAAGGTAGTCATTTCCTCATCATCTTCGCCAAGTGTTATCAAGGCATCTTCCCCTTTGGACGTACGTCATCTTTGCCTACTTCCCGTGAGTTCACCTACATCCATGTCATCAAATACAAGGCGACCACCTACGAGCGAGGGTGACACTTCCATCTTCGAAAACCCTCAAGGAAAATGGCCGAGCATGGGAAATTCCCTTCGTTCATAGAGACGAGCTATGAGGTGCCACATCATATGGGCCTCCAACAACAATACGGTGACAAGAAGGTCGAGCTAGGGCCATCCCCTTCGACCACGGCGATGAGCATGAACCTCTTCAACCACTTGAAGACGGCACCCATATTGGACTCATACTCCGAGTCAAGCTACGAGACCGCAAATGAGACCTTATCTTTGGCTTGGAGGAGAGTGAGGATGTGCCATCTTCGGCCTTCATCCACGGCTACGACTACGACGTGATTGAGCATGGAGACATTTGCACCAACATCTCTCCGACACCCACATATTAAGAGATGCCCCAATTCCCATGTGAGGAGAGCCACCCCACCATGAGTGACATGCGTGACTCAACCATACATGACATTGAGAGCATTTCCTATGAGAGGATGAGTGTGACCACCACTAGCCCCACACTTGAGAGCATGCCACACATCCTATGTGAGGTTGAGAGCCATTTGAGTGACTCCACCAACCATATGAGTGAGAGCATCCAAGAGGGAGTGAGTGAGCCACCACACTTAGTGAGTGAGGTAGTTGACACGGCATGTGAGGCCACTATGATTTCTAAAGACCTAACCTCTACTCCGAGTGTGTTTTCTTCCTTGGTGCTAGGTCTCCTGATGCGGAGCATCCCACGACCATCCCCATGGATGCCACCTCAACTATCCAAGCTCCAAGTGGACCAATGACAATGGCTAGGGCACGTGCTATTCAATCCGAGGTGAAATCACTCCTACTTGAGTTTTCCCCCTCTTCAAGTGAGACATGGCTACTGCCTAAGTCTGAGATACTATGTGTCATCAGGTACAACGCTCAAGACTCGGAGCCGAGGACTGTAGAAGAAGAGACGGGCGTCAACACTCTGGAGAGCTCGGAACTTCTGGCCAGAGCCCGGAGCTTTCGGCCCCCGGACCTTCCGGCCGTCCCGGAGCTTCCGGCTGCCGATGACTTCGACCAGCCCAGGCGTGCCAACTCTCGAGTTAGCCCGAACCCCGTCCCGGATCTTCCGGTGCCCGGAACCTCCAGCCTGCCCTGATAGAGGCAAAGGTGTCCCGATGTTTCGATGAGAAGGTGACTATCGTTTTCTGTGGGAGTCAACCTTGACGATCCGACTACGAATGTGCGAGACATCACGCCTTAGCAATCGCTAAACCAACTTCCGATGGTTATTGACCACGCCGGAGCACGATCAACCTAACCACGAGGGCCTGTTTCCTGCGAGCAAACGAAGAACAAGCAAGAAACTAAGATTGCAATCTGGATATTGCGAGTATAAGAGGAAAGCCTTATTAATGAAGGTGGGGTTCTGTGACGTCTTGGTCTGGTCGTTAGACACAAATGAAGTACGCGAAGTTGCAGCTATGGCGAACTTTTAATCTAAACAAAACTCAAAGTCTAAACGATGCCCTAAGGGCTGTATATATGGAGGAGAGAGGGGGAATTTCGTGGCCCTTGGTGTAGGGGTCCGAAACCAACCCTAACTCTTGTTTCCCCACACATACGGACTCTAAAAACAGCCTATACTTAAGTACTTCGAAAATACATGGGCCTGGCCCAATAATAAGGTGACGCAACACCTAAAATAGCCTCTAGATGAAATTTATGAAGTGGCATCTTGTATATTTCATCCCATGCTTCATGCACTCATTGTGGTGGCTTCAGAGTCCTGGAATCATCACTTGTAACTCCGTTCTTGTTCCCCTTGTGCATGCCATCATCTCCATGCTTGAACTTGCTCCAAGGTTCATCTTTCTTGTCCAAGCTAGGCCCTTCATTTGTAAGCAAAACAGATGTATCCAATTTAGGCAGCATCATATTCTCATGAACATTAGAATCGTTACCAAGAAACGAAAGTACCTGATAATTCAATTGGCGTGCGCGAGCTCTAGTAATTGGTCCAATATGTATAGAAGAAGGGGCTGTGGGTGTAACAATGGTATTGATGTCCTCATCATGGCCGGACCTTCCGGCCCCCGGATGCCGGCACATCTCCACCGTGCCAACTCTCTGGTTAGGCCGGACCCTCCCCGGAACCTCCTGTGCCCGGAACTTCCGGCCCTGCCTGCGCGCAGCCACTTGGGCTGAGGCCCGTGTACCCTTTCGTCACCTAGACTATATACACTCTATCCCGTAGGACTTTCTAGGGTTATCGTTGGTTTAGCTCATACTCAGAGATAGAGCTTCGCTCATCCATATCAGATCTACTCCTTGAGAGAAACCACGGCCCCTCTTCGGAGAAGATCCACCGTGGATTCAAGACCCCTTTGCGGGAAGATCCCCTTGTGGATTCAAGACCTCCTCACGGGGAAGAACCGGCTACCCTTGTATCGTCCTTAGTTGTCCGTGGATTCGTGTATCGTTCTATGTACCCGAGGATCTAGCACATGTGTGACTTGTTCTTGTTATTTTGAGTGTTCCTCTTGTGTTTCCCCTTGTGTTTTCCCTCGTTTCCCTCCTCGTGTTCTTCACGTTCTTCGCGGGATCCGCTCCTTTCGTGAAAGATCGGGCCACCAGGGTTCTACCCTACATCATCTTGGTATCTAGAGCAAGGTTGATCACGGTTTCAGAGCCTCCCCGTTATGTTTCTAGCCTAATTTTGTTGTTTTTCGTCCTAATCCGAAAATCCCCACCAAAAATAGCCCCAATTTTTTTTGTGATTTGTTCGTGTGTTGCGATTTTGTTGATTTTGATCCGTGAATTTTGTATGTGGCTCGTAGATCTAGCCTCCCCACCCTTCTTTTCCTCCAATTTCTTATTTTTCCCCTTCGGATTGGGCTTTCCCCCCAAGTATTTCCGCCCAAATCCACAATCCCGAAGTCTCTGTTCTTCGCAGAATCACGACCACCAGAACTTCCGGTCCAGCCCGGACATTCCGGCCCCCGGACCTTCCGGCCTTCCCCGGAACCTCCGGACCTCGGACCCTCCATCTTGCCCGGAACTTCTGGCTTCGATAGAAAGTTCGCACTACTTCCACAACTCCACCCAAAATTCCACCAAATTTTGTTCCGATGCTCACCATATACCATATATATTTTCGCATACCTCCACCACTTCCGCATAACCCACCATTTTTTGGACCGTTTCGCTCTCCGACACAATTGCTACTTTGAGGTTTGAGAATTTGAGTTGCGGTACCGTATCCTTTTGTGTTTCGGCTATCTAGGTACGGTTCGACATCGACATCACTGCTGCTCATCTTCGCCACGGACGCGTCATCCACAATGACCACCTCGACTACGACTTGGTATTCGTGCCACCATTTTGACACCATACCGGAAGCAAGACCGGTAACCTAATCTTGGTATTGGACATATCATTCTTGCCATTACATTGATAGCCATCATAGCCTTACTCCTTTGCGTTGCTTACCCATCAAGACTAGCCATTGAGTATTGCCGGCAACAAGACTTGTGCACATTAGTGATCATACTTCCCATAGCTTACATACATACATCATTGTTGCCTATATTGGTATCATCTCTTGTGTCACAAACTTGTCATCGCATACTCACTTGGTATCTTGGTTCGTCAAACATTGCATGAGAAAAGAGCTCAAACATCAAAGAGCCAACCAAGCTTTTAAGCAAAGAGGAAAGATACGCAAACAACTTTTAAGCAAGAACCATAGCATCATACAACATTAAGATTGTCATACTCGATCATCTTGGATCATATCATAGCAACACCTTGCATACAAAGTATTTGGGATAGAAGCGTTGCATTTTTGCTAAGTAGGTTGTGCACAAGTTCTTGTATCCGCCTATCGTGCAATCGTGCTAGCGTCTCTCTAGTGTTGTGAAACAAGAGCATTTTCATGGATTCCACATTTTGGATCACCCTTGGTTGCACAACCCCACTTATCTTTTGGCGTGTGTGTTTCCGTGTACCTTATATGCTTGGTCTACTTGTTACATTGCATCTTGCGAATCTTCTCCAACATTACAATTGCATCAAATTTTCTGCCACCATCCGAACCAAGCTCCACCAAAAGCTTTTACTTGTGTAGGTGTGAGAAACCAACAAGAACTCGTACCAATTGTGCTACTTCCTTGTCCTACATTGGAGTGATCCTCGATCCACTTTCAACTTCGGTCAAGGTACATTGGGTACTCGTTCCTCTCTTTCTACCACTCACATTTGTCTTGGAATGATGGATAGGCCAAGTACTTCTACCAACCCACTCTTCATGGAGCAAGACGATGACATGAACTCCTTTGTCACCAAGAGTCACCTCTTTGGTGCACAACGTGCTTTGCATCAAGAGAAACAAGCTATGAGTGAACGCATCGACAACCTTGCCACCGACTTGCGACTTTCCGAGCAACGTACAAAGGACTACTTCGACCACAAGCTCGATGATCACAAGAAAGAGAATGACGCAAGGATGGAAGAAACTCGTGTTTTGTTGCTCAACAGCTCGTCTTCCACTTCAAGAAGGAGCCGTTCAAGCTGCCACTCCGACTTCACCCTCTCCGGCTCAAGTACACCAACATCGAACACTCTTCATCGAGCCGTGCGCGCCGACCGTCAAGCAAGCCTCAATCACCTGAGAGACACGGACTCTCAAGAGCGCCGACAACGTCAAACTCAAGAAGCCTTTGCGCTTGCATGGGAGCGACTACGTCAATGCCAACATGAAGAGGAAGAGCGAGCGCGTCTACACCAAAATGCCCAAGATGCCGAGACACAACGTCAAGCACAACAACTCCATGACGCTCAAGCACTTGCGGCGCAACAAGCTCTACGCGATTCGAGTCGAGCCATTGCCGACCGAAGCCGAGAAGCCCGTGAACAAGAAGAAGCACATCACGAAGAAATTCAAGAACAAACATTTCATGCTCGCGTGCATCGTCAAGTTACTCTTCGAGCTCGCGAATATCCTCCACAAGCTCGCCAACACCATCAAGTTCATCGAGAGCATGAAGACAATGGAAATCCTCCACGACAAGAGCAACATGAGGATAACAACCCTCCGCGTTAATGCGGAGCATCCCAAAGTCATCCCCATGGACCTACCATCGACTCATCAAGTGCCAACTGGACCCATGACTCGATCACGTGCAAGAGCCCTTGAAACCGAGGTGACATCTCTCCTCTCACAATTCCACTTCGATGCACATGAAGCATGGCTACTACCTCATATGGATACTTTGTGCATACTCATGTACAATGGAGAAGCTAAGGAGCAAGGACAAGAAGAAGAGGAAGATGGACGAGAAGACGGAGAAGAAGAAGGGCTGCCGGAAAAGTCCCAGCCACCGAACGACCGGTCGGGACCGGACGTCCGGGGCCTGAAGCATCAGCCGAGTCCCAGCCAGCGGACGTCCGGTCCAGACCGGACGACCAGTGCCCCGAGACCCGAAGCAAACGAGCGGATGTCCGGTCAGGACCGGACGACCGACGCACCTGCACCCGAACCAAAGTCAGCGGAAGACCGACGCCTCCGGACGTCCGGCACCCCCATCACAGAACAGAACCAGCGGACGACCGGAGGACACCGGACGTCCGGCAGCTCCTGAGACATCGGACGACCGGTCCCCAGCGGACGTCCGGTACCTGTCTGCGCATAGTGTTCGGGCCCGAGGCCCTTGTACCCTTTCACTTCGCCCCCATTTGCACTTAGACTATAAATAGACCTCCCCCACCTCCTTTCTAGGGTTAGCGTTGGTTTAGCTCATTTGAGAGATAGAGCTATGCTCATCCATATCAGATCTCCTCTGTGTGAGAGACTGCGGCCTCTTCGAAGAAGATCCCTTTGGATTCAAGCCCCCTTTCTAAGGGAAGATCCCCCCGTGGATTCAAGACCTCCTCACGGAGAAGACCGGATACCTATGTATCGTCCCTAGTTGATTGTGGATCGTGTATCTTCTCTTATGTGTTCGAGGATCTAGCGCATGTGTGATCATTTCTTGTTGGTTGAGTGATTCTCTCGTGTTTCCCCTAGTGATTTCCCTCGTTTTCCCCTCGTGTTCCTCGTGTTCTTCGTGGGATCCGCTCCTTGCGTGAAATATCGGGTGATTAGGGTTCTACCCTACATCATATTGGTATCTAGAGCAAGGTTGATCACGATTTCGGAGCCCCCTCTTTGTTTTTCTAGCTTAATTTTGTTGTTTTTCGTCCTAATCTGAAAATCCCGAGAAAAATAGCCCCAAAAAATTTTCTTGTGTTTTGTGAGTTTTGATGATGTTTTGTTGGTTTTGATCCGTGAATTTGTTGTGTTGCAAGTGTATCTAGCCTTCCCCCACCATCTCCACCTCGAAATCCCTCCCAAAATCCCCAAAATAACATCCCGGATCTGAAATTTCGCGTTGACCCCGACCACCGGACGATCGTAACTTCACCGGACGTCCGACGACCCAGGTAGCACTGGATGTCTGACCTCACCGGACGACCGGCGACCGGACATCCGTCCATTTCCGGACAACCGCTACTCTGCAACTGATTTTGCTCAAATTTTGTTTCGGCTTCAACTACACCACCACCGACTTTCCGCAAACATTGCCAAGATCCCAACCCACACCACCTCTTAACTGCTACCTACTCCGACGATTTTTGTTGCCTTTGGTCTTGAGAATTTGAGTTGCGGTATCGTATCCTTTTGCGTTTCGGCTATCTAGGTACGGTTTGACATCGAGATCACCGCCGCTCATCTTCGCCACGGACGCGTCATCAACAACGACCACCTCGACTACGACTTGGTATTCGTGCCTCCACTTTGACACCATACCGGAAGCAAGACCGGTAACCTCATCTTGGTATTGGACATATCACTCTTGCCATTACATTGATAGCCATCATCGCCTTACTCCTTTGCGTTGCTTACCCATCGAGACTAGCCATTGAGTATTGCCGGCAACGAGACTTGTGCACATTAGTGATCATACTTCCCATAGCATACATATATCATTGTTGCCTATATTGGTATCATCTCTTGTGTCATGAAGTTTTCATCGCATAATCACTTGCTATCTTGGTTCGTCAAGCATTGCATGAGAAAAGAGCTCAAACATCAAAGAGCCAACCAAGCTTTTAAGCAAAGAGGAAAGACAAGCAAAGAGCTTTTAAGCAAGAACCATAGCATCATACAACATTAAGATTGTCATACTCGATCATCTTGGATCATATCATAGCAACACCTTGCATAAAACATATTTGGGATAGAAGTCGTTGCATTTTTGCTAGGTAGGTTGTGCACAAGTTCTTGTATCCGCCTATCGTGCAATCGTGCTAGCATCTCTCTATTGTTGTGCAACAAGAGCATTTTTGTGGATTCCACATTTTGGCTCACCCTTGGTTGCACAACCCCACTTATCTTTTTGCGCGTGTGATTCCGTGTACCGTATATGCTTGGTCTACTTGTTACATTGCATCTTGCAAATCTTCTCCAACATTATTGAATCTTGCTTACATTCACATTAAAAATTGTGCCACCATCCTAACCAAGCTCCACCATAAGCTTTTACTTGTGTAGGTGTGAGAAACCGACGAGAATTCGTACCAATTGGGCTATTTCCTTATCCTACATTGGAGTGATCATCGATTCACTTTCAACTTCGGTCAAAGTTCATTTGGTATTCGTTCTTCTCTTTCTACCACTCACACTTGTCTTAGAATGATGGATAGGCCAAGTACTTCTACCAACCCACTCTTCATGGAGCAAGACGACGACATGAACTCCTTCGTCACCAAGAGTCACCTCTTTGGTGCACAACGTGCTTTGCATCAAGGGCAACAAGCTATGAGTGAACGCATCGACAACCTTGCCGCTGACTTGCGACTTTCCGAGTAACGTACAAGGGACTACTTCGACCACAAGCTCGACGATCACAAGCAAGAGAATGGCGCATGGATGGACGAGATTCGCGCTTTGTTGCTCAACCGGTCTTCTTCCACTTCAAGAAGGAGCCATTCAAGTCGCCACTCCGACTTCAACCTCTCCGGCTCAAGTACACAAACATCGAACACTTTTCATCGAGCCGCTTGCACCTGTCGGCGTTCTGGGAACGGGGGTCCCCAGACATGCCTACCTGCGGCCTGCGGCGTGGCTCAAAAGGGGGCCCAGTGCGGCCCCATCTTCACCAACACAAACCCAAGACCCTCGCGAGGGGCCAAGCCTCGCAGGGCGAACGACGTGGAGCTTCCTCAGGCACGACCTCGTCAGGCTGGCTCACGAGGAGGCAGAGAGATCAAGGCGGGGTACCTCACGAGGTGCCCGTGACGCAAGCCATAACGACCGAGGGCGCCACGCGGGTGCCAGCGCGCGCAGTGTCCTCCTTTACTCTTTGGTGCAAAGGGGGCAAGCGCAGCCGCGGAGTACCGAGGCAGCGGGCAAAGGTTGCCATTTTGATGCAACGAGACCAAGACCATGAGGACTACAAGATGGAGGTCATCGTGGAGCCCGAGACGGCGTCATCACCAGAGCTTTGTGCAGGCGAAGACTACTTTTGTCAGGGTAGCTAGTACTAGCTGTCCCCCTTCAAATTAGCCCGCCATTGTTGGCTCCCTTCCCGCTCAATATTTGGGAAGAGGACCAGGGCCTCAATAAATAGGACCAGCCACCCATAGAGCAAAGAGAGGTTCGAAGGGGATAGAGGGATCAAAGGATAAAGGATCAGAGAGAGAGAGAGAGAAAGGTGACTGAACTCCTCCCAGCAATACATCTCCCCAGCCAAGAACAGACCCTCGCGAGGCTGTTCTTCCTTGTATTGTTCATCATCATCAGCCCAAGAGGCAATCCACCACACCACACATTGGAGTAGGGTATTACACCACAACGGTGGCCCGAACCAGTATAAACCCTGTGTCTCTTGTGTTGTTCTTTCCATAGTTTAGATCTTAGCGAGGCGGAGGGGTGCAGGTAGGTAGGAGGCGAAATCTCCGCACGCACCCCAGTGTTCGAACCTCAAGGGTCTGCCGGAACCCGAAATCCAACATTTGGCGCGCCAGGTAGGGGTGCACCGGAGTTTTCTCTTCCGCCACCGCCACGGCCCGCCTCGCGATGGGTAGCGCATCGCCCGCTCCGGCTGCTGGCGCCAGCGCGGGGGCTAGGGGGCTCCAAGCCCTGGCCCCAGCCCTGCAACGGGTACAGTGGCCGGACAAGCTCAAGCCAACAACGCCGCCACGCTACGGCGGCACGACAGATCCGCTGGCCTTCTTGCTGGCGAGCGAGGAGGCCCTCCTCGAAGCCAGAGGTGACGATAGGGTCGTGGCCAACTGGCTCCCCATGGCCCTCACCGGCGCCCCACGCACATGGCTGCTCCACCCGCCGGCAGCCTCCGTGGCTTCTCGGGAAGAGCCCCACAACCTCTTCCCCACCCATCGCGCTACACCAACACCCCCGGTCGTCGCAGCCCTCTTGGGAGGCTTGCAGGCGCCGCCTACAAGTCACCACGTCAAGTCGTTCATCCGTCGGGTCAGCGCCGCTTCCACGTGGCAGGGGGCTTCCCTGGACCGGGCGGCGCCCGAGACCGGCCTGACCTTCAGCTCGGAGGACCACCCCTCCAACTCGGCCTGCTCGGGTGCGCTCCCCATGCTGTGCACCCCCACCATCTGCCAGGTGGCCGTCACCAGAACCCTCATTGATGGCGGCGCGGGCCTCAGCATGCTCTCAGTCGAGGCCTTCGACCTCCTCTGCATACCCCTGGAACGGCTGCAACCCAGCCGGCCCTTCTCAGGCGTTGGGGGCGAGTCGTCCAGTTCCTTGGGACAGATCTGGCTCCCAGTATCCTCCGGCACCTACGACAACTTCCGCATGGAGCTGGTCGACTTCGACATCGCCCCCATCGGCCTCCCCTACAATGCCATCATTGGCTACCCAGCGCTGGCCCAGTTCATGGCCGCGACGCACCCGGCGTACAACCTCATGAAGATGCCCAGGAGCAGCGGTGTCCTCACTGTGCACGGGGACACCGGGGACGTGCTGCGGGTGCTCAAGCTCGCCTTCAAGACGGCGGCATCGGCACAGCCTGCCGACTTGGAGACCCCCAAGCCCAAGGGGGCTGCACCCGCCAAGAAGAAACAGTTGTTCACCCAAGACAAGGCAGAAACCATGCAGATACCCGTCGATGAGGACGGGTCCACCAACGCCACTTTCACCATAGGCGCCCACCTCAAACCCGAGCAGGAGGAGGCCCTGGTCGGGTTCCTGCGCGCAAACAAGAAGGTATTCGCTTGGGAGCCTGACCAGTTGGCAGGGATCCCTAGGAGTGTAATCGAGCATCACCTCAACGTGTGCCCCAACGTGCACCCTGTGAAGCAGAAGGCCAGGCGACAGGCCACAGAAAAGCAGGCCTTCATCGTCCAAGAGACCTGCAAATTAGAAGCCGCTGGGGTCATTCACGAGGTCCGATACCCGGATTGGTTGGCCAGCCCTGTCGTTGTGCCAAAGAAGGGAGGGAAGGAGCGCATGTGTGTCGACTTCACCAACCTCATCAAAGCATGCCCGCAAGATCCGTTCCCGCTCCCCCGCATCGACCAGATCGTCGATTCCACTGCGGAATGCGACCTATTATGCTTCTTGGATGCCTTCTCTGGGTATCACCAGATCAAGATGGCGGTAGAAGAAACCGTGAAGACAGCCTTCCTAACCCCGTGTGGGGTGTACTGCTACACATGCATGCCATTCCGGCTGTGTAACGCAGGGCAACCTTTCAGCGGCTGATGCACATCACCTTGGGCCCGCAGCTCGGGAAGAATGTTGAAGTTTACGTCGATGACATTGTGGTAAAGTCTCGGGAGGCCAGGACCTTGATACAAGACCTGGAGGAAACCTTCACGAGCCTCAACGTAGTGAACCTACGGCTCAACCCAGAGAAGTGTGTGTTCGGAGTTCCCTCGGGCAAGCTCTTGGGTTTCCTCGTGTCCCACCGAGGCATCGAGGCTAACCCGGAGAAGTTCAAAACAGTGGAAGACATGAGCCCGCTAAAGACCCTCAGAGAAATGCAGAAGCTCACGGGGCGCGTGACCGCGCTAGGGCGCTTCATCTCCAAGTTGGGGGAACGAGCGCTGCCCTTCTTCCAGCTAATGAAGAAAAAGGGGCCCTTCGAGTGGACTGAAGAGGCCGACAAGGCGTTCCAGGATCTCAAGAGATACATGACCAGCCCACCGGTCATGGTGGCTCCGCGCCCTCAAGAGCCCCTAGTGCTTTACCTCGCTGCCACTCCCTACTCCGCCAGCGCAGCCTTGGTGGCAGTCAGAGAGGAGCGCCGAATCAAAACCGTGGCAGCAGCCCGGGATAAGGCAGAACAGGGACAAGGAAGGCCCACAGAAACTGCCACTGCGGCTGAGGAGGATCAGCCGCCGCAGAGGGGTGCACCAGAGGTGGAAGAGGCCCCTCTCCCAGATGGCCAGTCTCAGGAGGCCTCATTGCCTCAAGAGGCGCCATGGTCTCCGAAGGGAGCCACCAGCACTGGCGCACTCCACCTCGTTGAGCACCCAGTGTCCTTCGTCAGCACGGTGTTGCGGGATGCAAGGGCACGGTACCCCATGCCTCAAAAACTCCTCCTCGTGCTACTGGTGGCCTCGCGCAAGCTGCGGCACTATTTTCAGGGTCACCCCATCAAGGTCATCTCGTCATACCCCCTGGAGAGAGTGCTCAGGAGCCCTAATTCAGCTGGAAGGGTCGCTGAGTGGAACATAGAACTGCAAGCGTTTCAGCTCAAATTCAGCACGACCAGAGTCATCAAGGGAGCTGCATTGGTGGATTTTGTGGCAGAATGGACGGAGGCGCCAGGCCTCAAGGCCGACGAGGATCGGTCCCTGTCCCCGGGAAGCGAGGCGCCAGAAGGCTGGGTCATGTACTTCGATGGGGCGTTCTCCAGGCATGGCGCTGGGGCTGGGGCGATGCTTATATCGTCCACTCAGGACAAGCTCTATTATGCCGTGCAGCTCTGTTTCCAGCAAGGTGAAAAGGTCTCCAACAACATAGCGGAGTATGAAGGTTTAATAGCGGGCTTGAAGGCCGTGGCTGCCCTGGGAGTGAAACGCCTCACCATCAAGGGCGATTCGCAACTCCTTGTCAATTTCTCCAACAAGGTGTACGAGCCGAAGGATGAGCACATGGAAGCCTACCTAGCAGAGGTCTGCAGGATGGAGAAGCAGTTCTGGGAGTTGGAGTTGCAGCATGTGCCCCGTGGCACCAATCAGGAGGCCGACGACATCGCCAAACGGGCGTCCAGGCGGTTACCTCAGGAGCCTGGCGTTTTCGAGGAGCGGCTCTTCAAGCCCTCAGCCCTGCTGTCATTATCGAACACGGCTCAGCCCCGGGAGGAGCTCCCCCAGCCACCTGCCTCAAGGGCTCCGGCCTGTGGCCTGGCCTCAGGAGCGGGCCTGCTCCTGACGATGGAACCTCAGGAGGGATGTTGGATCGCGGAGCTCCGGAGTTACCTAACGCAAGGGACCCTGCCGGAGAAGGAGGAGGAAGCGGAGCGAGTGGCACGCCAGGCCACGGCATACTACATCAAGGATGGAGAGCTCTACCGGAAGTGGCCAAACAATGTATCGCTGTGTTACATCTCCAGGGAGCAAGGGAAGGAACTGCTGGAAGATATACACGGCGGAGACTGTGGACATCATTCATCATCACGGACCCTCGTCGGCAAGGCGTTCTGCAGTGGGTTTTATTGGCCCACCGTGCTCAATGACGCCATCGAACTAGTGAAAGCTTGTGAGGCCTGCCAGTTCCACGCCAAGCAGATACATCAGCCAGCAGGAGGCTTGCAGACTATACCCCTTTCGTGGCCATTCGCAGTCTTGGGTCTGGACATCTTGGGCCCGTTTCCTCGGGCGCCCGGGGGCTACCGCTACCTCTACGTCGCCGTGGACAAGTTCACCAAGTGGGCTGAAGTAGAGGCTGTCTGCACCATTCCCGCGGGTTCCACGGTCAAGTTCATCAAGGACATCATGAGCCGGTTCGGGGTGCCAAATCCATCATCACGGACAATGGTTCGCAGTTCACCAGTAACCTCTTCAAAACATACTGTGCTAACCTTGGAACGCAGATATGTTGCGCTTCGGTGGCGCACCCCCGAAGCAACGGCCAGGCTGAGCGAGCCAACGCGGAGGTCCTGAGGGGCCTCAAGACCAGGACGTTTAAGATGAAGCTGGAGGCCTGCGGCAGAGGTTGGTACGACGAGCTTCAGTCCGTGTTGTGGTCCATCCGCACAACCGCGACCAAGCCGACTGGAGAGACCCCGTTCTTCCTGGTCTACGGAGCCGAAGCGGTCGTCAGACGTCGCTCCGCGCGGGTCCTGGCGTTCGACGAGGCGCAGCAGGACGCCATGCGGGGGATGGACCTCGTGCTGGGGGAGGAACGTCACCGAGAAGCCGCACTCCGAGCGGCGAGGCACCAACAAGCACTGCGGCGATATCCCTGCCAACATCCGCCCCAGAACTCTCGAGGTAGGAGACCTCGTGCTCAGGCGGGTTCTCTCCAGGGAGGGGCTGCACAAGCTCTCTCCCATGTGGGAGGGCGCGTTCAAAGTTGTTCTTGTTTCCAGGCCCGGCTCCGCGCGCTTGGAGACTCAGGAGGGGGTGCCAGCCAGAAAGCATGGAACATCCAGCACCTCTGGAGGTTCTACCCCTAAAAAGGCCCAGAGCCTGTGAAGAAGGCGAATGCCTGTGAAGCTATCGCGTTTTGGAAAAGGCCCAGAGCCTGTGAAGAAGGCGAATGCCTGTGAAGCTATCGCGTTTTGGAAAAGGCCCAGAGCCTGTGAAGAAGGCGAATGCCTGTGAAGCTGTCGCGTTTTGGAAAAGGCCCAGAGCCTGTGAAGAAGGCGAATGCATGTGAAGCTATCACGTTTTGGAAAAGGCCCGGAGCCTGTGAAGAAGGCCAACGCCTGTGAATGTATCGCGTTTTG
>NC_041380.1:181275864-181291366 GCF_002162155.2 Triticum dicoccoides | reverse complement strand
GAATGCCTGTGAAGCTATCGCGTTTTGGAAAAGGCCCAGAGCCTGTGAAGAAGGCGAATGCCTGTGAAGCTATCGCGTTTTGGAAAAGGCCTAGAGCCTGTGAAGAAGGCGAATGCCTGTGAAGCTGTCGCGTTTTGGAAAAGGCCCAGAGCCTGTGAAGAAGGCGAATGCCTGTGAAGCTATCACATTTTGGAAAAGGCCCGGAGCCTGTGAAGAAGGCCAACGCCTGTGAAGCTCGCCGCCCGTGACACTCTCACGTAATAATGAGTTGGGGCCGTACACGCCCCGGAGTCTCAGGAGCGCCGGCCTCAGGCCCTGGGGCTCCCTCCCACGCCCAGTGGCAGCACTTAGCTCCGCACTGGTGAGAAGACGTCGAAGACTAGATTAGGTGCCGGACACGGCTTTTCATTTGCTTTCCGCAGTTGGCTTGTTCCTTATCATTCGAAGTTTTATTGAAGTTGTTGCCGTCTTTGGCTTGTGGTTCTTCGACTTTTCACTCTCCTGCCTCGATTTCTCTTGTGCAAGGCCTCGCGAGGGGGGCAGCCGAGCGCCCTCGCGAGTGTTCCTATCCTAGTCATTCAAAGGGTTCGCGACCTGGACCCATTACAGGAGCACCCCTCCAGTATGTGCCCCACGGGCACCGCGACACAAACAAAGGGCCTGGGTCGGTCGCCCCCCACGGCCGGGGCCGGGAACTATCCACGCGCGGGCACATAGCCGGAAGGTACGATAATGAAATCAAAATGATGATTAACAGCAATAACCCAAACACGCCCCCGCAGGGCTCCACACTACTGTCTTCGTTATGCAGGAAAAAGGAAAAGAAACAACAAATCTGGTGCAGCTCGCCTCGCACCAGCCCGTAGGGAAGGCCCGAGCTGCCTCCGGAGCTCAGGCGGACTCCCTCTCGCGCTTCACCAGGGCGCGACGGCGGGCTGACACGTTGCCACCTCCCAAGCAGATACGACAGCGTGGAGGCTGACCGCGGCCACCACTAGAAGAGTCGTCGCCTGAAGAAGAACCGGAGAAGCTTGAGGAACCCTGAGCACCGCCAGCCGCGTGAGCGCTGCCCTCTCCATCATCGCCGGAGCTGGGTTCCCAGCCGCGGTCGTCACCCTCGGGGCAACACCCTGCGCGGCGACCTTCTTCCCCAAACACCCTCACGTAGAGGGTGGCATCGCCGTCGAACTTGAAGTGTAGGGTGCACCGACGGCTCAGGCCACGCGCGCGGGCAAACATCTGCCAGCCGCGGGCCAGGGACAGGCTCCCGGCCGCGGAGACCTCCAGTGAGACCCATGAGCCCCGGCTGCAGCAGCCATCGGCCTGGAGCCAGAGGCCGCCCGGGGCGCCGGCCGGGAGCTCACCAAGGAGGAAGCGAGGAAGTGGAAGCCGGGTGCTAGTCGCCTCCGCCGACCACACGACGAACTCCGGCAGCACTTCAGCAGCGCGAAAGCGCGGCCTAGGGGGACGTGCAGCCGGAGCGCGCCCGCCGGCCGCAGCAATCCGCCCATCGCTGTGCTGAAGATCGCCTCAACGGCCGGGGGAAGCTACCGTGGTGGCCACAGGATGTTTGCGAGGGTGCCCTCGGCCGCGCTTGGGCGGGGGAGAGGCGGGCTCAACCTGGCGAGCCTTCCCCTTCTCTGCGTCCGAGAACTTCCTCGACGGGGCCATGAAGAAAATGGAGAAGCAGGGGGGATGAACTGGAAGGGCGCGCGCTGGTCCGTACTTATAGCTGGCGAGGGCCAACCAACGGCCCCCACGATCGCAGGTAATTATGACCCGCTTTGCATGCAGGGACTTGTCCAATCCGTGCAGTTACCGAGGCGCAATGGGAAAGTGGAGGCACCCACGTCCAATCAACCGCCACGTGGCGCCCAAGGCAGGCTGTTAGGGCTCGCGGCGCTTCGCTCTTGCCCTTCTGCCTCCTCGCACGGCCAAGTCCGGGCGCGCCTTGGGCCCGGGGCTACTGTCGGCATTCTGGGTACGGGGGTCCCCAGACTTGCCTGCCTGCGGCCTGCGGCGTGGCTCAAAAGGGGGCCCAACGCGGCCCATCTTCACCAACACAAACCCAAGACCCTCGCGAGGGGCCAAGCCTCGCGGGGCGGACGACGGGGAGCTTCCTCAGGCACGGCCTCGTCAGGCTGGCTCACGAGGAGGTGGAGAGATCAAGGCGGGGTACCTCACGAGGTGCCCGTGATGCAAGCCATGACGACCGAGGGCGCCAGGCGGGTGCCAGCCCGCGCAGTGTCCTCCTTTCCTCTTTGGTGCAAAGGGGCAACCGCAGCCGCGGAGTACCGAGACATTAGGCAAAGGTTGCCATTTCGATGCAACGAGACCAAGACCATGAGGACTACAAGAAGGAGGTCATCGTGGAGCCCGAGACGGCGTCATCACCAGAGCTTTGTGCAGGCGAAGACTACTTTTGTCAGGGTAGCTAGTACTAGCTGTCCCCCTTCAAATTAGCCCGCCATTGTTGGCTCCCTTCCCGCTCAATATTTGGGAAGAGGACCAGGGCCTCTATAAATAGGACCAGCCACCCACAGAGCAAAGAGAGGTTCGAAGGGGATAGAGGGATCAAAGGATAAAAGGATCAGAGAGAGAGAGAGAAAGGTGACTGAACTCCTCCCAGCAGTACATGTCCCCAGCCAAGAACAGACCCTCGCGAGGCTATTCTTCCTTGTATTGTTCATCATCATCAGCCCAAGAGGCAATCCACCACACCACACATTGGAGTAGGGTATTACACCACAACGGTGGCCCGAACCAGTATAAACCCTGTGTCTCTTGTGTTGTTCTTTCCATAGTTTAGATCTTAGCGAGGCGGAGGGGTGCAGGTAGGTAGGAGGCGAAATCTCCGCGCGCACCCCATTGTTCGAACCTCAAGGGTCTGCCGGAACCCGAAATCCGACAGCACCGACCGACAAGCAAACCTCAATCCACTTCGGGACACCGTCTCTCAAGAGCGCCGACGACGTCAAGCCGAAGAAGCCTTTGCGCTAGCTCGAGAACGACAACAACAACCCCAACATGAAGAGGAAGAACATGCGTGTCTCCACCAACTTGAACAAGATGCCGAGACACAACGTCAGGAACAACTACTCCGTGACGCTCAAGCACTTGAGGCGCAACAAGCTCTACGTGATGCGAGTCGAGCCGTTACCGACCGAGGCCATCAAGCCCATGAACAAGAGGAAGCACTTCGCGAAGAAATTCAAGAACGACGATTTCAAGCTCGCATGCATTGTCAAGTTCCTCCTCGTGCTCGACGCGCTCCTCTGCAAGCTCGCCAAGACCATCAAGTTCATCAAGAGCATGACGACAATGGGAATCCTCCGCGACAAGAGCAACACGAGGTTGACAACCCTCCGCGTCAAGAGTACCACGAGTTGAAAAATCATCTACAACATGGGCGTCATCATCCCCGACCCCAACACGATGAAGAGCAACGCTATGGCAAGCTCAATATCACCATGCCCAAGTTCAACAGAAGCAACGACCCCGAAGAATACCTTTCATGGGCATTGAAGGTTGGCAAGATCTTCCGTTTGCACAGTTATGAAGAAGAGAAGAAGATCACAATGGCATCCCTTGAGTTCCAAGACTATGTCCTCATTTAGTGGGAACACGTCATTGATCGCCGCGAGGCAAGAGGTGATCCACCCATCACTACTTGGGCACAAATGAAAGATGTCATGAGAGCACGCTTCGTTCCTACCTACTACAACCGCTACCTCTTCAAGAAACTCCAACAACTCAAGCAAGGAACCAAGAGCGTTGAAGAATACTACAAGGAGATGGAGATTGCAATGATAAGAGCCAATGTCACGGAAGACGATGAACAAACAATGGCAAGCTTCATGAATAGACTCAATCACCCTATCAAGAAGATCGCCGACTTCCAACCATACTCAAACCACATAGAGCTAGTGCACCAAGCCACCAAAGCGGAACGCCAAGTGCAAGATGATTTCAAGGATGCCAAGTTCTCGACCAAGACCTACGGCTCCTCTTATCAAGCTCCCGCGACTTCGGCAACTCCTACCTCAACTAGAGAATCACCAAGTACCGGCGACAAGTCAAGTTCCAAGAAAGCTTCCTCAACTACAAGCCATCCTCCTACGAGCAACTTCAAGCCGAGAGCTTCATCATCATCTACCCCAACTGATGAGACCGTCAAGACAAGTTCCTTCGAGTGTTTCACTTGCGGAGGCCGATGCCACAAGTCCTACGAGTGCACCAACAAGCGAACCATGGTCTTCAACGACGATGGCACTTATGGCTCCATGAGCGAAGGCGAAATGGAAGCCCTCGAGCAAGTCGCCATGCACCGCCAAGTGAACAATAAAGAAAAACAAGTCTTTTGTGATGAAGACTCAAGTCCCGCACTTGTTGTCTCCAAATCTTGACCCTCCAACATCACCAAGAATAAGACCAAAGATGCAACATATTCCACACCAAGGCCGACATCAATGGACGATCCGTTAAGGTCATCATCGATGGAGGAAGCTTTCATAATCTCGCAAGTGAAGAACTTTGCTCCAAGCTCCAATTGCCCAAGACGAAGCATCCACATCCATACATAGTGGAATGGCTTAGTGACTCTGGCACTATCCAAGTCGAGCACCGAGTACAAGTCTCCTTCAAGATCGGCGCCTACGAAGACACCTTGGAGTGCGACGTCGTTCCAATGACCATTTGTCATCTTCTCCTTGGACGGCCATGGAAATTCGATAGAGGAGTCGTACACAACAGCCTAACGAACCACTACATCTTCAAGATGAAGGGCAAGGAGTACGTTCTCCGTCCAATGTCGCCAAGTCAAGTGATCACCGACAAGCACGCCACCCATCGTGGAGATCATAGTGAGAGAGCGAGCCACGAAAAAGAGAGTGACCGCCACAAGCCAAAATCGAGTGCCTCCACGATGAGAGAAAACAAGAACCTAGTTCTATTTGCCACCAAACGTGAGATGAGAGAAGTGTGTGAGAACCCATCTAGTGTCCGACACTACGCCCTCGTGTGCAAGGACAATGCACAACAAACTAACACTTCTCACACTCTTCCTCTAGTATTGTCTTCTCTTTTGCAGGAATTTCAAGATGTTTTCCCTGATGAGCTCCCTCCGGGACTACCTCCACTACGAGGCATTGAGCACCGCATCGACCTCATCCCTGGAGCACCGCTTCCGAATAACGCTCCCTACCGCGTCAAGTTCTTGCGTTACTTTTGGAAGACCTTGTGCGCCAAGCTCGGACTCAAGTTACTCTTCTCCACGGCGTACCACCCTCAAACCAACGGCAAAACGGAGGTGACGAACCGTACACTCTCCACTGTACTACGAGTCTTAATCAAGAAGAACATCAAGGAGTGGGAGGAGTGCTTATCCATCGCCAAGTACGCCTACAACCGCACAAGACATTCAACTACTGGCAAGTCCCCCTTCGAGGTTGTCTACGGTTTCAACCTGTTGTCCCCATTGGACATCCTACCTCTACCACTCCACGAGCGCACAAACATGGACACGAGTGACCGAGCCAACCACCTCAAGAAGATGCATGAAGATACAAGGCACACCATTGAGGTCCAGGAACGTTTCCCCAACGAACGCAAGTCCAAGCTACTACCACGAGCCGATGGACCATTCAAGGTGCTTACCTGCTACAACAACAACGCATACAAGATCGACATCCCACGTGACAAGTACTCCGTGAGCGACATCTTCAACATCAAAGATCTCTCCCCATACCATGGTGATGAGGATTTCGATCTGAGGACGGCTTCCCCAAGGGAGGGGAGATGATGCGGAGCATCCCAAGGTCATCTCCAATGTCGCCAAGTCAAGTGATCGCTGACAAGCAAGCCACCCATCATGGAGATCATAGTGAGAGAGTGGGCCACCAAAACGAGAGTGAGCGCCACAAGCCAAAATCGAGTGCCTCCATGATGAGCGAAAACAAGAACCTAGTTCTATTTGCCACCAAATGTGAGATGAGAGAAGTGTGTGAGAACCCATCTAGTGTCCTACACTACGTCCTCGTGTGCAAGGACAATGCACCACAAACTAACACCTCTCACACTCTTCCTCTAGTGTTGTCTTCTCTTCTGCAGGAATTTCAAGATGTTTTCCCCGATGAGCTACCTCCAGGACTACCTCCACTTCGAGGCATTGAGCACCGCATCGACCTCATCCCCGGAGCGCCACTTCCAAACAAAGCTCCCTACCGCTTCAACCCCGATGAAACAAAAGAAATACAAAGGCAAGTAAAGCATCTCATAGACCATGGACATGTGCATGAAAGTTTGAGCCCTTGTGCCGTTCCGGTCATTCTTGTGCCAAAACGTGATGGTAGTTTTTGCATGTGCTCCGATTGTAGACCTATCAATGCTATCACTATTCTCTATAGGTATCCCATTCCATGCCTAGATGATATGCTTGATGAGGTTAGCGGTGACACTATATTTTCTAAAATTGATCTTAAAAGTGGTTACTATCAAATCCGCATACAAGAGGGTGATGAATGGAAAACCGCCTTGAAAACCAAGTTTGGTTTGTATGAGTGGTTAGTCATGCCTATGGGTCTTTCGGAAGCGCCGATCACTTTTATGCACCTTATGAATGATGTATTTCGCCCTTACATTGGTATATTTGTTGTGGTTTACTTCGATGACATTCTTGTGTTTAGCAAATCTATTATGGAGCATGTCACCCATGTCCGCACCATTTTGCAAACTCTTAGAAAAGAGCGACTCTATGCTAATATGGAGAAATGCCTTTTTGGTGTTGATAAGCTCGTTTTCTTGGGTTTTGTTGTTTCTTCTAAGGGTGTTCATGTTGATGAGTCCAAGATTAATGCTATTAAGACTTGGCCACAACCAACCAACTTGCATCAAGTGCATAGTTTTCTTGGCCTTGCGGGTTTCTATCGTCACTTTGTAAAGGATTTTAGCACCATTGCTTCACCTTTGCATGCTTTGAGCAAGAAGAATGCGCCTTTTGTTTGGGGACCATCCCAAGATGCTGCATTCAATGAGCTTAAGAATTTGCTTACTCATGCTCCCGTGCTTGCTTTACCCAACTTCGACAAGCCTTTTAAAATTCATTGCGATGCTAGTGGTAATGGCATAGGAGGTGTGTTAACGCAAGAGAAGCGCCCCGTAGCTTACTTTAGTGAGAAACTTTCTGGAGGGCAACTCAATTATCCCATCTATGACAAAGAGCTATATGCTTTAGTCCGTGTTTTGCATGAATGGGACCACTACCTTCGTCCCCATGAGTTTATCATTCATACCGATCATGACACTCTCAAGTATCTCAAGGGACAAACTAAGTTGAACAAGCATCATGCTAAATGGAGTGAATTTATTGAGTCTTTTCCCTATGTCATCAAGTACATCAAGGGTAAATAAAACATAGTAGCAGGTGCTCTTTCCCGCATTTGCATGCTTGTCACGCAACTTGAGTTAGATGTCATTGGCTTCGAGCATATCAAAGACTTATATGAGCATGATGCAACTTTTGCCATTCCTTATGCCAAGTGTTTGTCGAATACATCTTGGGAACGCTATTACATCAAAGATGGCTACCTTATGAGAGCTAACAAACTTTGTATTCCCGAGTACTCTCTTAGTTTGTTGCTTTTGCAAGAATCTCATGGAGGAGGCTTAATGGGACATTTCGGACGCGACAAGACGTTTGCCACGCTCTCGAAAAGCTACTTTTGGCCTAAGATGTTTCGGGATGTCAATCGTTTCACCAACCGGTGTTCTACATGTCGCAAAGCTAAGTCCAAAGCTCAATCTCATGGTCTCTATATGCCTTTACCAATTCCATACCAGCCTTGGGAAGACATTAGCATGGACTTTGTACTTGGTTTGCCTAGGACTCACAGTGGGAAAGATTCAATATTTGTTGTTGTGGACCGTTTCTCCAAAATGGCACATTTTATTCCTTGTCACAAGATAGACGATGCTTCACATGTTGCTAATCTCTTTTGTAGGGAAATATTGCGTCTCCATGGTGTGCCAAAGACAATTGTCTCGGACCGCGACGTCAAGTTCCTTAGCTACTTTTGGAAGACCTTATGTGCCAAGCTCGGAATCAAGCTACTCTTTTCCAAGGCATACCATCCTCAAACCGACGGCCAAACGGAGGTGACAAACTGCACACTCTCCGCTCTACTTCAGTACTCATCAAGAAGAACATCAAGGAGTGGGAGGAGTGTCTACCCATCGCCGAGTTCACCTACAACCGAGCAAGACACTCAACAACTGGCAAGTCCCCTTTCGAGGTCGTCTACCGATTCAACCCTTTGTCACCATTGGATATTCTACCTCTTCCAGTCCAAAAGCGAACCAATTTGGACGCAAGTGCACAAGTGACCCATCTCAAGAAGGTGCATGAAGATACAAGAAACACCATCGAGCGCCAAGTACAACGCCTTGCGATAAAGCTCAATGTCAACAGGCAACCTATGGTCTTCAACATTGGTGATCTCGTGTGGCTACACCTTCGCAAGGAGCGCTTTCCACAAGAACGCAAGTCTAAGCTTCGACCACGAGCAGATGGACCCTTCAAGGTGCTCGCACGCTACAACGACAATTCTTACAAGATCGACCTCCCGCGCGACAAGTACAACATCAGCGACATCTTCAACATCAAAGATCTCTATCCCTTCCATGGTGATGAAGAACTCGATCTGAGGACGGATCTTCCCCAAGGGAGGGGAGATGATGCGGAGCATCCCACGACCATCCCCATGGATGCCACCTCAACTATCCAAGCTCCAAGTGGACCAATGACAAGGGCTAGGGCACGTGCTATTCAATCCGAGGTGACATCATTTCTATTTTCCCCCTCTTCAAGTGAGACATGGCTACTGCCTAAGTCCGAGATACTATGTGTCATCAGGTACAATGCTCAAGACTCGGAGCCGAGGACTGTAGAAGAAGAGACATGCATCAACACTCTGGACAGCCCGGAACTTCCGGCCCCCAGACCTTCCGGCCGACCCGGAGCTTCCGGCCGCCGATGACTTCGACCAGCCCAGGCGTGCCAACTCTCGGGTTAGCCCGGACCCCGTCGCGGACCTTCCGGCGCCCGGAACCTCTGGCCTGCCCGGACCTTCCGGCCCCCGGATGCCAGCACATCTCCACCGCGCCAACTCTCTGGTTAGGCCGGACCCTCCTCGGAACCTCTGGTGCCCGGAACTTCCGGCCCTGCCTGCGCGCAGCCACTTGGGCCGAGGCCCGTGTACCCTTTCGTCACCTAGACTATATATACTCTATCCCGTACGACTTTCTAGGGTTAGCGTTGGTTTAGCTCATACTCAGAGATAGAGCTTTGCTCATCCGTATCGGATCTACTCCTTGAGAGAGACCGCGGCCCCTCTTCGGAGAAGATCCACCGTGGATTCAAGACCCCTTAACGGGAAGATCCCCTTGTGGATTCAAGACCTCCTCACGGAGAAGAACCGGCTACCCTTGTATCGTCCTTAGTTGTCCGTGGATTCGTGTATCGTTCTATGTACCCGAGGATCTAGCACATGTGTGACTTGTTATTGTTAGTTTGAGTGTTCCTCTTGTGTTTCCCCTTGTGTTTTCCCTCGTTTCCCTCCTCGTGTTCTTCGTGGGATCCGCTCCTTTTGTGAAAGATCGGGCCACTAGGGTTTTACCCTACATCATCTCCTACATGACGCCACGCCTATCCTCGACGAGTCCATACCTCTAATGGAGATGACGATGGCCATGGTGGACGATGATGCACCCCCCACATGGTTCCATCAAGATGAAGATGACCACGACTTGGTCTTGGACACCTCACCTACAACACATGAGCGATGCTCCAAAGGTAACATAGGTGATGGTGCTTTTCTTGTCCCACTAGTGGACTATTTTACAAATGATTGCTTGCATGATGTTGACAACCTATACCCATGCTTCATGCTAGTGCAACTTCTTCATGTCATGACTTACCTATTTATGATGAATATGATGACAAGCATGTTGAGTTGCCTAGTTGTGATGCTATGCTCCATAGGATATCATGTGAAAATTCTATTGGGCACATCATGTTTGACAATCCATTTAACTTGTCATATGCTATGAGTGAGATCTCCCATATCGCATCATTTCAATCTCAACATAGTAACTATGCATGCCCCATTAAAATAAATCCTATTTGCACTTATGGCATAGATGACGAGATGATGGTCATTGGCTTTTGTTTTTCATGTGATGATATTGCCATGCTTCCTTTACATGATTTGTGCAATTCATCTACTATGCCACGCCATGACCACATTGTTCGAACTATGCATTGTTTTGGATGTTGTCAATATTCTCCATGTGATGTTTCCACTAATGATCATGAGGAGACCCCCATAGTTTCCTCATCCTTATTAGGAGATTTTGATGCATTCCATACTTTGCATGATTCTCATAATTGCTTGCACCATATGCATTCCACACATACAATGCTCTAAATATTTCCCATGATGCATTACATAATTTGAGTCTCCATTATGCTATACATAACAACAAACCTATCATGATGGATGACATGTTTCTATATCACGCATCTAATTTATTTGAGCATTGGATACTTTGTGCTAACCAACACAAGCACGTGCGCATCATGATGGATGATGTGTACATCTACCACGCACACACAATTTTCCCTTTGTCTTTGTTTTGTGTAGGTACTCACGTATACTCGTCAACATCTCAATGCCAAGAGTTGACGAAACGAGCTCTTGAGAGCAAAGATGACTTGGGATCCCGTGAACTATCCTTACCATCACTCTCTTCGCGCAACAACTATGTGCATCTCTCTCACTTGGCTCTCACACAGCTATGGGCTATATAGCGCTTATCGGTTCATGCTCATTTTACCGTGTTCACTTTGCAAGCTATGCTTACTTCTATGCCTTTGCCATGCAATTGTGACCCTTGCATGCATCTACCCATGATTCACCATTATGCTACTCCTATGTGTAATTGCATGATTGGTGGAGATCCTTGTTGCTTTTGCCATGTTTATCATGTGCCTCATGCTATTGATGCTATTTTGCTCATATCCTCCTTTCATGCTTGTGCACTACAAGAAATATGTCAACTTATGACCTTCTGTCAGTGACCCTCGAAGAATTGGTCATAAATTTATGACCATTTTAGACCAATTGGTCAAAAGCTGTTCAGGGGGCTCCAAACCCTAAACCATTGCGACCATTTTGGTCAGAAAGGTCGTAATTTCCTTACACGAAATGGTCACAAAGAAAACAGTGCTAGTCCGCTGCCTTATTTCTAGTTGTTAATGACCAATATAGATGGTCATAGCCTTGTAGATTGTGGTGGGTTGTGATGACTAGGCGCCATCTCATCAGTTTTGCCTATGTGTCATGTCCATGTGGCAGGTTTTGCCCTAGGTTGTGAAGCAACCTATATTTCTATCATTCCCAAAATTCCCAAAAAATCTCATTAATTCTTTGGGGCATATCTTCATCAAATTGTAAAAATCCTTCCTTGTCTAGTTCAAAACTAATTCAACAATATTCATTTTCCTATTCTGTTCACAACAACACTTTATGAAGGAAGTGCTATTTATATATTCTTGATTGCCCTCGGAATTTTTGGGAACTCTTTCCTATCCAAATCATTACCGCATGACAAAATTCAGCTCCATTTGCCTAGCAAATCTTCCTCGGCAAATTTCCAAAGTTTTTGTCCACCTAGAAGCATTGTGAAGGAAGTACCTTTTTTATATCTCTAAATGACATGAAATTTATACAGTTCCTTCATATGCCCAAATTATCACCCTCCTCCAAATTGCAGCTCAGTCAAATCATATATGTGAGCCCAGGTTCAATTTATATTTTATGGCCAAATTGGCACGTTGCAAAGCAAGTGTTATATAGACCCCTCCTATTACCCTCAAACTTTTCGGGAACTCTTCCATACCCAAATCATTGCCACATGATAATATTCAGCTCAATTTTCCTAGTAAATCTTTCTCAGGAAATTTCCAAAGTTTCTACCTCGAGAGAAGCTTTGTGAAGTAAGTACTAGCTAGGCTTACCCAAATGATCTGAAAATTTACCAGTGCATGACCATACCTATGTAACTTACCTACACCAATTTTTAGCTAATTTCATTCATCCAATCTCTCTCACTAGTTTTCCCAAGTTTTTGTCCGTAGAAGAGCATTGTGAAGGAAGTACTACTTTGGCATGTCAAAATGATATCAATTTTCTACAATGCTTTCCTATGCCCAAATAACCATCCTCCACCAAATTTCAGCTCAATCCATTCATTATTTTGAGCCCAGCTTCAACATTCATATTTTTGTCCAATGTGGTACTTTGCAAAGCAAGTACCACCTAGGATCCTCCTTTTGAGCTGAAAATTTGTGAATACATTCTCCTTAGTAGATGATCATCCTCGGCCAAAACTCACGCCCATTGGCCATGTGCATTTCCCGTACCGCTAATCAAACACTTGGCTGCTTATTCATGTTTGAGCATCGATCGGTCTCCTCGTGAGAATCTTATGTTGTGATTTTCTTCCTAGAACCTACCTGGGGAGTGCCCAACCCACTAAACATGCCTAGGCCACCCAAAACACATGGCAACGCCATAGTCACGCGGTGACCACGCGGTGGGCATGCTAGTTTATGCGCTCTAGAGTTGGAGCCCTCGGCCACCGTCCAAACCTCGACGTATCACCACCAAACCATGTATTTATAATTAAATAGGTATTTATGTAACTAGAAATGATTTTTGGAAAAAATAAAGAGCAAACTACGAGGTAGCTACAGTTCAAATTTGACCCGCTTCCAACTGAATCGGCGGGAATTTGTCTTTTTCACCAGAGGTGGATAAAAACTTTTTACACCCAACCATTTGGTCAATTGTTCATTAAATATGGCCTAGTATTTTAGAAAAATGATTTGGTCCTATTTTGCAACAATTATTTGGTAGGTTCTTCACAAAAAAACCTCCTTTTGGGCACTCGAAAAATGGAAAATGGTTTTTTCGTCCAAAGAACATGAAAACTTCCTTAGGCAACATTGTTTGCCATTCCAATATGCACCCTTGTGCACAATATGAGATTATTTGAAAAAACTATGCCATGGATGTGGCCATAAGATTGATCATTTGGCTTGAAAGCCATTGATCTCCACACGTGATAGCTCGTTTCTGAGAACAGTTTTTTAAAATAATTGTCGTATTACAATTTTGTTATTTTTCCTAGGAACTTGGCCACATAATGACACAATGCGAAGGTTTCCCAATTTTTTGATTTTTTTTTTTAATTTTTTATGCTCGTTTCAAAATGCGTTCAAAACGGCGGGAATGACCTTTCCTAGCTAGTGGTTGAATCTTGGAATTTTTTTGGTGTTTCTCTGATTAAATAGATACTTATGTACCTAGAAATGATTTTTGGAAAAAATAAAGAGCAAACTACAAGGCAGCTACAGTTCAAATTTGACCTGCTTCCAACTGAATAGACGGAAATTTGTCTTTTTCACGAGAGGTGGATCAAAACTTTTTACACCCAACCATTTGGTCAATTGTGCATTAAATATGGCCTAGTATTTTAGAAAAATGATTTGGTCCAATTTTGCAACAATTATTTGGTAGGTCCTTCACAAAAAAACCTCATTTGGGGCAATCGAAAAATGGAAAATGGTTTTTCCGTGCACAGAAAATGAAAACTTCCTTAGGCAACATTGTTTGGCATTCCAATATGCACCCTTGTGCACAATATGGGATCATTTAAACAAACTATGCCATGTATGTGGCCATAAGATTGATCATTTGGGTTGAAAGCCATTGATCTCCACACGTGATAGCTCGTTTCTGAGAACACTTTTTTAAAATAATTGACGTATTACAAGTTTGTTATTTTTCCTAGGAACTTGGCCACATATAATGACACAATGCGAAGGTTTCCCAATTTTTTGATTTTTTTTAATTTTTTATGCTCGTTTCAAAATGCAGTCAAAACGGCAGGAATGACCGTTCCTAGCTAGTGGTTGAATCTTGGAATTTTTTTGGTGTTTCTCTGATAAAATAGATACTTATGTACCTAGAAATGATTTTTGGAAAAAATAAAGAGCAAACTACAAGGCAGCTACAGTTCAAATTTGACACGCTTCGAGCTGAATCGGCGAGAATTTGTCTTTTTCACCAGAGGTGGATCAAAACTTCCGACACCCAACCATTTAGTCAATTGTGCATTACATATGTACTAGTATTTTATAAAATAGATTTGGTACAATTTTGCAACAATTATTTGTTAGGTCCTTCATAAAAAAAGCTCATTTGGGGTAATCAAAAAGTGGAAAATGGATTTTCCGTGAAAAGAAAATGAAAACTCCCTTAGGCAACATTGTTTGCCATTCCAATATGCACCCTTGTGCACAATATGAGATCATTTAAACAAATATGCCATGTATGTGGCCATAAGATTGAGCATTTGGGTTGAAAGCCATTCATCTTCACACTTGATAGCTCGTTTCTGAGAACAGTTTTTTAAAATAATTGCCGTATTACAAGTTTGTTATTTTTCCTGGAAACTTGGTCACATATAATGACACAATGCGAAGGTTTTCCATTTTTTTGTTTTTTTTTGAATTTTTTATGCCTGTTTCAAAATGCGGTCAAAACAGCGGGCTTGTCCGTTCCTAGCTAGTGGTTGAATCTTGGAATTTTTTTGTTGTTTCTCTGATTAAATAGATAGTTATGTACCTAGAAATGATTTTTGGAAAAAATAAAAAGCAAACTATAAGGCATCTACAGTTCAAATTTGACCCGCTTCCACCTGAATCGACGGGAATTTGTCTTTTTCACCAGAGGTGGATCAAAACTTTTGACACCCAACCATTTTGTCAATTGTGCATTAAATATGTCCTAGTATTTTATAAAATTGATTAGGTCCAATTTTGCAACAAATATATGGTAGATCCTTCACAAAAAAACTCATTTTAGGCACTCGGAAAATGGAAAATTGATTATGACCATTTTAGATGGTCATAACATCATCAAAGCCTGCACTTCATTCTGATTGGTCAATGGGCATGTCACGCAGATCAAGCATTAGAGACCGTCGGATCCTGCCAGATCCAACGGCCCACACCCCTCACCCTCTCCCCACCCACACCCACCCGAAAGCAGCTCCACTCACCTACACCACATGTCGTTGAAGACACTGACATGTGGGCCTAATTCCTCACGGGCCCACGTGTCATTGGCAAAATGCCACCACTCACCCACTCCTCCCCCCTCGAGGGCACACCACTCCTCCCCTCTCTCCTCCTCTCCCCCGCACACCACTCCTCTCCCCGTCGACCATCGCTCTGCCGCCGCCCCGTCATCCCCTTCCTTCCGCTTCCCACCTCTCCCTTCGTCTGCACCCTCCCCTTCCGCCCCTCCACTCCTTCCTCGCCTCCGGCCAGAATAGTCGCTCCCGATCCAGATCCCTCCCCTCGCCGCCACCCATCCCT
>NC_041380.1:181250155-181275282 GCF_002162155.2 Triticum dicoccoides | reverse complement strand
CCACCGCTCCCCTCCCCACCTCAGATCCCTCCCCTCGCCGCCACCCACCCCTTCACTGGCCGTCGTGTACATGGTCTCCACCACCGACCGTGAGCGCGTCCGAGTCCCATCCATGTCCGCGTCGGCTCCGTCTCTGTCTCCTTTCGTGGGAGGTGACCCGCACCCGGCCCCGCGGCGGGGGAGGGGCGGCGGCCGCCTCGCGGTCCACCCAGATCCGGTGCTCGCATGCTCCAGCGGCCACGCGCGACCATCTCCCGTGGATAGGGTTTGGTCCACTGCGTCGTCGACGTGTCTTCGGCGACTAAGGTTGGTCCCCTCTCTTCCTCACCTCGTCTCCTATCCCTACCAGGTCCTCTCGTCCTCACCTCATCTCCTCTCGCTACCAGATCCATCCAGCACGTCGTCGTCGCTCGTGCTCTGGGCCGCCATGGCATGGATGGGAAGGCTGCCTCGACGCCGACGCCATGGAGAACCCCGACGGTCAGCCCCCTCTCCTCTCCTCTCCTTTTTGATTTCTTCTTCCATTGCATTCCCTTCCATCCTCTTCCCTGACACGATGCGGTTTCCATCCATGAGCAGCAGCATCAGGGGCGGTGAAGGCCAACAGCAGAAGCATCCATCTCCGGCGCCACCAGGGGCAGGTAAAATTCTGGTTGATTTGCATATATGGTCGCTGTTGACTCTGCTTGTCTCTATCTGAAATTCTGGTTGGATGTAAGAACTGAACGCGTTGCTTTTGCAAACTGATTATCTATCTAGAAAATGTTGTAGTTGTGGTACTACATGATCTTACTAATGCTGTCTTTTTCAGTTCTTCTGAAACTGAACACATCTAAGTTTGGCCATTTGTACTGCATCTTTCTGAACCGAACACTGCCATGTTTGGCAAACAGATGATACGTGTATATTTGTTGAACTTTGGTTATCTGCAAGTAGTAGTGCTCTTCCTGGATTGGAGTGGAAATTGCTGCATGGTGCTGCAACTTGCGCAAACTGATGATATGGGATTAAGAATAATGATGCATTTTTGTTGTTAGCGATTTCTTCTGTGAAACTTCATATATGTATTTACATTCATTGAAAGCATATAATCAATATCTGGTCTGATGATTTATGTACTGTTATCTCAAATAAAAAAGCATATAACAGTAGCAGTAGCACAAATTTAACTGAATTCAATTAAAATTACCATGATGTGCTTCAATTAAAATTCAACCATGTTACGATCTTTCAGCATGCATGATGTGCTTCAATGGTTTCTATATACTGTCATGGTATGATCATGTGACCACCGTGTCATCTCCAATTTGGTTCAATTAAACTGTTGGGTGCTTCTACAGACGACCCCTTGCATCTCCAATTTGCTCTGACCCTGAATTACCTTGTTAAGTATTTTCCTTGCCTGCTAATCTTGCCCTTCCAGTTTAGATCATGCTTGGCTACTTGACAAGGTATTCTGGTCTGTAGATGCATCTTATTCCTATTGAGAATCTTTTGGATGCATCTTATTCTGGTCTATTTTTTTGTTATTGACCTGCTGCTGTTGTCAATCTACTGTTGTCATTAACCTGCTGTTGCTGCTGTTGTACGAGAAGAAGGAGCACACCCAGGAGAAGAAGGAGCAAGCCCGGAGAAAAACAACTAGCAGGAGAAGAAGGCCCTGGATTGCTGTTGCAGGAGTGTTTACGGAAACATGATCTTCTCCCATGTACAGTGCAGCCACATTTCATGTCACAGAGCAGGAGATGACGGACATGCTGATCGATATGCTGTAAGTTGCCGCAAACTCCCTCTTTTTCTTCCATTTGCATGAATGATGCTATATCGATCTGTTTGCTTGAGATCATAAGTGTATGCTATGAGAGATATCCAGAAGGTCCCCTGCTCTGCTCTATCTGCCTCATTTACTGCCTTTCCACCATAGTAGATGTTCTTTTTTCTTCTGTAATTTACCATCAATGATCTGTTGTAGCCTAATTTCTACAAACTAGTATGATTCGTTCGCATATTTGGCCAGCTCCAGACTAGTTAGTGCTCCTCTTTTGGTTTCCTTAGTTGCTTTATGCATAAGAATAAGCTGATAAGAACAGAACATTGATACTTTGCATGCTATCAGCTGAATGGATGGTTGTGGTAGTAGAATGGTATTATTGTTTAGGTGCAATTTGGTGTAGTGAAGTTTTTTGCACGACTCGCACTTGTGCAATACATATTCATATTTCTCTCTGTTTTCTTGTATGAATGAGTATCTCATTTTAACTAGCTGGAGAACAAAAATCATGGTACTAGCTGAATTTGTGTCGTCATTCTAATATAAATAGTTGTTATTTTTTGAATGGTCTCTTCTTTCTATATTGGCTCCAGTTTTCCTAATTCTTCTCTGTTGATTCATGTATCAGGGTGACCGTGGAAGGCATATCACCGTTTGTGCCCAGTCCTGAGAGGAGTAGGTGCCTAGTTTGTGATTGTTATCAAAGGAGCTCCATGCTGAAGAACATAGCTTGTAACTGTATCACATGTGGAGCTTGTAACTGTGATTGCCATACTTGTAGATCTTCTGGATAATATTTGGAGTATCACGTGTAGAGCTTGTATATGTTAGAGCTTATTATGTGTAGAGCTTGTAAAGTATATGTTATTTGTACAATAGGAGCTCTGTACTGAATCTGGCTGATAATATTTGGAGTATTATGTGTGTTTTTTGTTTGTGCCAATTTAAATACTGGTTATTTATTTACTTTTAAATTGAAATATGAAGAATATGAACTTACTAGTGGGACCCACGTACCTGAACCTGACATCTGGGACCCATTTGACTAGTGGACCTTTTTTATATTACAAGAAAACTAAAACTTTCTAGCGGAAAAGGCCACATCCCAAAAATGAGAAGGCTTAATTGTCGGGCTTGGCCCATCTACCTAGCCAAAATTAATATGAGAAAAAAACACAAATAGACCGAATTGTTGGGCTAGGCCCATGTAGAAAATCGAATTGGACCGGGCTGAATCTTGTGCCATGTCAGATTGCCACGCTGGATGCCTACGTGGCCTGGGGAGGTTGCTAGTGACCAAAACGCCACAGTAGACGTATTTTGGTCATAAACGTCTTCGACCATTCCAGAAGAAAGGTCGCTAGAGTCAGTTTATGACGGCCAGCATTTGACCTTCTGTTTTTGGTCACAAAAAGGTCGCAAATGGAAATTTGTGGCCTTTCAGTGACCAATAGTGGTGGTCACAAGTTGACATATTTCTTGTAGTGGTGATATGTCTTGTGCATTATTCATGCCCACCATTTGCACACATGACATACTGGACATGATTCTTAATAGTACGTTGCATCTTCGCAATACTAGCTTGCTTGCCTTGATTCACATGATTGCTTGCTTTGTCGCATCACCCATGTTCCATTCTTCCTTGCTTTCTTGGGTTGATGACGTATATGTTCATGCCTCTCACATGATATATTTTGTTCATTGTCGCTTGCCTCCAATTGTTGCATCTATGCTTATTGATCGTGGAGATTTGGACACTTTATTTGTGATGCATGCTTGCTTGATTGCGCCTATTGTATTTGGTTGTTCTTGCATCATATGCCTCCATACTATGAAATGCTCCCTTGTCCTTTCTTATGATGAGCATGATGCATACACTTGTTGGGTATCTTACCATTCGAATGATAAGTGTTGCATTTGCACTAACCTCATTTGTTTTTCCGAGTGTTTGTCATGTTCTTTCATTTTGAAGGATTCACAAGCTGGCACCGTCATGAAACACATTGGTCATGTGAAGGTGTACATGATGCACAACACCAACATTTTCAACATCCTCCTAAAGGTGAACTCCTTCCCTTTGAGCCATCCTCAAATATGCATATTGTATGGGTCACTCTTTCATTGTTGTTTCCTTCTTCTTGTCTACATGTTACATCTATTGGATGGAGGACCGACATTGGAGATGGAACCCATGGACCTTCAAGTTGAGGAGCGTTTGGATTTATTGGATGCACCTTCGAACCTCCACTCATGCACGACATTGAGCATTGGTATACCAACACCTCCATATTTGTTGATGGTGTTCACACATGTCATGCTCGATGGACATATCATACACATGACAAATTTGCATCTTATGCATGGATTGCTCACATTATGATTGCCTTGTTGCATCTTGTATTCCCATGTCGTCCATGATATATGAGCTTGTGCATTTCACTAGCAAATTTGTTGTGATCTTCCTTGATGGCATATTCATACATGATGATCATATTGCCCACCACCGATTGCATGATCACATCACATTGAGCATCAATTGCCATGTTCATGCTTTTGATAAACCATCCCATTATGATATCATTTTGCATAATGGTTGCTTTGATCACATTCACCACACCTATGTGAATACTACAAACCCTATTGTTCCCATGAATGATTTGCATATCATTCTATATCATCTTCATAAGCTTCATGCGCTTTGTCACGAACAATCTTGCCGAACGAACTCATTCTTACATGATGGACCCGTTGTGTGCGCTAACCATTATATTTCCAAGTGTTGTTTGTGTTTGCCCTTTTTGCATGTATACTCCTCCAGCAACACTTTGGAGTACTTGGATTGCGCCATGTCTTCCTCTTCGTCCAACTACAAGTCCGTCCACAACAACCATTTCCATGGTGATGAGGTTTTCGATCCGTGGTCGGATCTTCCCCAAGGGAGGGGAGATGATGCGGAGCATCCTACGATTATCCCCATGTACACTCAAGCATACACCATCAGACTCAAGGTGAACCCGTTCCTAAATGCTTCCCCTTCCCACTCGTACGAGACATGGTTGCTACCTAATGTAAAGACACTACTTGTGCTCAGGAACCGAGGAGACAACCATGGAGATGCTTGAAGCATAGGACAAGTTCACACGGAAGCGGATCGAGAAGTGCCTCAAGTGGAGTCGCCGGAGAGCTACAGCGGCCGGATATCCGGCAAGAGCCCAGACATCCGGCGCCACCAACCAGAAGAAGACCCGAGAGAGACAGACGCTAGGCGACTCTACAGCGGCCGGAGATCCGGCCGACCCCCGGACATCCGGCGCCCCGCAACGGGCTGGACATCCGGTGCCCCCTATCCAGAGAGCACCGAGGCCGACCTCGCCAGTCCGGACATCCGGCCCGTGCCCGGACATCCGGCCACCTGCGAACGGCCGGACATCCGGCCCCCAGCCCGGAAATCCGGTGCCTGTCTGCGCACAGTGAACGGGCCAAGGGCCCATGTATCCCTCTTTCCCACTTACCCCTTCGTGGCTTAGACTATATATACTCCCCCACCTCCTTCTTGTTAGGGTTAGCATTGGTTTAGCTCATTTTAGAGATAGAGCATTGCTCATCCACATCGGATCTACTCCACGAGAGAGACCGCGGCCTCTACGAAGAAGATGCTTTTGGATTCAAGACCTCCTTGCGGAGAAGATCATCAAGTCCCCCTCTTGGGCAGCCCCATCAAGACCTCCTCATGGAGAAGATCGTTACCTCTTGTATCGTCTGTTGTTGACTTTGGATCTTGTATCTCCCTTTGTGTTCATGGATCTAGCGCATGTGTGATCATTCTTGTTGGTTTGAGTGTTCTCTTGTGTTCCCCTCGTGATTTTCCCCTCATTTCCCTCCTCGTGTTCTTCGTGTTCTTCGCGGGATCCGCTCCTTTCGTGAAAGATCGGCCACTAGGGTTCCACCCTACATCATACTCATATCTGCTCAAATCATCTGTGAAAGTCAAAAAATAACGATACCTGCCACGAGCCTCAATATTCATTGGAACACATACATCAGTATGTATGATTTCCAATAAGTCTGTTGCTCGCTCCATTGTTCTGGAGAACGGAGTCTTAGTCATCTTGCCCATGAGGCATGATTCGCAAGCATGAACTGATTCATATTCAAGTGATTCCAAAAGCCCATCGGCATGGATTTTTCTTCATGCGCTTTACACCAATATGACCTAAACGGCAGTGCCACAAATAAGTTGCACTATCATTATTAACTTTGCATCTTTTGGCTTCAATATATGAAAGTGTGTATCACCATGATCGAGATCCAACAAACCATTTTCGTTGGGTGTATGACCATAGAAGGTTTTATTCATGTAAACAGAACAACATTTATTCTCTAACTTACATGAATAACCGTATTGCAATAATCATGATCCAATCATATTCATGCTCAACGCAAACAGTAAATAACATTTATTTTAGGTTTAACACTAATCCCAAAAGTATAGGGAGTGTGCGATGATGATCATATCAATCTTGGAACCATTTCCAATACACATCGTCACTTCACCCTTAACTAGTCTCCGTTCATTCTGCAACTCCCGTTTTGAGTTACTATTCTTAGCAACTTAACTAGTATCAAATACCGAGGGGTTGCTATAAACACTAGTAGAGTACACATCAATAACATGTATATCAAATATACATATGTTCACTTTGCCATCCTTCTTATTCGCCAATTACTTGGGGTAGTTCCGCTTCCAGTGACCAGTCTCTTTGTAGTAGAAGCACTCAGTTTCAGGCTGAGGTCCAGACTTGGATTTTTTCACTTGAGCAGCAACTTGCTTGCCGTTCTTCTTGAAGTTCCCCTTTCTTCCCTTTATCCCTTTACTTGAAACTAGTGGTTTTGTTTACCATCAACACTTGATGCCTTTCTTGATTTCTACCTTCGTCAATTTCAGCATCATGAAGAGCTTGGGAATCGTTTTCATTGTCCCTTGCATATTATAGTTCATCACAAAGTTCTAGTAACTTGGTGATGGTGACTAGAGAACTCTGCCAATCACTATTTTATCTGGAAGATTAACTCCCACTTGATTTAAGCGATAGTAGTACCCAGACAATCTGAGCACATGCTCACTGCTTGAGCTATTCTCCTCCATCTTTTAGTTATAGAACTTGTTGGAGACTTCATATCTCTCAACTCAGGTATTTGCTTGAATTATTAACTTCAACTCCTGGAATATCTCATATGGTCCATGACATTCAAAACGTCTTTGAAGTCCCGATTCTAAGCCATTTAAGCATGGTGCACTAAACTATCGAGTAGTCATCATATTGAGCTAGCCAAACATTGATAACATATGCATCTGCTCCTACAATAGGTTTGTCACCTAGCGGTGCATCAAGGTGTCAGGACCCCGACTCAATGCCACATCGATCTAGCATGTAACACCTCATATCACTTTGCGGCCTCACGCACAGTATTCCCACGGGTGTCACCTTACCTTTTTCCGGGACCGTTTGCGCCTTTTTGGCACATGTATATGATGATGTCGCTAGCATCCATATGATAAGGAGCCCGGGCTAAAATGACTAGTCGTAAACCCAAAGTGGCACAGACTTACAGGGACAGGCATCCATGACCCAGCATCGAACGTGTCGGTCATCAGCAAGTGGGTCCGGGCTGTAGCTCTGGGCTATCAGGACTCCAGTAAACCGAGCTGTAGCGGGCTAACAGGACTCCGGTACTCAATGCATGACATTTCTCCGAAGGGACAGACACTGGAACGAAGAAGGACACATGCCGGCCAGCCTAAGTGTTCCGGAGCAGTAGCAAGCTACCATGGCTCAATGGAAACACTAGGAGACATTTCCCGGTAAGAGAGGCTACTAAAGATAAACAACTAGATAGCCAGATCCCACACATACCAAGCATTTCAATCATACACACAATATGCTCGATATGTGCAAATACAACAAGGCATCACAACATGACTCTATAACTCAAGTGTTTATTCAATAGGCTCCGAGGAGCAAGATATTACAAACAGGGGTCTCATGACCCAACATTCAGAGCATACAAGTCAAAGCACAAGCGGAAGCTATCATGTCTGAGTACAGACATCTATAAATGAAAAAGGCTGAGAAGCCTGACTATCTACCAGATCCTGCCGAGGGCACAAGATCGTAGCTGAGGTAACAAGCTAAACGTCGAAGTTCACGTGGAACTACTAGTGAGACTGAAATCTCTCTCTGCAAAAAACATAAATTAAGCAACGTGAGTACAAATGTACCCAGCAAGACTTACATCAGGTCTAACTACATATGCATCATTATCAACAAGGGGATGGTGGGGTTTAACTGCAGCAAGCCAGCTTTGACTTGGTGGCTATCCTAAACTACGACTGCAAGTAACTCTTTTGAGGTGGCGCACACGAGTCCACATATTCACCATATCAATACACCACTATGGATCCGCTCCCGTCTCCCTACGAGAACGCCATCCATAACACTCACGCTTATCTTGCGCATTTTAGAGTATCCACTTTCACTTGTCTATGAACTGATATAAGCAACCCAGAAGTCCTTTACCGCGGACATGGCTATTCGAATAGATGATGTTAACCCTGCAGGGGTGTACTTCTTCATACATGTTTCCACCACTTAGCGTCTGCACACGACATGTGCTCGGCAGACTTCAAGCGAAAGCCGACGTGGGTGTAGACCACGACCTACCTAATCACGCAAGTCTCTAGTCCAGGTTTATCGCCTATTCGGGTTCCATCCATGAGGATATCCGGCCGGAGTTTCGCTCACAGCCCCAAACGATGTGTGCAGGGTTCCCGAGATACCTAACGGGTATCCGGTACACCCGGCCACATGCCTACCGCATCACAGCCCACCCCTACGGTCAGCGCTGTCCACGGCCTCCAGCATACTACAAACACCAGAAACTACTTGCAACTCCTGGACAGAGGACAAGGGTGAATAAGAAGTCGAGCGGGGTCATATTTCAGGGCCCAATGCATGGTAGTAGCTGAATCATGGATCACAGACACAGAGCGCAGTTCCTAAGGACGGCTTCAATGAGACAACCCACCATGTACTCCTACATGGCCTCTCACCGATACCTTTTACCAAATCGTGTTCACACACTTAGCTCACACACAGTAGGACATGTTCACACACCTCTGATTCATCCCCGATGAATCAGACCTGACTCAACTCTAAGGAATAGCAGGCATGACAAACAAACATGGATGAGTAGGCACAACAGGGCTCAAACAACTCCTACTCATACTAGTGGGTTTCATCTATTTACTGTGGCAATGATAGGTCATGCAGAGGATAAAGGGGTTCAGCTACCGCAGCAAGTAACAAATGACTCGTTGTTGTCCTAATGCAGTAAAAGAGAGCAGGGCGAGAGAGTAGGATTGTATCGGAATGAACAAGGGGGTTTTGCTTGCCTGGCACTTCTGAAGATAATATTGAGTCTTCATCAGTGTCATCGAACTCGTCATCGGTACAGCGTCTACTGAGGGGGAAAGACACCGGTAAACACAAAAGAAACACGATCAATGCAATGCACAGTATGATGCATGCTATGACATGGCAATATGAATGTGTTTTGGGCTAATGCATCTAGCAACAAGTTAAATGGGGTTGGTTTGAATACAAGATTCAAATTCAAACTCCATATATGGTTATTTAAATGCCCTTTATTTGTTTTGTCCAAAACAGAGGACAAACGTTGTTCAAACATGCATTAAAATGGTACAGATGGATTCCTTGAATTTTTCTGATAATTTTTCATATATAATTTGTTTGATTTGGAGTTACGGTTGAATTTCTATGAATTTTACAAGTTTTAAACATTTTCTGGAAATAATAAATCATTTAAGATTTATTTAAATTCCAGAAAGGAATTATTGCGTCAGCATGACCTCATAGTGACGTTAGCAGGTCAACAGGTCACTGTCCGGTCAAACCTGACAGTGGGTCCCGCGTGTCAGTGTAATTAGTTTAACTTAATTCAATTAGCACTAATCCTAATTAACTAGCAGGGCTGGGCCCACCTGTCATTGAGTCAGGGGGAGTCAAACTGGGGTCAAACCCGGGTCAAACTCGCCAGAGTTGACCCGAGGCTCGTCGCCGGCAAGGCCAGGGACGGCGGAGAGCGTCGGGATTCGCCCTCCGATGACCAAAAGAGCGGCGGAGGGGCTCTACGAGATGACCAGGCTCGCGCGCATCTAACACGACTAGGGGCAGCAGCCGGGGTGGACCGAGCTCGCCGGAAACGAGCTCGCGGCGGCGGCCGGAGTTCGGCCAACGGCGGGTTAGGCGATGCAGGGCGCCAGGGGAGGCGTTGGTGAGTGCTACGTGCTCCTGGGACTGTGGTGAGCACGACGGTGGGCTCGGGAACGAGTTGCGGTGGCTGTGGCCACGGCCATGCCATGGCCGGCGGCGAGAAGCTCTCGGCCGCGGTGGGAGATGGGGCTAGGGGGCGAGCACAGGAGAAGCAGCAGGGGCTCACAGTGGATCCATTCGAGGCGGAGACGAGGCCGGGGGAGCGTCGGAGGCAGCACAGGGTCACCGGAGATCCGGGCGGCCGAAGGTAGAAGACGACGATGGCGGCAACGTTGCAGGGCGCCTGAGGATGCGTGGCTCATATGGGATGACGCGGACGATGAGGCGGAGCCGACGAGCACGACGGTTGCTCGAGGGACGGCCGGTGAGCGCGGTGGCAGTGTGCGGTGGCGACGGAGGCGTTCGGGCGCGAGAGGGGAAAAGAGCAGAGAAGGGGGAAAGGGTTGGGGGAGAGTGAGAGAGAGCCAGGGGCTGCGTGGCACTCCGTGGCATCGTCTAGGAGGGGCCGGGGAAACAGGAGGTGGCCGGGGAAGCAGGAGGTGGCCGGGGCAGCGTCGGCGCTCGCCACCGAGCTTCTTTGGGGAGAGGAGAGGAAGACGACAGGAGGAGGCCTGGTGGGCTGGGCCGCGCTGGGCCGGTTGGTGGCGCCAGGTAAGTGGCTGGAGGAGTTGGTCCAGGTAGGTTTCTCTCTCTCCTTTCTCTTTTCTATTTTCTGCAATTGGTTTTGATTTGATTTAAAATATCAAATCATTTTTCTAAAACTTTCTGTAAATTGTATGTGAGCTCAGGAACTAGTCCAAGGTCACAGGCAACTTACAAAAATATTTGAACTTTATTTCTTATATAATAGAAATAAATTCAACTCAAATATGTCATTGGTTTAAGTCAAAGGCCCAAAAATAAATAATTCTATGACTCCAAAAATATTGGTTTGAATTTTACCTCTTACCAATATTTTCATAGAGTAACAGGAACATTTCTTTGGACTCATTTGATGAGATTTAAATGTTGGTTATTTTTAGAGGTCTTCTGAGGCTTTTGAAAATTCCTCAATTCAAATTTCATTTGAATTAAAACATGATGCTCACATGAGGGTCTAGCCTAGTGCATAACAGGACCAGGGATGTGACAACCCACCCCCACTAAACAAAAATCTCGTCCCGAGATTCAAGCGTAGGGTAAGGTGAAGGGGGAACGCAAACTAACATAATCTTCACGATCCAGGTTGCACTTCAAATGAACGTTGATTCGTTCACCATCATTGTCTCGAAGTCTTGCTCTGAGAACTCCAACTATCATGACAACGAGAGGAGAAAGAAAACTCTAGAAGGATCGATCTTCTCGAAGGTCGAACAACTCAGGATTAACTCTCGGAATGAGACATAGCAACATCTCTTGATCTAAGAGACGAAGCACACCTCTAGCGGAAAGGAGTGGAACAAATGACGGAGGTTTACCAGGTAGACTACAATTCCACTCTTAAAAAGGTGGTAAACGATTGTCAACGTAGCGAGGAGTTGAGTTGCCATGATACCACAATGAGGCACCTTAGGGATGGTGACTCGTAGATATATCCCCTTAAGTGGCAAAAAGAATTACCTTTGATGCAGAGATCATTGAAACTCTTTAAACCAGCCTAAGGCTATTCTCGAGCGATCGTTTGGAGGGGGTCGGTAGAATGGCATACTCAGACTTGGATGATGTGGATTACATTGTTGAAGACAACGTAATGGATGAATTTGCTTACCACCGGAAATGGAAGAGACCCATGGTAGAATGGCACATTGGCGGTGCAAGCTGGGAACAAAATGCAAATGCTGGGAATGATTCTGGTAACTGGGGAAGAACCCAACAATAGAGAGTGAATTCACTGTTTGAAAAGGTCATAGCAGTGCCGAGGAAACTGAGAGCACTATACAGTTAATGCCGACGATCAAACCTAGCACTTGCGCGTGTTCTCAAGAACTTGAGCATTTCCATAATCATCAAGATTTTACCAATATCCGTGTCAAGGATCCTGGCAACACAACTTGCTACCATGATGAATGATGATGGATGATGCAGATGCAAAGGAAGATAACACTTCTCAGATTTCATCTTAGCGAGGCCAAGGGGCAAATCTGGACGATCAACCGAGAGACATTTAGCACTCCGCTTCTAATGTTCTCCTTGATGTACTAGCGTATCCCATTCCTTGAAATGGTCTGGTATCTAGAACATCAAGTAAAGGTCAGACTTCGGAAACACAAAAATCCATAAGGAACAACTACTAGAATAAGTTCTACGAGATCCTTATGGGGAGGTGGCCAACTTCTTCAATTAAGATACTACAACAATAGGTCTTCCGGCGGGGTGTGTTGGCCACGACATCCACTTTACCGGTTATCGCGAGACTAATATTATAGTTCTTGGGAAATGTTCCAACCATCACATCTGCCTGAGATTCAGATCTGGTTGGTGTCAGGATATTCCAGACTCATCTAGTCTAGGAAGAAAAATGGAAGTTTGCAACACAAATCGACGAGATGACGTTGCAAGATTCTCGGGAAATGAATTACGATAGTAAGCTCCAAAACATGAGCTGGTTCTGCTACAACATGTGAACATGTTGTCCAAGACAAGCATGACCACAAAGTAGTCTTATAATAAAACACTACCGGGTTCAGGAGGGGGAACCATCAGCGAGGATATCGAAGTTTTGTACAAATCCGTCTGGTACCTTCGGGACTAGCACTTTGAAATTATTAACCTTGAACAAATCAATCAGTGGCTTGGTGTGCTAGGGACACATATATAATGGAGGTTGCAAGTCTCCGAACCACAGAATACTTCGCACGTATGCATGACTGATTTGGGATGATTCCAAAGGAAACAACATTGACTTTCTCGAATCCACGGCGGCAACTTGCATCAAATGCACATGAACTGGAGGAAGTCACTTCTTACATCCGAACATATGCTTCATGAACTAGCATGAAGAAATGCTTTCAAAAGTTTCCAACACTAGCTTAATGTTCAACAAAATCATGGAGGAGATAAGGATGTTGTCAATGGGCTCAACAACAATTCATCCGGGTTTCCTTTAAAAGGGAATTCCATAGTTAAGTGAACAAGTGATAGCATTGGTCAGACCCAAAAGATATAATGGTGTATGCTCGAGGGATCAACCACGAGTAAGACAACATTACGAATATCGTTGGTTCTGGTCTGATTGGATGATAGCCCATACTCCAATCAAAGGTTGGATAAAAATGATAGGTCCATTAACTGATCACGAGGGTCAGTCGATGAAATATCAACTTTCTTCAACACACACATACAAATGATATCCCTTTGAAATGAACTAAGTCAGGTAAGCCTTTATCTTCCAACTCTCCAAGTTGTTGTTTGGCTTAACAAACTAGCTCAGGGGTATCCAACACAGATTCTTGGAGAAAAAGTGGTTTATTGGAAAACCAACTTGATCACGAGCTCAACATAACAGTCAGGGGACAACCTGGTGATATTTCCGAGAAGGAATTAGGAAAATCACGAACCACCGATATGTTACTAAGATCGAGAACAATCTTGCTTTTCAGGGCAAGACGATATGATCAAATGAGCGAGGACTTGACAAAATCCTAACTCATCAATCGAAATGTGCACCAGGAAGATGGACAAGGTAGCACGATCAATCTTAGAATGATGATTCAAGAACCAACACGTTAAGAATGAGGTTATTGTCCATTTAACTACCAAGCAATAGGGTTGCTAGGAGTATTGATTTCACACATCACGATTCACTTGTCGACATTCCGGTTATAACAACACGGGAACCGAGAAATGAATAATGATGGAGAGAAGTATCACTGCACCAAGAATTCATAGGATGGTGTGCAATTCCCATGATAACCCCGATATAAAAGATGGTAATACTCCAAGGTAGAACGGAACAAAAGCTGGATTAGCAATTTGATCTTCGGAGCACAACTTCTTTGACCCAACCTTGGATATGGGTCAGGTTCTGGAGTTTGTTTCTCCTAGTCATTCCAGAATAGAATGGCTTGACGGACCACAAGAATAATAGGCATCGATGAACGAATGCATACATACTCTTGACTATCAATTGATAGACGACGGTCAGAAGACAACTAAAGGGGGACAACTCAAAGGAACATATGTTTTTCTGAGTTGTGGATGCATGGACTAGTATGTTGAACCAAGTTCAACAAAAAATTTCCGGATAACCCATGCAGAAAAGTTGAACTAGCAGAGTCGCAATATAGAATAGAGAACCCATCGAGAGCACTCCTGTTATGATCTTTTGATCCAACAAACTACTGCCATAAGTGGTTCATAGTATTTGGAAGAAGGAAAATACCATGGACCTCGAGGACTATCGCAAGGTTACCATTAACCTAAAGGAACTAGCAAACACTATCAACATGAAGTAAGTAGAGTGAATCTCGGGTTCAAGAACCCAGGAATAGAATGCCTACTAACTAAATGGCATCACGGGATGCTTTCGATAATGACGGCCAGAATCATCACACTAGAAACACAGATCATGGCTAGACCACTAGATGATCCCCTAAGCACTTAGGGTCATAATTATTAACTCCAACATATATGTCGAGGCAATAAAGTACCTCAACTCACTAATTTGTGTGATTAATCTGACCAAAAGGACATCGGGAACGGGAAGAAGGGATTTGCAAATGCATCAGACTATTTAGAAACCTGGGATGACTCGGACAACATAACGGCTATAAATGCTCAAAAAGATTTGAGACATGCTACAAAAATGGTGGCATAGCCACTCAGAAGCACAATTCCAAGGTTTCGAGATCAACAGTTAACATACAGAAGTCGTAGGAACTGAACTCAAGCTTAAATCCAACAATCTTATAAGTCTACGGATTAGTAACACGTGATCCTGATAGAAAGAAGAGAAAGCCTAGTTCCTTAACCCCGTAGGAAAGATAAGATGACTCAGATCAGAAGGGCATAAGGTATAAGGAGTAAAAAGAGCCTTACGTTCAATCCCACAATCAATTCCCTTATATAACTAAAGAATTTCTAGACTCAACTTCGACCAGTTTGGCTTGGTAATCCTACAGGCAGTCAAGCTCTGATACCAAACCTGTCAGGACCCCGACTCAATGCCACATCGATCTAGCATGTAACACCTCATATCACTTTGCGGCCTCATGCACGGTATTCCCACGGGTGTCACCTTACCTTTTTCCGGGACCGTTTGCGCCTTTTGGCACACGTATATGATGATGTCGCTAGCATCCATATGATAAGGAGCTCGGGCTGACATGACTAGTCGTAAACCCAAAGTGGCACAGACTTACAGGGACAGGCATCCATGACCCAGCATCGAACGTGTCGGTCATCAGCAAGTGGGTCCGGGCTATAGCTCTGGGCTAGCAGGACTCCGGTAAACCGGGCTGTAGTGGGCTAACAGGACTCCGGTACTCAATGCGTGACATTTCTCCGAAGGGACAGACACTGGAACGAAGGACACATGCCGGCCAGCCTAAGTGTTCCGGAGGAGTAGCAAGCTACCATGGCTCAATGGAAACACTAGGAGACATTTCCCGGTAAGACAGGCTACTAAAGATAAACAACTAGATAGTCAGATCCCACACATACCAAGCATTTCAATCATACACACAATATGCTCGATATGTGCAAATACAACAAGGCATCACAACATGACTCTATGACTCAAGTATTTATTCAATAGGCTCCGAGGAGCGAGATATTACAAACAGGGGTCTCATGACCCAACATTTAGAGCATACAAGTCAAAGCACAAGCGGAAGCTATCATGTCTGAGTACAGACATCTATAAATGAAAAAGGCTGAGAAGCCTGACTATCTACCAGATCCTGCCGAGGGCACAAGATCGTAGCTGAGGTAACAAGCTAAACGTCGAAGTTCACGTGGAACTACTAGTGAGACTGAAATCTCTCTCTGCAAAAAACATAAATTAAGCAACGTGAGTACAAATGTACCCAGCAAGACTAACATCAGGTCTAACTACATATGCATCATTATCAACAAGGGGATGGTGGGGTTTAACTGCAGCAAGCCAGCTTTGACTTGGTGGCTATCCTAAACTACGACTGCAAGTAAATCTTTTGAGGTGGCGCACACGAGTCCACATATTCACCATATCAATACACCACTATGGATCCGCTCCCGTCTCCCAACAAGAACGCCATCCATAGCACTCACGCTTATCTTGCGCATTTTAGAGTATCCACTTTCACTTGTCTATGAACTGATATAAGCAACCCAGAAGTCCTTTACCGCGGACACGGCTATTCGAATAGATGATGTTAACCCTGCAGGGGTGTACTTCTTCATACATGTTTCCACCACTTAGCGTCTACACACGACATGTGCTCGGCAGACTTCAAGCAAAAGCCGACGTGGGTGTAGACCACGACCTACCTAATCACTCAAGTCTCTAGTCCAGGTTTATCGCCTATTCGGGTTCCATCCATGAGGAGATCCGGCAGGAGTTTCGCTCATAGCCCAAAACGATGTGTGCAGGGTTCCCGAGATACCTAACGGGTATCCGGTACTCCCGGCCACGTGCCTACTGCATCACAGCCCACCCCTACGGTCAGCGCTGTCCACGGCCTCCAGCATACTACAAACACCAGAAACTACTTGCAACTCCTGGACAGAGGACAAGGGTGAATAAGAAGTCGAGCGGGGTCATTATTCAGGGCCCAATGCATGGTAGTAGCTGAATCATGGATCACAAACACAGATCTCAGTTCCTAAGGACGGCTTCAATGAGACAACCCACCATGTACTCCTACATGGCCTCTCACCGATACCTTTTACCAAATCGTGTTCACACACTTAGCTCACACACAGTAGGACATGTTCACACACCTCTGATTCATCCCCGATGAATCATACCTGACTCAACTCTAAGCAATAGCAGGCATGACAAACAAACATGGATGAGTAGGCACAACAGGGCTCAAACAACTCCTACTCATACTAGTGGGTTTCATCTATTTACTGTGGCAATGACAGGTCATGCAGAGGATAAAGGGGTTCAGCTACCGCAGCAAGTAACAAATGACTCGTTGTTGTCCTAATGCAGTAAAAGAGAGCAGGGCGAGAGAGTAGGATTGTATCGGAATGAACAAGGTGGTTTTTCTTGCCTGGCACTTCTGAAGATAATATTGAGTCTTCATCAGTGTCATCGAACTCGTCATCGGTACATCGTCTATCAAGGGGGAACAACACCGGCAAACACAGAAGAAACATGATCAATGCAATGCACAGTATGATGCATGCTATGACATGGCAATATGAATGTGTTTTGGGCTAATGCATCTAGCAACAAGTTAAATGGGGTTGGTTTGAATACAAGATTCAAATTCAAACTCCATATATGGTCATTTAAATGCCCTTTATTTGTTTTGTCCAAAACAGAGGACAAACATTGTTCAGACATGCATGAAAATGGTACAGATGGATTCCTTTAATTTTTCTGATAATTTTTCATATATAATTTGTTTGATTTGGAGTTACGGTCGAATTTCTATGAATTTTACAAGTTTTAAACATTTTCTGGAAATAATAAATCATTTAAGATTTATTTAAATTCCAGAAAGGAATTATTGCGTCAGCATGACCTCATAGTGACGTCAGCAGGTCAACAGGTCACTGTCCGGTCAAACCTAACAGTGGGTCCCGCGTGTCAGTGTAATTAGTTTAACTAAATTCAATTAGCACTAATCCTAATTAACTAGCAGGGCTGGGCCCACCTGTCATTGAGTCAGGGGGAGTCAAACTGGGGTCAAACCCGGGTCAAACTCGCCGGAGTTGACCCGAGGCTCATCGCCGGCAAGGCCAGGGATGGCGGAGAGCGTCGGGATTCGCCCTCCGATGACCAAAAGAGCGGCGGAGGGGCTCTACGAGATGCCCAGGCTCGCGCGCATCTAACACGACTAGTGGCAGCAGCCGGGGTGGACCGAGCTCGCCGGAAACGAGCTCGCGGCGGCGGCCGGAGTTCGGCCAACGGTGGGTTAGGTGATGCAGGGCGCCAGGGGAGGCGTTGGTGAGTGCTATGTGCTCCTGGGACTGTGGTGAGCACGACGGTGGGCTCGGGAACGAGCTGCGGTGGCTGTGGCCACGGCCACGCCATGGCCGGCGGCGAGAAGCTCTCGGCCGCGGTGGGAGATGGGGCTAGGGGGCGAGAACGGAGGGGGCGAGCACAGGAGAAGCAGCAGGGGCTCACAGCGGATCCATTCGAGGCGGAGACGAGGCCGGGGGAGCGTCGGAGGCAGCACAGGGTCGCCGGAGATCCGGGCGGCCGAAGGTAGAAGACGACGATGGCGGCGACATTGCAGGGCGCCTGAGGATGCGTAGCTCATCTGGGATGACGCGGACGACGAGGCGGAGCCGACGAGCACGACGGTTGCTCGAGGGACGGTCGGTGAGCGCGGTGGTGGTGTGCGGCAGCGACGGAGGCGTTCGGGCGCGAGAGGGGAAAAGAGCAGAGAAGGGGGAAAGGGTCGGGGGAGAGTGAGAGAGAGCCAGGGGCTGCGCGGTGCTCCGTGGCGTCGTCTAGGAGGGGCCGGGGAAACAGGAGGTGGCCGGGGCAGCGTCGGCGCTCGCCACCGAGCTGCTTTGGGGCGAGGAGAGGAAGACGACAGGAGGAGGCCTGGTGGGCTGGGCCGCGCTGGGCCGGTTGGTGGCGCCAGGTAAGTGGCTGGAGGAGTTGGGCCAGCTAGGTTTCTCTCTCTCCTTTCTCTTTTCTATTTTCTGCAATTGGTTTTGATTTGATTTAAAATATCAAATCATTTTTCTAAAACTTTCTGTAAATTGTATGTGAGCTCAGGAACTAGTCCAAGGTCACAGGCAACTTACAAAAATATTTGAACTTTATTTCTTATATAATAGAAATAAATTCAACTCAAATATGTCATTGGTTTAAGTCAAAGGCCCAAAAATAAATAATTCTGTGACTCCAAAAATATTGGTTTGAATTTTACCTCTTACCAATATTTTCACAGAGTAACAGGAACATTTCTTTGGACTCATTTGATGAGATTTAAATGTTGGTTATTTTTAGAGGTCTTCTGAGGCTTTTGAAAATTCCTCAATTCAAATTTCATTTGAATTAAAACATGATGCTCACATGAGGGTCTAGCCTAGTGCATAACAGGACCAGGGATGTGACAGAAGGACACAATTCTTCTGTGCAGCAATGAGGATAATCCTCAGATCACGGATCCAATCCGCATCATTGCTACTAACATTTTTGAACATAGTTTTTCTCTAGGAACATAATAAACGGGGAGAAACATCGCGAGCTATTGATCTACAACATAGATATGCTAATACTACCAGTACTAAGTTCATGATAATTTAAGTTCAATTAATCATATTACTTAAGAACTCCCACTTAGATAAACATCCCTCTAATCCTCTAAGTGATCACATGATCCATATCAACTAAACCATGTCCGATCATCACGTGAGATGGAGTAGTTTAATGGTGGACGTCACTATGTTGATCATATCTACTATATGATTCACGCTCGACCTTTCGGTCTCCGTGTTCCGAGGCCATATCTGTTATATGCTAGGCCCGTCAAGTTTAACCTTAGTATTCCGCGCGTGCAACTGTTTTGCACCCGTTGTATTTGAACGTAGAGCCTGTCACACCCGATCATCATGTGGTGTCTCAGCACGAAGAACTTTCGCAACGGTGCATACTCAGGGAGAACACTTATACTTTGATAATTTAGTGTGGGATCATCTTATAATGCTACCGTCAATCAAAGCAAGATAAGATGCATAAAAGATAAACATCACATGCAATCAATATAAGTGATATGATATGGCCATCATCATCTTGTTCTTGTGATCTCCATCTCCGAAGCACCGTATGATCACCATCGTCACCGGCGCGACACCTTGATCTCAATCATAGCATCATTGCTGTCTCGCCAATCTTATGCTTCCACGACTATCGCTACTGCTTAGTGATAAAGTAAAGCATTACAGGGCAATTGCATTGCATAAAATAAAGCGACAACCATATGGCTCCTGCCAGTTGCCGATAACTCGGTTACAAAACATGATCATCTCATACAATAAAATTTAGCATCATGTCTTGACCATATCACATCACAACATGCCCTGCAAAAACAAGTTAGACGTCCTCTACTTTGTTGTTGCAAATTTTATGTGGCTGCTACGGGCTTTAGCAAGAACCACTCTTACCTACGCATCAAAAGCACAACGATAGTTTGTCAAGTTGGTGCTATTTTAACCTTCTCAAGGACCGGGCGTAGCCACACTCGGTTCAACTAAAGTTGGAGAAACTGACACCCGCCAGCCACCTGTGTGCAAAGCACATTGGTAGAACTAGTCTCGCGTAAGCGTACGTGTAATGTCGGTCCGGGCCGCTTCATTCAACAATATTTCTGAACCAAAGTATGACATGCTGGTAAGCAGTATGACTTATATCGCCCACAGCTCATGATGCGGAGCATCCCACGTTCATCCCCATGTACACTCGGACTACTCTCCAAGCCCTAAGAGAACATAAGACGAGACCTCATCTATACACTATTGGACACAAGGTGAACTCGCTCCTCTTCGAACCATCAGTTTTCATACGTGACACATGGCTACTACCTCAAACATGTGTGCTATGCATGACCAGGAACCAAGAGGAAGACCATGGACAAGAAGGCGAGGACACCAAGCGCGGGGAACGAGAATAAGAGCTACGGAAGAAGCTCCAGCCACCGGACGACCGGTCGGGACCGGACGTCCGATGCCTGAAGACCCACCGGACGACCGGCAATCCCGCACCCGAGCCAAACGAGCGAACGTCCGACAAGTCCCGGACGTTCGAAGCACTCCAGCGACCGGACGTCCGACCGTCTCCGAAAATCTGGCGCCACGTCAACCGAGCCAAAATGTCGGACGGCCGACAAGTACCGGACGACCGGACCCTCGTGAGCCACCGGACGTCCGGTACCCGTCGAACGTCCGACGCCTGTCTATGCACAGTGTATCAGGCCGAGCCCATGTATCCCTTCGCCCTCACTTACCCCTTCGTGGCCCTAGACTATATATAGTCCTCCACCTGCACCATTTGAGGATTAGCATTGGTTTAGCTCAAACTTAGAGATAGAGCTTCACTCATCCACATCGGATCTACTCTTCGTGAGAGACCGCGGCCTCTTCGGAGAAGATCCCTTTGGATTCAAGACCTCCTTTTGGAGAAGAACATCAAGACCTCCTCACGGAGAAGACCGGCTACCTTTGTATCGTCCGTTGTTGACTTTGGATCTTGTATCTCACCTTTGTGTTCGTCGATCTAGCGCATGTGTGATCTATTCTTGTTGGTTGAGTGATTCTCTCGTGTTTCCTCTTGTGTTTTCCCTCGTTTTCCCCTCGTGTTCTTCGCGTTCTTGGACGGGATCCGCTCCTTTCGTGAAAGATCGGCCCCTAGGGTTCCTACCCTACATCATCTTGGATCAGAGCGAGCTTGTCTCTTGATACCATCATCTTGGTATTATGAGCCACCTTGATCACGATTTCGGAGCCTCCCCCACTGTTTTCTAGCCTTCTTTTGCTTGATTTCATCCTAAATTCGAAAATCCACACCAAAAATAGCCCCAATTTTTTTTTGTGATTTGTTGGTTTGAGGAAGTTTTGTTGATTTTGGTCCATGGATTTTCTTGGTTTCAAGTGGATCTAGCATCTCCCCAAGTTTCCCCATCTTTCATCAATGAAATCTCATCAATTTTGACCCCAAAATCCCCAAATTCCACCCAAAATCGCGTCCCGAATCTCGTATCTGGAGTTGACCCCCATACACCGGACGACCGTCACCTTACCGGACGTCCGGAGCCGCAGGAACCACCGGACGTCCGACCTTACCGGACGACCGGAACCCCCTAACCCGAGCAGAATCAGCGGATTTCCGACCAGACCGGACGTCCGGCGACCGGACCACCGTTTTTTTCCGGACATCCGCTACTTGTAGATATCACCTTCGGCTGATTTTTGTTTCGGCCATAACTAATTCATCTGAACTCCGATTTTCGTGTTCTTTAGCTCGTTGAAAAGCTCTTTACATCCTCCTTCCCACAAAAATACCACCAAAATCATTTGACTCCATCAAAGTTTTGGAACTTTGGCATCTTTTCCTAGGGCTTACACCACATCATCCGCTACACCACCACCGACTTCCGAAACCTAACCAATTTTGTTCCCTGTAGCATTAGTCTTAACTTGAGGAGTGCTTAGATTCTCCTAAGGTGTCTAGGCTACTTAGTGACGGTTGCTTCTACATCAACTAACACCACCACTTCCGCATAACCTTGCCCACCATACACTTCCACTACCCCAAATTAACCCAATTTTGTTTGTGTTGTGAGTTGTGTCTCCTAATGTGTTTAGGCTACTTAGGGACCGTTCTTCCAACTACGACACCGTGTATAGTACACCACCATAACCTCCACTTCCGCATTGCGTACTCCACAACCCATCATTGCATTTCCACAATCCCTTTGAGCTTCCGCAACCACCACCGCATCCCGCTACCACCATTTTGACATTTAACGTTTGAGATTATGAGTTCGCGGTTTTTCCGTTTCCTAAAGTGTTTCGGCTACTTAGGGACGAGTCTCCATCATCTTGGTATCTCCATCAAGATCACCGCAACTCATCATCACTGCGGACGGTAACCTCCATATCAAATTGGTATCGTGGTATCCCTCCATTATATATTCCCTTGCCATTGCATTGATAACCCCTAGCCCATTTTGCGTCACTTGCCTATCTAGACTAGCCATTTGAGTATTGCTGGCAACGTTACTTGTGCACATTAGTGATCATCGAGCTGCACCTCCCATTGCATACATACCATACAATAGGTATCATCTGGTTATCATATCATCTCGTGTGCCTCAAGTTTGTTCCCGCATATATACGCAATTGCTATCTTGGTTTGCGCATTTTGCGAAGTGGCCATACAAAAAAAGAATAAGCTTTTAAGCAAAAGAGAAAGAGCAAAGAAGCTTGTAAGCAATAGCCATAGCATCCACCACATTGCATAAGATTGTCATATCCGATCATCTTGGATCAAACACCGGGAACCATACATACATAACATACTTGGGATAGAAAGTTTATCCATTTTGCATCTTATAGGTTGTGCACAAGTGTCATGTCCGCCTAGTGAGCAATCGTGCTAGCGTCTCTCTTGAGTTGTGCAACACGAGCATTTTCCATGGATTCCACATTTTGTGCTCATCCTTGGTTGCACGACCCCATTTATCTATCCGTGTGTGTCTTTCCGTGTGCCACATATTGCTATTGGTCTACTTGTTACACTTGCGAATTTGTGAATCTCTTTCAACATTATTGACTCTTGCTAACATTTTGCATTAAATTTTTGTGCCACTATCCTCATCGAGCTCCACCATAAGCCTTACTTGTGTAGGTGTGAGAAACCGACAAGAATTGGTACCAATTGTGCTATTTCCTTGTCCACATTGGAGTCATCATTGATCCACTTTCAACTTCGGTTAAGATACATTTGGTATTCGTTCTTCTGTTTCTGCACTCATATTGGCTCGAATCTTGTGATTGATAGGCAAAGCATATCTCCGGTCTTCCACAACAACGACGGCGTGAACAACTACATCACCAAAGCGTCAATCTTCGATCTACAACGACAAATGCAAGGTGCACAATCAAGACTGCTAGAGCGCATCGAGAACCTCTCCATCGACATTCGTCACTCCGAAGCAAGGAAAAGGGACTACATCGACAACAAGCTTTCCACACAAAAGGAGGAGCAAGATGCAAGGATGGAGGAGATTCGGGCCTTGACTTGACACTCGCCATTATAGTGATTTTTTGCAAAAAAAGAGGAGTGCAAAAAAAAAGAGCGAAAAAAAAAGTTCCGGAGTGTGCTTTTCCCTTGTTTATGTGCAGCGCCGTGATTTTGTTAGTGTTCTAGGCTCGCGTCTCTAGCACGGTCTAGCCTAGGACCAGCACAGTACCGTCGTTGAGCGTTTATTCAACTTTGCATCTCTGAATTGATTATTGCTGACCCTTTTTGCTACCATATTATAAGCCTTCCCAGTTCCACATACATCTACTCGTGCGCTTGACTCTCCCTAGTAATCGCTCTATCCAAGCTTTGAGAGTTTTGACTACGACGGTTGCCGATCACCACCTGCTGCTGGGTAAGAACTGGTAAGAATTTGAGATTTTCTTGACGGATTTGTGACATCCACTGTAACGCCCCAGATATACTTTCCATATTTGTATCCAACTCTTGCCGTCCCTGGCGCTAAGTTATATTTATTTCTCGGGTTCGGGTCTTTGTCTCCGTGTGTTGTTTTTCTTTTCGTGCATCTCTTATCATGTCATCACGTGCATTGCATTTGCATACATGTTCATCTCATGCATTCGATCATTTTCCCCGTTGTCCGTTTTGCATTCCGGCGCTTCGTTCTCCTCCGGTGGTCATTTCTAGTCTTCTTTCGTGTGTGGGGTTAAACATTTCCGGATTGAACCGAGACTTGCCAAGCGGACTTGGTTTACTATCGGTAGACCGCCTGTCAAGTTTCGGGTCATTTGGACTTCGTTTGGTCCTCCAACGGTTAACCGAGGGACCGAAAAGGCCTCGTGTGAGTTGCAGCCCAACACCCCCCAAATTTGGCCCAAAACCCACCAAACTCTGCTCCATGTCCTAGAGCGTTCGATCACGATCGTGTGGGCGAAAACCGCACCTCATTTGGACTCTTCTAGCTCCCTCTATGCCTATATATACACCCCTCCGTTTTCGGATCTCTCCCTCTCCCCGAAACCCTAAAAAAAAAAACATCCCCGCCAGATCCGCGCCGACGGACGTGTCCGGGCGAGCCGGACAACGTCCGCCGCCGCGCCCAGCCAGCCGCCAGCCGCCACGTGGCCTCCTGCCACCGCGCCCGCGCCCA